>NW_005871235.1:589588-825655 GCF_000147115.1 Myotis lucifugus | reverse complement strand
GAAGCCAAGCTTCCCGCCTGCCCTGAGCTCCGCTCCAGGCTACAAAGTTTCAATTATAGAAGATAGAAAAATCCCAGGTACCTGCTTCCAGCCCGCAGCCGTGGCCAGCCTGAAAACGGCCCTCAGCCCCTCACCCAGGCTGGCCAGGCACCCCAGCAGGACCCCCACTCTGAAGGAGGTGTGGCCAGCCTGAAAACAGCCCTCACAGCCCCTCACCCAGGCTGGCCAGGCACCCACAGGGGGAGGATCCCAGCTGGGGGGCTTGACCAGCTTGCAAACAGCCATCAGCCCCTCACTCAGGCTGGCCAGGCACCCCAGTGGGGACCGCCACCCTGAAGAGGGTGTGGCCTGCCTGAAAACGGCCCTAAGCCCCTCACTCAGGCTGGCCAGGCACCCCAGTGGAGACCCCCACCCTAAAGGGGGTGTGGCCAGCCTGAAAACAGCCATCAGCCCCTCATCCAGGCTGGCCAGGCACCCCAGCGGGACCCCCACCCTGATCCAGGACACCCTTCAGGGCAAACCAGCCAGTCCCCACCCGTGCACCAGGGCCTCTATCCTATATAATAAAAGGGTACTATGCAAACTGACCCTAACAGCAGAAGGACTGGGAATGACTGGTCACTATGACACACACTGACCACCAGGGGGCAGATGCTCAATGCAGGAGCTGCCCTCTGGTGGTCAGGGCGTTCTCACATGGGAGGAGCTCTGCTCAGCCACAAGCCAGGCTGATGGCTGCCAGTACAGCGGCAATATGCAAATTAACTGCCAACCAAGATGGCGGCCGGCAGCCAGGCAGCCGGGAGGTGGGAGCCTCTCCTGCCTCCTCAGCAGCACTAAGGATGTCCGACTGCAGTTTAGGCCTGCTCCCTGCTGGCAAGTGGACATCCCCTGAGGGCTGCCGGGCTGCCAGAGGGATGTCTGATTGCCATCTTAGGCCAAATCCCCGGGGAGCGGGCCTAAGCCAGCAGGTGGTCATCCCCTGAGGGGTCCCAGACTGCGAGAGGGCACAGGCCGGGCTGAGGGACCCCCCCTCCCCCCCGAGTGCACAAATTTTTGTGCACCGGGCCTCTATTAATATAATAATTAAGAAATAATAATACAAGAATAAACTATGTTTCATGTACTCATAACTGTAAACCTGCTTTGCCCCCACCCTGTATAAATATGGTATATATAAATTTCAGATTTATAATTATAGGGTTTACTCTCTAAAAGACTATAATATTTAGAAACTAGAGTCTGTTGTTTTGCAATTAATGATTTTATTTATTGTTCTAGGCAGCATATTTATTTTACTTTTTATCTTTATTATCAAAAGTGTTACAAATGCCCCCCCTTTTCCCCCTATTGTACCACACCCTCCCCAGGCCTTCACCACACTATTGTCTATCCATGGGTTATGGGTATATATATTATATATATATATATATATATGAGCCTAAGCGACCGGTCAACCACTTGACCGCTCAACTGGTCAACCAGTTGCTATTATGCACACTGACCACCAGGGGGCAGACACTCAATGAAGCAGCTGCCCCCTGGTGATCAGTGTGCTCCCACAGCCAACCTCCTGCAGCCAGCCAACCTCCTGCGGTCCCTTCTCCCTCCACCCCCCGACCCCCGCTGGACAACCTCCCGTGGTCCCTCCACCTGGCCAGCCAGCCCTGATCAGCCCCAATCGCCGGCCAGGCCAAGGGACCCCAGTGCAAATTTGTGCACTGGGCCTCTAGTATACATATAAATTCTTTGGTTAATCTCTTCCTGTCCACCCCCTTCCCTCTGAAATTCATCAGTTTGTTGCATTAATCAAGAGATACAATCAATGATTTTATTAGGATAAATGAAATTTGAGAATTATATATTGTAAGAGTTTCAGAATATTTTCTGAATAAATATTCAGAAAACTCAATACACATGATTTATTGAAAAAAAATTACCACACAGCCTTAAAGCATAAAGAATTATTTCAAAAGAGGGTAGGTTCTCACTTCTTCATTAATGCATCATCAAGCATCTTTTCAGTGAAACAACAGAATGGCTTTCCTTCAATGGCTTAATGATGAGCTCCTCTAGAGAAAACACAAGATGCTGGTACAAAGTTTGTGTTTCTAAATGTGTTCCCATTGCTCCAAACACCCTCCCCCAGTTTTAAAATAAAAGTCAAAAATATACTAAAAATTACTCATTATACTCCAAGTTCAGAGAAAAGCAGCCTCAGAAATTGAATGGGAAGTCATGGGGAAAACACTAAAGAGTAGAAGTCCAAAAACTGCTAGTGAATCTCAGGAGAGTCAGAGAAGAGGAAGCTGCATTACCCTCTGCCAGGCACAGACTAATTCAGGGTTTTGTACAGCTCAAGTCCTCAGAAGCGTGGTAAAAACCTGGATGAGTTGTGTGGATTCTAGTAAAGGACATTTAGGAGGATCTCAAAAGAGTGATTTTCAACCATTTTATGATATTATTTGCTACTTGTATTTTATTATTAAATCTTTAATACTATTGCTTTATCCAATAGATGATGTAAAAAGTACTAATAATAATCACAAAGGAAACGATTGATAAATTGACCTACACTAAAATTAAGAACATATGTTCATCAAAACTCACCGTTAAGATTGGCAAGACAGTCTACAGAATTGGAGAAGTTATTTTCAATATGTATGTTTTACAAAGAGCTTGTATCCTATACACATACATATGTATGACTATAGATATAGCTATCGGATCTATACTTTGATATAACTCTACAATCAATAAGGGGGGAACAGAAATATGAGCAAGAAATACAAACTGACATTTCACAAAAGGGGATACCAAAATAGCCACTAAACATGAAAATATGTTCAACTTCCCTAATGTGAAGAAAATTAAAGCTACAATAATAAACACAGAATAGTTAAAATCTACGAGGTGACCATCCAAGTGGTGGTAAGAAGATGGAGCAGCTATAACTCTTATATATTAATATGCTGCTGGTAAAAAGTTAAATCGGAACATCATTTTAGAAAACTGGCAATAGCTACTAAATTATTTATATTCATACTCACAGAATAATTCAACTCCTAGTTATATACACAATAGAAGGACATGCACTTCAATCCATGAGACACATACAAGGTTGTCATAGCAGTATTATGAATAATAACCAAAAACTGGGAGGGGGATGGCCATCTATAGAAAAAGGAATAACTGAATTGTGAATATTTGTTTAATAGAATATTAAAGCAATAAAAAATTAATAAAGTTTAGCATGAATGCTGTCTCCCCAACATAATATTGAGCAAAACCAACTAGACAGAAAAGAATATATACAGTATGATCCACTAATATGAAGATTAAAATGAAGCAAAAGTAATTATGTTAAACATCAGGATTGTGGTTACTATTAGTGGAGGAAATAAAGTAGTGATTGATAGGACTTCAGACAATGTAAATAATGTTCTTTTTCTGTAATTGGTGGTATTTAAATGAGCAGGTTCATTTTGTGATCATTCACTGAATTATATATGCTTAAAATTTGTGATTTTTCTGTATGAGTTATACTCCAATCAAGAATATTTATAAAAGAAATGTATGTACTTACATGGAAAGATGTCTAAAATGTACTGTTAAGTGAAAGAGAAAGATGAATAAAACTATTACATTATTTAATTAGTTTTAAAAATAAAATCAGGCTATAAAAATATTTGTATGTATGTGTACATAATAGAAAAAAATAGTGAGATCAAGAATGGGCTGAAGGAGGGAGATTGTTTCTTCTTTATAATTTACTATTTCTTTTTTATAAAATACATTAAAATTAAACTATAAATAATAAGAAGTCAAAGTATTCAATACTCAGTAGTATGAGGAAACTGAGGTTCAAAATAAAGTAATCTATGTATTGGTAAACAGAGTCGGACATTAATCTCATGTCAAGTTAATGCTGTTAACATCATGCCATTTTCAGCCCATGGAAAATGTATATTCCTAATATAGTGCTATTACATTGCATAATTACCTAATAACACTCCTATGATTCACCAATCATAACCCCCTGAAACAAAACAATTGTCTGTGAATGAATGAATGATTGTTATTGAATATAATAAATCTACATTTCTCACTAATTTAATGTAATTTTGTTCCTAAAGGTCATGAGAAGAATTTTGGATAACAGTTTCTTCATTTATTTCTGGTGGAAGGAAGGCCCACAGTTAAATATGGATGTGGAAGTTCCCCAAATAGCTTGACTCTCTCTGCTAATTATAGCACTAACACAAATGCATTCATCCCTATCACCATGTGGTAAGTGCTCCACAGTCGTTTTTTAAACTGTAGTGCTGAGCCTTGTTTTTTAAGTGGTATTTATATGGGTAATAGTCACCCAAATACAGAACGACAAAAGGTTTCATCTGAAATTGTTTTGGTAATCCTTTTTTTTCAGTTTGGTGGAGGACTAGTGGGCATGTAATCCTGTCCAAAGGATTGTTGAACATTGGTCCTATCCAAAACATGCATAGTTAATATAAACCTTCTTTTCTGCATGTCCCTAACCCCAACCAGTCTCCCTAACCCATGTGCCATTACCAGTTAGATACCTGTTATTGAGGCAAGAAGGGTTATTGTTGGCAGTACAGCCACGATATAGGTATTGGACTAATAAAACATGGTAATATCTTTAATATATTAGTCCTATGAACCACAAGTATACATAAATATTATGGGCTATTTGAATCAAGGACCATTTGGCCTGGACCATATGTCTCATCTCAGTGGATGTTTTAGACAAGACCAAATAGTAGTGGAGTAAACGCCCTAGCGGTTTGGCTCAGTGGAGTAAACTACAAGTTAAGCTAAGATTTAATTTGACACAATCAAATTGTACACAAAAGGAATCAATTGTTTTCAGAATATAATGGAACAAATAAATAGTCTGGTTGTTCAGGTACAGCTAAGGTATAGTTCAATTGTTTAACAAAATATCTATTGAGTGAAAAGAGTACAGCTGCATTGACTGCACAGAAAAGGGAAAAACTGAATATTAAATGGAAATATCTTTCTGGAACAAATAAAGTTTTGAAAATCAATCTTAAAATTAGTTCATGCTTCAGTATAAGGGAATCTCAGGAGAGAGAAATGGCTAAAAGCAATAGTTGTATCCTAAGGGTATTACTGAACAAAATTTTCACATACCAATCAAGAATTTAAAATTTTTCATCAGTGCAGCAAGCTAGCAATTATGGTCTCTAAAGTTACTCTCAGTTAAAAATAATATTTTGTGTCTGAGTTTGCATGCTATATGACAGTTGGATAAGTTAGTCTGATCAGCAGGAATCTTGGCTAACCTATGAAGGTTGTATAAATCAAATAAACTTCCAGGGTCTGCATCAATCTGAAAATGAAATCAAGGGAATTGACAAAAATCTGAAAATGGAAACTCCTTATAAAGTCAGGGAGAGTATTTTACTCATTTTTAATGTACTTAGCCAAGGCATCAGATGGAAAGTTGCTCAGTAAATGTCTGAATAAAGAGATGAGATATCTAGGCTGAGCAATTCAGTTGATTATGACAAGACAGCAATGAAATTACCCTAAAGTACAGAAATTATTATTCATAAATTAAGCATACACTTTTGGAACACTGAGTTCTGTATGGATAAAATAAATTTTCAGAGCAATGGGCTTACTCTAATTTCAATCATCTCTCTTACAAAGGTTAGCAGTTGATACCAACAACAACAAAAAAGAGGCAAATGAGAAGTTAAATAACAATTTAAAAGGGATTTCTATTGATAATGTCATCCTTTTAGATAATACGATCATTTTAAACAAACAATGGCACATATTTAAAATAAAATTAGGAGTAACCCATAGACACAGACAATAGTGTGGTGAAGGCCCGGGGGAGGGAGGGGGCATGTGGAGAGGGTCAGTGGGGTATAAGGGAACATCTGTAATACTTTCAAGAATAAAAAATATATTTAAAAAATAAGTAAAATAAAATTAGGAGTAAAATTGTGACTGATTAATACCAGAGTGAAAAGAGAGGTGTCAAAAATAAATATTTATTTCCTGTTGTGCAATGTATAGAAGATTTTATTGTTGAGATAACAAGCAATGAAAGAAGATTTGATAGAGAAGATTGTGAGTTCAGGTTTGAGCATAATGAGATTAAGGTGCCTATGAAACATAAAGTGGAGTTTGCAAGTTGAATATATGGATATAGACCTCAGAGAAGAGGTCTAGATAGGAGATATAAATTTATGAGTCATCAGTGTGCAGATGGTCATTGAAATCATGGGTGTGGATGAAAGTATAGAGTGAGTAGAAAAAATTGCCTGGACTGAGTCTTGAGGAGCTAGCATTTAATGACTGAGTAGAGGAAGATGAAACTATAAAAGGATCTCAGGAGTAACTAGAACAGTAGGAGGCAAACAAAAGGAGTGGGGTGTCTGGGAAGGGAATGGAAAGGTTTGTCAGATGTTCTGATAGTCCATTGGACTATCCACAAGATCCCATGGCCTGAAGAATTCATTGTACGGGGATAGCGTAAGAAACCAGATTGGACAAACTTGAAATAACAAGAGTAGACCACTCTTTCAAAAAGTTTAACTGTGAAGGTGTAGAAAGAGGTAAGATGGTAACCAGAGGGAGGTGATGAGTTAAGAGGGGGAAAATGTAAGATGACAGAGATTTAAGCATGTTTAATTGTCAATCAGAAGGTGTTGATGCATAGAAAAATAGAGTAATTGAGTACTTAAGTCACTTAGAAGTTTGGAGCAACAACATACAATATACATGAGAAAATATTCCTTCCAGAGGGTAGGAAATAGAGAAAGACACACATATTGAGACTTCTGTCTTTGTGTACATCCTTTGGTGTATGACTGCCTTTTGCTTTATCCCTATCTGTCCAGTTGTTATGTCACCTACTTCTCCATCCTTAACTGGGCATAGTTTAAAACTAATGGGTCTTTTTGTACAGTTCATCCTAGCTATCCTAATTCTCACTAACAGGACTCTTTCTATACAAATTCATAATAAAGTTTACCCTAAAAATCATGTGAATTAGGTTATTTTTAATTATATGAATGTTGATGTCATTTCTCTTATATTTAAGGGTTCTTAACAATAAAATACTATCACCTGGTTAAGAACTTATTTTTTAATTAATAAAATGAGCTCTAAGGTAAACATGTAAAAGATGCTTTGAATTTTATTTTGCTATTAGCCCCGGAGAATAAACATGTCCGTATTTCTTCATACTAAATCTGCATTACAGCTGTAGGATAGATAACAGAAGTAGAACAAACTCAAATAAGCCACTTGTAGTGATTGAGGTCAATTCAGTACCAAGATAGAAGTTCTTCTTAAATGGAATGGAGCAGAGATCACAGTTCTACAGATACATTGTAATTCATACTCATGCACAGTTTGTCTTTCATTTCAAAAAATTTTTGAAAGAGATTACATAGAGAGTCTTGGTTTTCACAAGGGTTATTCTCCTTTGGGGAAGTTCAGAAAAATTGTCACACTATATATATAGTTTTTAAAGTTTCTCAAGTTTAAATTTTTCGGATACTTTTTGTGTCTGTCCTATAGAAAAACTGTCTCTTTATCTATTATTTTGTTCTCTAAAGAAGTCCTGTGTTCTTTCCTCAAGGTAATTTACTGTGTTATCTGCATGTTTAAAAGCCACACAGCCTATTCTACCTTCAGTATATTCTACCACCTCAAACACCTGACACCATTTTCTCAAAGATTTATCCAGAGGTGTAAAGTTAGCCATGCATATATCTAAGGTACACTCTAATATCTAATCATTAATTTTGGTTAACAAGCTCTGAGGGTATCCAAAGCCTAGTGGATGTTGGCCAAGAATTGCATGACTGCAGAACAACATGTCCTTAACAGCCACTTTGCAGTAGCAGGTCAGTGTAAAGAAATGCATGCTTGGTTTAAGACCAATTGAACAAAAGCTAGAAATGTTTTTGATATTTGGGCAGCAAGAAGCCTAGCACTTGAGAAAACTCGAACAAACCAGGTAAAACCATTGCAAGCATTTTTGTCACATTACCTTCTTATATATTTGGCCCAGAAAACAAAACAAACTAAAAAAAGCTGCTGCTGAGTTTTGTAAATGGGCTCATTTCTACCTCCTGTTTTATCTTATTTATTATTTCCCACAGTTGTTTGATGAAGAAAGTACATTAAAAATTTATTAGAATGCAAAACCAGCATTAACCTCAAAAGAATAGGAAATAAAAAAGGATTCTGAGTAGGATTGATTTTGGGTATATCAATTGAAGAGATTTACTAGTGAATAATTTATAAAAAAATAAGAAAGGAAAAAAATAAAACTTCTTATAATAACCATATTTAATTTGCCAAAGACCTTTCAAACAACTCTCCTCAAAATCAGGTTCTATTTCTTTGCAATTTTCCCACTTTAATTCTTTGTACTACAACTTGCTTCCCTGCTGGTATTGACTAATAACTCCACATAGAGAATGAGCAGGAGACTTACCCAAGTTTATGTAAGAAGAAAGAATGTCCATAGTGTATTATCAACATAGCTTTGAGAATAATTCAGAAAGTCTTTGCGTTTCTGATTTTCTAAAATATATAAAAGTTTCTCACATATTCCTGATAGTCAATGTTATATGGATTGCCTGCTTTTAGTCTTAGAGCCAAGAAACTACGTAATAGTGAGAACTTTCACTTTTTGAAACAGATGGTGACTTTTGAACTGTGCTAAATCTAAAAGATATTAGATTTATTCCTAAAACGTTGCCATGTCAATATGGAAAGTTTGGCAAGCTTTTCATCTTAAAAAGGTCAAGCCATTACTTCAATATTAATTTCTGTATCATTTCCATCAACTCCTCCATCTGGTATTTCTTAGAGGAAATGTAGGAAAACTAGAGCTCAATATGAGAAATACAGATAATACTTTGTTATTAAATTGACATGTATGTAAATACATAAATCTAAACATTGCTCTTGCTCCTTAATCAATACATACTAAACTATTCATACATACATAACATGTCCATACATAACATACATCAATACTAGCTGGACAGCAATTTTATAGTGTAGTTTATTTGTATTCAATTATGAATATTCACTGTAAAACTAAAATTTATTTCACTAAATATTAAACTTAAGAAAAATTTTAAAGACTCTCTTTGGGTCTAGAAGTTGATAGTTTTAGTGTTGTTTAGGATTACGGGATAGAATCTTCTGCTAACATATATAGTTGTATTTCAAATTTGTGTATATCTTAAGAAACAAAGAAGTTAAATTTCAGTTTGGTGCCTAGTGGTGCAGAAATAAATGGAACTTTCTGAGCAAAAACATCATAATCGGAATGTGAACCTGAGACCACATAGTATGTTCACTGAGTCATATCTCAGTGGATTCGACTGGCCGGTTTGATATTGAAAACGTTTTTCAAGTCATTGTTTAACTATGTAATCACATGTGTATTCCTCTTGCTTGCAATTCAGTTCAAACTGTCCAAATGGAATGACTATTAGCAAAGATACAAAAGTAAAAATTCAGGTCCACAATGTCTCATCTTCTGGTGTGTTGAGATGCTGAGGCAGACCAGAGAACTGGTTGACCCTCACACCCTGAGCGCAACCACTCTAGTGAGAAGACAGGGAGATAGCAGTTGGCAAGTACAGCTACGCCAGGGGTGGGGAATGAACTGGATTTTGAAAAAAGATTAGGAATTTACCAGGGGAACAACAGGTGGAGATTGGGCTCTCCAGCAAAACATTAACAAACATATAGTAGGTAATTTCTAATGCAGAGAATCACAAAGATAAATAAATAAATAAATAAAAAGATAAATAAATAAATAAATAAATAAATAAATAAATAAATAAATGGCAGGAAATTGTTTTGAGCATTTTCATCCTTTATTATTAGTGCTGGCATTCTACAACTGTCAGAAATTACTATGTTTAAACTATTCATTTTTTATAATTTTTTTATTGTCTAAAGTTTTACATATGTCTCCTTTTTCCTCAAGTAATCCCCCCTCCCCCCAGCCATTCCCACCCCGGGCAAGCCCCCACCACCCCAGTGACTGTGTCCATTGGTTTTGCTAATATGCATGCTTACAAGTCCTTTGGTTGCTCTCTAATCCCCTCCCCTGCCATTTGTCTCTGGATCTATTCTTGTTCATCAAATTATGTTGATCATTATATCCCACATATGAGTGAGATCTTGTGATATTTATCTTTCTCTGACTGGCTTATTTTGCTTAGCATAATGCTCTCCAGTTTCATCCATGCTGCTGCAAATGGTAAAAGTTCCTTCTATTTTTATAGTGGCATAGTATTCCATTGTGTAGATATACCAGTTTTTTAATCCACTCATCTGCTGATGGGCACTTAGGTTGTTTCCAATTCTTAGCTATTGTGTTTAAAGTATTGCATGGTGGCAGATGTACGGCAAAATGAACTTCAGTCCCTAACAGCCTTATCTCTGTGTAATTCTGAAATGCGTGTACTCTATCATCTTTAAGACAAGATTGTTTTAAGAAAATAACAGGAAGCAAGTGAAGACTTAGGGGCAAACTGAATATATGAGAATTTAGGTAGAAAAGCAGTAGTTAATAGAGTCAGAGAACACTTTGCCACACAGCGCGGTAAAATAAAAGGGTTAAACATGTTGAAAAAGAAGATTTATGAGAAAATGTCAAGGGAATATTTCTTTATTAAGTTAAGGAGTGATGATTCAATGATGTAGCTTTATATTCAGGTAGTTTCCAACCTGCTTCTGTAGGCTCCCTACTACTCCCTAACTAGGATCTATCATCGTGGTTAGAGGATATTTGATTACTGTCTTAAAATGAGTACTAGGAAAGATATTTTATTGTGAAAATTCTTTAAATCCTATTCTTAGTAGTAGGCCTCATTCTTTGACAATATATTTATCTTAATTAACTTCTTTCGAACAATTTCTACAGTGGACTCAAAATATAGACAATCTCATTTATTTAAAAAAAAATGGCCAGCCATCTAATTTTCTAAATGAAGCTAAAAGGAACTATGCCAGCTTCATCCTCAACAAACTGCTCATGATTTCATCAATACATTGAATAAAAAGAAGGTATCTATTGAGGTAAATTGTTTTACAATTTAAGATCTGTGAACTTACTTCCACCTAACACAGACTCATTTAAGAATAGTTTAAGACTTTTTAAAAGATTTAGTAAGTTCTTTTTTTAACTGAAAGCTGGTTTCATAGATAGATACTGGTACTGAGCCAAAGTGTTTGAACTCAATAAATATAGAACAAAGACTTTCAATATTTCTTCAGATGATATTCTGATGTCATCATGAGACAGTACATTTTTTCTTTATAATATACTAGAGGCCTGGTGCACAAATTCGTGCACAGGTGGGGTCCCTCTGGGTGGCCTGCACGGATCAGGCCGAAACCTGCAGTCCAATGCTGCCTGCAGCTCCTACCTGCCGCTCCCACTCATTCCGGCCCCACTGTGCCTGCCCGTGGGCTCGCACCCAATCGGTCCCCATCTCAGGAGAGGCTCACGCTGCCGCAACAGTGCTCGTCAGCCATGAGCCCTGCATCTGGCGCCCTCTCAAGGTGAGTGGCCTGTGGTATTGGGCTGAAACCAGCTCTCCGACATCCCCTGAGGGGTCCTGGATTGCGAGAGGGTGCAGGCCAGGCTGAGGGACCCCACTGGTGCACAATAGGGCTGTGGAGGGACTCCAGGAGGGCTCCAGGGCATGCCCGGCCCATCTTGCTCAGTCCCAATCGGGCAGACCCCAGCAGCAAACTAACCTACCAGTCAGAGCATCTGCCCCCTGGTGGTCAGTGCACATCATAGCAAGCGATTGAGCAGCCTTAGCATATCATTAGCATATTACACTTTGATTGGTTGTTTGGTTGTTCTGCCGTTTGGTCTATTTGCATATTACCCTTTTATTATATAGGATACTGAATTCTGTCCTTGGTCTCTCCCACTTTTTAACTTTGTAATAGTTAGATTAATTCTATTACCAGTAATATCTGAACTCCAGACAAAATGTTACAAAGATAAAAAAGGAGATTTTAGAACAAAGCCCTACATCAAATACCATAAGCATTTACATAGGAGCTTATTGGACACTTTGGTAAAGCTCACACCATTTGGAGCACAAAAATTTTCAATCATATGTGATGGACTGGGATAAATTCAACCATGCCCTGGGAATTCCTTTCCATATCCCAAATGAACAAAATAGCAAAGGAGCATCCTCCTGCTTGCACTGTATTAGCAATTGCCTTCATCTTTGCCAGTAAAACAGTAGCAGAGAATGTGCTAAAGGAGAATTTCAACTCCTCTAGTACATAGACCTCAGAAGAAATTATGGAAACACAGTTCCAGCTTAGCATAGCCTCTGTGGGGAGTTCTTAGAACAAGAAAAAGTAAAGCCTTGGATTGGTGATGCCCAGAAACTGCCCGTGAGCAAGTCTGATACTGGGACACCCTTGTGCAAGAAGCCCTGAGGATTCCTAAAAATATTTGGAGAGGGAGATTCTATAATTGTAATTCCTGCAATTATGGGATTGGTTCTCAGCCACTGAGACCTAATAACTAGTATCTTAGGTCAGATTCCTTGAAAATAGACAGTGGAGATTTGCATGCAGGGAGTTTATTAGGGGAATTTGTTAAATGTCTCACTGTATGGCAGTGAGAGAAGCACTCCTGAGTAGAGATAGAAGTTGAATTGGAAAGCAGTTGCAACAGAGGCTGCAGCTGCCCTTAAGAAGAACACTGGAGTAGGTATATTTCATAGCTTCCTGAATTGAGGCAAGGGGACCTGTCCTTCATATGCCCTCCGACCCCCAAGGGAACTCAGGGCAGCACACCACAGAATTCACCAAAACTGGTGAGGCTCATGATTACATCAGCACTTAAAGACTTGACTTACATCTAAGCAAACTAATGTTCTTGTCAGATAAACTAGACACACATTGCTACACTCATGATAACCTCCACCATAGTATCAAAAGGACTGAATTCTCCATGTTAATGACATAGTTCTACTTTCTCCCTGATCAGGAGTGAGCTAAAGAAATAGTGACTCTTAGAAAAAACAGCTAAATATGAATCATGTCAAAACCCAGAATGCTGGTTTTGTAGATGTGCATCAGCATGGACATAGAGAACCACAAACAATTCCATTCAGGGATTCATCATTAGAACATAGAGTATTGCCCAGGGAGGGTATGCCTTAGCCTAGAGCCTTGGCATAGAGCAGACGGCTAGATCTTTTTATGTCTATTACAATTCCAAATGAAGGCACCAGACACCTAAAGGGCAGAACCCTGGGAATGGGGAAGTGAGGGAGCAAAGCATTCTCTGTACAATTCAAAGAAGTTTACCTCTCTTTCCTGTCTTTGAAACACAAACGTAATAGCACCCATTTTCTGTTATGCAGGCTTCTGTGAGTATCATGTATATGAAAGTTCTTTGAAAGGCATCAAATGTATAGTATTATTGTTCTGGTTTATCATCCATATAAGTCTATTTTTCTTCTATTGCTGCCCTGGGACTAGAAAAATTGCTCACTGCTTTTTATTTTATAACATCTCATTAAAAACACTTCATAAAAACTTTAATGAAGTTTTCTACAGATATGTCTCCTTCCAATTAAGTAAACTTACTCTCATGGTTTTGTTCCCTAAGCGTTTAATTATTTTAGGCCCTATCTTCTGGATCTCCTCCAAAGTTTTTCACAGCTCTATCAGTTGAATTTAATATGATTTCATTTTTTAATGGACAGGATGATCAAAGACATCACATATATTTCTTCTCCATATGGAATTTTCCTATAAATTTTTAGTAGCATATTTCTCAATCTACAGGAAGGTCTCAAAAATCATACACTATATCAGTTCACATTTATTAAATGTCCATCATGAGTGTTGTGTAAGGAATTTATTTGAAGGAGATACAATATGTTTGGTGAAAGAAAAAAATTTCTCTTATCCAGTCCATTTTTTATCTCTCCAAACATTTCTCCTTCATATTCATGATGTAGATACTCAGTTTGTCTGTTTCTCAGAAAGATGCCAAAAGCTGTTGACAGGGCTGTATAATCACATAACATATATTCCAATGTGTCTTACAAAACCTGCTAAAGAAAAGTTGGGGATAATTAACATATATTTTGTGTGAAGTGAATGCGCCCAGTGGCTTATTCCGAGAGCCACTGCTCCTGGCAGTACTGATTGGGCAGTAGGGGAATTAATCCACTAACTCTTGTGGGAATGTTTTGAAGTTCCTTGCTTACTAGCTTGCCTCCTTTTATAGTTTCACAGATGGGAAAGTGATAGTCTTGGAGATATCAGAGGAAGGCTCTGGAATACGGTATAAAAAGCATATGAGTAGGATCATGGAGTGGGCACAAAAGTCTGTACAGCCAAAAGCAGATTTGTTTCCATGACAGCAGGGGAGAAGGCTGTCCAGACGATTCTGAGGTGGACATATCTGGCAAGTTTGGGGTGGATCCAACAAATAAGATTTCTTTACAAGGATGTGCTAGAAACGTCACCTAATAATAATATGACCATTAATAACTATAGGATAATATGTATCATATTGTATTTATTTAACACTTCTCTGAGAGACACTATGATACTTTTACACAATCTCATTTAGTGTTTACAATATCTTTAAGGATAGTTACTTTTATGATATCATTTAAGAGATGAAGAAACTGAGACTTAAAGAGAACAAGTAATTTGTGTAAGGTCATGAAACTGGTAACTGAAGCAGGGTTTTCACCTAGACCATTTAACTCTAGGTCCCCTATGTTTAACTATCCTGCTACACAGCTCATTGCTGTTCAGATTTTCCTCCCTAAAATATTCCTAAAGTGAGATCATCTTGAATCAAAGCATCGAAAAGGAGTCCCTTCCTCATCATGCATTATCTCCAGGACAAATTATATGTGGCTTATAATCAAGGTCCTTTATCTGCTTCTCACTTATACATCTTTATCCTCCTCTGTTACCCAACATGGACTGTCCCATCCCATCAAAGCCACAAGTCTTACCATCCCAACAAAGTCCTATCTTAGCTAATGCTACAGTTCCTCCCCTGAAGGGCCCTCGCTGTTCTTGTCTCCTGAATTGAACACTATCCTTTCTGCAAGCCCACCTCCTCCGGAAGCCAGCGAGACTGTTCCCGACGGATACTCCTTACTTTCCACTCCCCGCATGCTCAGGTCTCATGGTCTTTGGGATAGTCAGTTATCTCACTTCCAAAAACAAACAATAAATGATGCAAAGATCTCTTATTTTTGTCACATCTTTCTGTTGTAAACTACCTATTTCCAGCTCCTAACCTATTTCTCAACTGACATGATTGGAAAACCCTCATCAACCTAATTATTCTTTACCTTCTTCAAGATATCAGCTACCATGTAATGAATGAGTCACAGGTAATGGAAGTCAGTGTGTAATGTAAGAGTGCATAACATAGAATGCACTCAAAGAAGGATGCGAGGTTTTCAATTTTCAGACCATACAGATTAGTTTTTAGTCAACTAAATCCCTAGGTCTATTCCACACACACTGCCTGAAATTAGTTAAGTTGCCTAGTCACACTGCCAGTTTACCCCTCTCGTAATATGTAAACATCCTCAGGAGGTTTAACACATTAAGTGGGGTTCTCAATCATTCACAGCTTGTGGTCAATTTCTTCCTTCGGATATAATTTCCTTCTTACCCCTAGCTGAGAGAAGCATGCGAAAGGAATGAGAGCTTTCAGAGATGGGGTCGATGATTTGTAACTGAGGGCACTGTCCGGAAAGGCAAGTCTGGGTGCAGTCCCCAGTCAAAAGGCCAAGATAGATCAAAGTACAAGGAAATGAGAAGGTAGTCAAATACAGCAAGGGCATTTGGGATAATACTGAAACAAACTTTTTCCTTATTCATGAATTTTCAATATCTACAATTCAGTAAATTTTAATTAGGTGTCTACTATGGATCAGGTACTCTAATAACTTCTAATCACACAGGAGAAGGGGAAATATGATTCTGCTATTTGCCTAATAAAGTTGAAAGGTAAAACATAAATAAAAAAGTATATACAGGGTGTTCCCCAAAATGTATCCACACTTTAACAGCTGATAGCTCAATTTTGAAAATGAAATGTATTTTAATAAACACAGCCTTTATAATGATTAAAAGTGTGTGTGTGTACTTTTTGTGTGACACCCTATAGTTAGTAACTGTGATATGTTTCAGGTAAAATAGAGTACAAGGTAAGAGTATAATGAGGAGAGTTGACCTTCCTTTTAAATAAAAGGGTCCAGAGGGGACTCTTCAAAGAGGGGATGATCAGAGATACCTGAATGAGAAGGGGCCTGTCATTTGAAGAATGAGGGAATGTATGTGGATATAAATAGACATGCAATATAAATAAACATCCTTATAAATAAGGGTGTGACTATAGATATACATATTCTATATCAGTTAAAGGAAGGACTTGGGTGAATGATGACTACTGGAATAACATGTTTTAGAAGGTGATGCCAAATCTGAGGAGCACTGTAACTTTCTCCTAATAGGATGTCAGAAACTACACAGGCTTAGAACACCTTCTTCCAGATCCATCTGCCTGAGCCCAAATGGTCCATTTGGAGTGTGTGCTGCTTTATAAAGGAGTAGAGCTTCCACCCAACTGCATCCAGTGGCTCAGGCTAGTACACATGAACCCTGTTTTTGTCTTTTGGGCTATTTTATCACCTATTTCAATGTGTATCTTTAGATAAACTGGAGCATTCCTCTCTTGCTTCTTAAGCACAGAGTATAACCAGCTCCATATTAGTATTTCAATCAATCAGATGGTGACCTGTCTGCCTCCTGAAACTTTGCCTGATGGTTCCCCTAGAATATCTCTGACAGATCACAAGTTGGGTTGGTACATATAGGTATAGCTCTTCTGCAAACCCATAAAACACACCCACCTCCACAGGTCCAGAAACCATTTATTTGGGCTTCCACACTATTAATTTGTAATAGATTTCAAACTGGTGTCTAAATTCAATCCAGTGTGGATAAATTGATGTTCTATGATATGGTCCCTACTTTGCTGGGTGCTCTGGAGGATAGGAATTTAATCACAAAAATGCCAGTAAAAATGTTGACTCTAGTTAGTGATAAACATGCTGAAGTTTTGGTGGTAAAATGGGACTGATTTCTTCAAATTATTTCTGTGTATCATACACAAAAATAAAGTAACATAAGGGATAGATGAAGGGATATATACGTGATGAAGTGAATATAGTAAAACTGTAGGATACAGGTGGGAATATGACTATTCACACCATGAAATTCCTTTAATCTTTTTTGTATGTTTAAAACTTTTGATATTTAAATGTTGGGGCAAAAGAATTGATCACTGTTTACCTGAATCTTACCATTTAGGTAGGAGTTTAAACACTCACCCAGGAAATAATCACTGTAATGTGAGGTACTGAATGTAAGAGCAATGGGGATTTGGAGAGAAATCAGCTTGGATTGAAATGTAAGGGAAGAGGGCCTCTTGAAACTGGAGGTGTAGGGCTTTATAAGATGAAGTGGAGAGGAAGAACATTTCAAGTGGGGGAAACAGCACGAGCCAACACACAAAAGGTGGAACGAAAAGGCAGGTGTTTCAGAACGCAAGGCAGCTGCACCTGGTGGGGAATAATCAGAAATCATCTCAGATACACAGAGAAGCTAGAATGTGGCAGCCAAGATGGGTAGAAAAAGGCATGGTCCCCTCTCTTAAGTAATCAGTAATACTTGGGCTCAGTAAGAGGAAATAGAGACCAGATTTACAAACAGAATGGTTAGTCTTATAAAAATATACGAAGAAAGTTATCAGATAAACATAGGCACTCAAACAAATGCTACAGACCTCGCAAGTCATCATGACTTTGATGATGCAGAATAATGGATGAAAAAAGTTTGAGGCCACCTTTAGTAACGTGATTTTATTGTACTAGGGAAGTCATGCCTTACGTGTGTCCTGGGGCCATTCAAATCCTCCCTTCCCCAAGACGGAGGATGCTACCAACGTTAGCTTTTCCCGGGGCCAGCTCAGCAGAGGCCACAGCAGAGCCGCCTGTGGCACACATGGTCATTTCCCTCCATCCTGGGCCAGCCCCTCGCCCAAGCAGAGAGCAGTGCAGGACCAAAGTCACAATGGAAAAACAGAATGTTTTCAAAAGGTACGGAGTAGCTCAAGAATTAAAAGCTCAAGAACCCGAAAGCACAGAAAACAGGGTTTGTCCCAAGGATCCAGATCCCTCTCTTTGGGACACAAGGTGGGTAATTCCAGCTGTTCTCAGTACTGTTTAGAATTAAGAATCAAGGGAGAGCACATCAGAGGAGACCAGCTTGTGCTCCAGCCCCACCCTTGGCCAGAGAAGCGTGGTCACCTAATCGGCAGTCCCGGGAACATGCAGTTTCTCCCAGGAAGTGACATAACCTTTGCAGACACCCATGAAAAGGAACAATACTAGTATCTACCTCATAGGACCGACTGCGATGAAAATAACAAAGGTGTTCCTATATGACAAACACTGTGCTAAAAGTTTCACAAATATTAAGTCATCCAGCCCTACCTAAAGACTCCTTGAGATGTATGTCGTGCGACATCACATCTCCTATTTTAAGATTCAACTCAAAATTGACAAGAAGCGCTTCTTGTGCGGTCAGGCGTTTTCCTGCTGGGGTTCTGAATGCTCCTCAGGTGTTTCTTGTGCAAAGCATCCTCTTGAAAAGCTGAGCCTTGCCTTCCCAGTTCTCGTTTTTGTCAAGATACTCTCATTCACCCTTTTCCCTGCCGCATGTTGACATGATCAGTTTCTGTGTTTGTTTTGTTTTGTTTATATTGGTGTTCCCCTCTCTTTGCCTGAAGGCCATCCTCACTAACAACCTCTGAGCCCCTAGCCCAGTGGTTCTCAACCTTCTGGCCCTTTAAATACAGTTCCTCATGTTGTGACCCAACCATAAAATTATTTTCGTTGCTACTTCATAACTGCAATGTTGCTACTGTTATGAATCATAATGTAAATATCTGATATGCAGGATGGTCTTAGGCGACCCCTGTGAAAGGGTCGTTTGACCGCCAAAGGGGTCACGACCCACAGGTTGAGAACCGCTGTCCTAGTCACTAGGGCCTGGAATGATGGAATTATTGCCCCTTCCCCCAGAACAGTTTATAATATCCTCACCATGATCTTATCTTGGTTTTTTTTTATGTAATAACCTACTTTAAAATTAAAGATGTCAATTGAAAAACATCTTTACCAGGGGAAAGAGGTGCTTAATTGTCATGCTTGGTTAATTGTAAATACGGAATAATGAGCCGGGGAAAAAGCCATTAAGTGAAATGCCCTCTGTGCTGGGGGCCAGGCATCTGAGGCAGGTGCCTCATGTTATCATTAACCCCCAGCATGGCTCACTGTGAGAAGAAGGAAGTGTGCAGGGACTGGCAAGCTACGCCTGGCCTCTGCCCTACACCCTTCAAAGAGAGTGGAGTGCAAAGCGCCACTGAAATCAGGGCCTCCTGACACACGGCACCTCCTTCCTGGGTGAGGAACTGGACGTTGTAAATACAGAAACCATTTTTCAGGTAAGAAAATTTGTGACTGGAAAAAACGTACTCCAAATCAAATGCAAATGTCAATGTGTGACACGCTGGCTTTCTTTTATAGACTAAGTTTGTAAGGAGAAAAGGCAGGGCTTACCATTCAGGCGTTTGTCTCTAAAGGAGCCTGAACAGCTTTCTTAATATAATGCTGTTTTAAGATGGGCCTTTTTCCCTTCAGTAAAAGGAAAGGAAATAAATTCTGCTCTTTTTCTGTTGAGAGAGAGAGAGAGAGAGAGAGAGAGAGAATACTATTTGAGCTTCCTTTCAACTCACACCCATACTTCAGAATTAGGCTGAGATGCAGGGGAGAGTGGGCACCAACTGCGTGTGTCCTCTCACTTTTCTGCAAGATGCTCATGGAGATGGCATTTCCTCCCTCTAGCGAATCCAAATGGGTGGATGGATTTAGATGATTGATAGATGACAGATAGATAGATGATAATTACTCCTAAGAGTTCTAGAATATCAAACCACATTTAAAAAATCTTTCCCTTAGGTTCCTTTTATATTCAACCCTGAAATCTAGCTCTTCCACTTGTCACTGTTCACTGCTAGGCAGGCACAGAAGATTCAAGGAATGAAGTTCAACCACAGGGAGATCATGTTCTCAATTATATTTAAAATATCTAAAGTATATTACATATCTGTATATTAACATATGCACCATTTAACTGTTGTTACTAACTTGCTTGGCCCAAACATATTTAAAAATTAGATATTGGGGGGGGTAGAAATTAAAAGAAAAAAAATCCATCAATGATACTAAAATATTTACACTCACTTTTTAAGGTTCTCCTGAGAAATGGTTTGCATTGTTAAAAAGTAAAGATTAGGCAGACTTTTCATTATTAAATGCAGTCTGGAGTACTATAACCTAGCTCATGGCACTTTTTAGCGCCTTTTAAAAATATTTTCAAGTAGCTGTGGACAAAGGATGCTCCCATAATCATAAAGGTGACTTCACTGTGCTACTAGTGGCACCTGAGCTAAAAATAGTAGTTGTTCCTATGAATGTCCTAGGTACTCGCAGAGGGAGGTGGCTGAGGAGGGGAGCTCCTCTCCCCCGGGTTAATTACAATGAAACGTAATTTTTCTGCCAACGATTATTGCAATGTTCTACATATAGCCAATCCCCATAGGACTTAAAAAATCTAAATTTAGTCTCAACCACCTTATTTTACATTTCTCAGGAGTTATATTTGTCACTTGGCTTATAATATCTCCTATCTGGTCTGAATCGTTTACTTTCCCCTTTTATTTTCTTGCTCATCTGACAGCTGAATCAACAAAACAGCCTGGCACAGCAAATCCTATGTCCTCACCACGAGGTTCTGTTCTATTTTTCAAAGTAAAAAAAAGTCATTCAAAATATTCTCTATCAACAGTAAAGAAGGAAAAATAACTTTTTTTTCTAGAAGGAACAAAAAGAATGTTAAGTACTCTTAGTGCTGTATGGTGAATGCCGAGGACCAGAGGGCCAATATGTTTTCATAGCTACATTAAGTAGCAAATGGAGCTGCACAGAATTATTCAGCTAAAATTCAAGCTGAGCTGAACCATGCCAGGGTACAGCTGCTCACCTTACACGAGTGTTTTACTATATAAGTGAATTGACATTCCACCAGAAGAGTTTGTCTCTCTGCATTTTCATAGTAGCTTTCTTGGCATTTCTAACCAGAAGGCTTTTGCTTTAAGTCCCCTTGAGGTATTACTGATGGGCAGAAAGCCAGTAATGAAAGAACTTTGGCATATGCAAATGTGAACAAAAGCAGACCAATCAAAATCGTTTAACCAATGACCAAAATTATCTGTTGATTAATGGGGATATTGTGAAATATACTACTTTCCATTCAATATGGGAGTTATAACGATGGCCTGGAAGGAAAATAGGAAAGATGTGATTTACAACCAACTGTAAGCAATATTTTGGCTGAAAAGGACATTTGAAAGTACTTGGAATCTTTTTTTTCATGTAGAAATATGACATATTCAGGGAAGAAGTTTTCATAAACAAGACTAACTGAACCTGTGTCTCATTAGTACAACTGATTTAACTACTCCCCGGGGTCCAGGGCCTGCAAGGCAAGGTCTTTAGAAAAAGTTTTTGCATGTGCCTGGAGTATAAAACAGCAATGAACAATTTGTTTTGTATTCCCTCTCCCCACTTTGTATTATGAGGTGAATAATACTGGTGGGATATTAAAGCAATGTATTTTTATTTCCCTTTAAATTTTTTAAATCTTTTTTTACTGATTTCAGAGGTGGGGGGATAGAAACATCAATGAAAAGAGAGAATTATTGATTGGGTGCCTCCTGCGTGCCCCCTACTGGGGATCAAGCTCACAACCTGGGCATGTGCCCTGACTGGGAATCAAACCATGACCTCCTGGTTCACGGGTCAACATTCAACCCCTGAGCCACACTGGCCGGGCTTTAGTTCCCTTTTAATTCCCTTTCAGTCATCCATCTCCAGTGCTGAGGCTTCTTGCCCAGTGAAACAGAGGTCAGCTGCCACCCAGAACAGAGTCTGTTAAACAGCTTTGGCCTCCAACTGACTTTCCTGACTCAGTAGCAAAATGGTCTTGGAAGAGAGAGAAAGGAATGTTCTAAACTGCTTTAGACCCCATTTATATATCAAGAGTCAGGCCTATCAGAGTAGATCTTAGATTTTTCCTACACGCCTAAAACAGGGATTTTTACTGTAAGCCTAAAGCAGAGAGAATTCAAGACATGGCAGGAAGAGGGAGCCCACGGCTTCCCTACCAGGGTAGGGTGAACATAAGGAGGTTTAGAGTAGATCAGTGAAGTGATCGCCAGGGTCCTCTGCTTCCTACACCATAACCTGAGGAAAGAAGGTAGTTCTATAAGGCATTTAAAGATAATGAGGAACTAGAGGCTTATAACAGAACCTCTAAGCACCCAGGAGAACCCCAACTTTGAGCTCAGCATCAAATCCAACATGGTGTCGGTGAGATGTTACAGAGGTAATGGTAGGAGGTGGCTGACAAGGTAAACAGGCTCCTCATGACCCATGTGTGGCATGTACGCAATCTACATGTTTCTGTGCTCATCGGGAAGGCACTCAGTGAATGTATTGTAGTGTCATTCCTCAACGCTGCACACCTACACGAGGAATAAGAAGCCTTACGGTGCTGCATTTATATTGTGCATGAAGGCTGAACCAATTACACTCTTTCTAGCAAGTGTCAATTTCCCCACAGCCTCACCAACATTAGATGTTTTTAATCTTTTTAATTTGCTAAATTATTCGATGGAAAATACTTTTTATCATTATTTATAAATATTTTTATTCAGCACTTATGTCATAGGCTTGTTTTAGGCCAACTTAAATTTAAAACAAAACAAAAAAATCTTTATGTCACTCAGGAGACCAAAATGGCTACACAGAGACTCCTGAGCTCACCTCCTCCCCAGGACACACTGAGTAGCTCCCTCTGCAAGAATCCCAGGCTAGCCGATGACTCCTCCACATCAGGCCAATGAGAAAGTACCCACACCAAAAGGGGTAGGAAAGGCTGAGGCACACTTTTACCATAAAACTGGGAAGGAACCCAACTCCCAGCTTCTCACTGAGAAATGAAGCTTTTGCAGAACTTCAGCTTTTCAGTTTCCAAGGGATGGGCCCGCAAGACTTCTAGCTCTGAATCCAATAGGGTTTGCATCCACAAGATTCACAGGACGATAGAAATTAAAAATGCAGTTGTTTTTTAATTGAGGTATAATTGACATACAATATTATATTAGTTTCATGTGTACAGCACAGTGATTCAACGTGCATATACATTATGAAATGATCACCATAATGAGTCTAGTTGCCATCTGTCACCATACGAAGCTGATATAATATTATGCTCTATAGCCCCTGTGCTGTTCATCTCCATAACTTGTTTATCTTATAGCCAATTTAGATCTCTTGATCCCCTTCACTCATTTCTTTTTTAAATTTTAGACTATAGAATATTTATTTTATTTTTAAAGTTGTGACAAATGCTATATGAGAGCTCAGAAAAAAAAAGGGCAAAAATGTATAGTAAATGTTGTCCAAATAAATTTTTCCACTTATCAAGTAAATGTTGAAGCAAACATTTTAGAAATGCCAAAGAGAAAATAGCTGCTTTATGGAGAGTTCTTATATTGGTAAAGAATAGGAGATTGGAAGGTTTTTTTAAGGCTTCTAATGAAAGAAAGCAATCTATGAACATCTCACTGAATAATAATGTGACAGCTGTCTTTTTCTTTCTTTGAGAGATCTTTCTTTAGCATTCCAGGCTTCTGTTGTCTTACTTAGATTAAGTTCTGTATAATCCTCGCATGTCAGCCACCATATATTTAGGCAATGTAGACTGTACTAGAATTTAATGTTTTTATTTAGCCTGGATTGGCTGCTCACCAACAATGTCTAGCAATACGTCTATTTGCTTTTCATCTCTTGGCTATTGTGAATAATGCTGCAATCCCTTCACTCATTTCAACCAACCTCTCTCCTGGCAACCATGCATCTGTTGTGTGTGTCTATGAGCTTGTATTTGTTTTGTTTGGTTTGAGGGGGGTTAGGTCCCACATGAGCAAAATCATACAGAATTTGTCTTTCTTTCTGACTTATTTTACTTAGCATAATACTATCAAGATCTATCCATGTTATGGCAAATGGCAAGGTTTTATTCTTTTTTGTGGCTAAGTAATATTCCTCTGTTTGTGTCTCTCTCTGTGTGTGTGTGTGTGTGTGTGTGTGTGTGTGTTATCTTTAGTTGTGATATAAGGATAATGCCAGCCTCGTAAAATAATTTTGGAAGTGGTTGTGTGTGGGGTTTTTCAGAAGAGTTTGAGAAGGATAGGTATTAAATCTCCTTTGAGTGTTTAGTAGAACTCATCCTTGAAGACATCTTGTTGTGTATCTTTGTTGGGAGTTTTTTTAATTATTATTACTAATTCAATCTTCTTACTAGTAATTGGTCTATTCAGATTTTCTATGTCTATTTCAGTCTAGGAAATTTGTGTGTTTCTAAGAATTTATTCATTTCTTCTACATTGTCCAAATTATTGGGGTTCAGCCTTACATGATCCTTGTATTTCGTTGGTATCTCTTGTAACTTCTCTTTCATTTCCAACTTTATTTATGTGACCCTCTCTATTTCTTTCTTTTTTAATATAAAGTAGCAAATATTTGATCACTAAATGAATTGATTATATCTAATCACTAATCTATTTGCCCTTTCCTTTTATTAATTTTCATAATCAAGTAATGCACATACTCCATATTTTAAGGTTACCTTCTTTTTTCTTAAATATTTATTGTTGCAAGTATTACATATGTCCCTTTTTTTCCCATTGACCCTTCTATCCAACGCCAGAGCCTCAACACACTATTGTCGGTGTCCATATGAGTTATGCATATATGCATATAAGTTCTTTGGTTAAACTCTTCCCACCAAACTACCCACCCCCACCTTCTCTCTGAGATTTGACAGTCTGTTCCACGCCTCTATGTCTCTGGATCTTTTTCTTTCTTGATGAATCTATCTAAAGGTTTGTTGATTTTATTTATCTTTTCAAAGAACCAGCTCTTAGTTTCATTAATCTTTGTTGTTTTTTTAGTCTATTGCAATTATTACTGCTCTAATCTTTATTATTTACTTCTTTCTACCAACTTTTGCTTTATTTATTCTTTTTCTAGTTCCTTTAGGTGTAAAGTTAGATATTTTGAGATTTTTCAAAGAAGCAGTTCTTAATGGGTGCATGAGAACTTGTCACAGCTACCCCCTAGGGCTCAGCACAGAGGGAGCAAGTGAAAATGCCCATCTGCCAGTCTTGCCTGAGGGGGGTTTGATTACATATTTTATAAGCTACTGTCTGATGGGAGGCTTGTACTTTTCATGCATCTAGGGACTGTCTGTGATCCTCCAAAAGCCCAGCAGAACTGGAGGACATTTCTGCCTCTTACTCCCTCCAACGCGCTCCAACAATGAGACAATATTGCCAACATCTCTCTGGAAATAGCTGGTGCACATGTGGCACCCCAGCTTGTACAGCTGCCGATGAGAGATGCCCCTCTCCCCAAATTACCTTACTCTTATAGCCAACAGGACTTGCATTTATGAGCCCCATGGGACTGTAGCAAACAAAGATGTAGTTTTTAAATGGGTACAGGAGCACCACCGCCCCATGGCTTTACACCCAGGCTCAGCACAGGAAGAAGGCAAATGCCCATCTCCCAGCTTCTCCCTGGCAGGGGAGCAACTGTGCCAGAGAGTCCGGCTTCTGATCAGCCTGATGTAAGCGCGGACTATGCTTCTTCCCTTTGGGACATTGGTGGATCTTGGCTGATCGGCAGCCACTGGAGACCACTAAGAACAAAGAAAGCACTTGTACAATCACGGAGTTTTGAGAGACAACCAGGAGCTCAAGCCAGGCTCATTAATAGCCTTCATTTCCCAGGCAAGACCTCTCTGTCAACACTGGGTAAGGTGGCCTTTTTATCTAACATGTAGAAACCAACGCAGAGAGTCAAAGGAAATGAAGAAATACAGGATTATGTTGCGAACAAAAGACAAAATAAGTCTCTGGACATCAGTCTTAATGAAACACAGATAAACGATTTACTCAACAGAGAGTTCAAAATAATGATCCTACAGATGCTCCTCAAGGTCAGGGAGCAATGCACGGACAAAGTGAGAATTTCAACAAAGAGCTAGGACATCTAAAAATTACCTAAGAGAAATCGTGTTAACAAGAATGTGGAGAAAAGGGGACAGTTTGCACTGTGGTAACGTAAATTGGTGCAGCCACTATAAGCAAACAGGATAGAGCTTCCTCAGAAAATCAAAAACAGAACTACCATAGGATCCAGCAATTCTACTTCTGGATAGTATCCAAAGGAAATGAAATCACTATCTCGAAGAGTTATCTGGACTCCCATGTTCATGGCAGTATTACTCACAATAGCCAAGGTATGGAAATGTCTAACAGATGAATGAGTCAAGAAAATGTGAGATACTAGTATATGAATATTACTCAGCCTTAAAAAATAGAAGGAAATCCTGCCATTTGATACAACATGGGCGAACATGGAGAGCATTATGCTATGTGAAATAAGCCAGACAGAGAAAGACAAATATTGCATGATATCACTTATATGTAGAATTGTTGAAAGAAAAAAGTTGAACTTGTAGAAACAGAGTAGAATGGTGGTTGCCAGGGCCTGGGAAGTGAGGGAAATAATGAGAGGTTGGTTAAAAGGTACAAACTTTCAGTTATAAGATGACTAAGGCCTGAGGATCTAATGTCTAGCTAACATGGCTACTATAGCAGATAACATTTTTTGTATATTTGAAATTTGCTGAGAGTAGAGGTTGAGTGACCTTTTACACACACAAAAAAAGGAGAGAGAAAAACGTGAATATGTGAGGTGACAGATGTGTGAAATAATTCAGTGGTGGAAATCCTTTCACAATGTATACATTTACCAAATCGTCATGTTGTACACTTGAAACATATTACAACTTTGTGAATTATACCTCGATAAAACTGAAACAATGACAGGTGTTTTTTTTTTCAAATTTAAGTATTTAGTACATCTCCAGCACTATCCCAAATGTTTTACCTGCATCACCTCATCTCATCATCACAACAACCATCTGCGAAAAGTGCTATGATCATCCCCATTTAAAGGAGAGGAAACGGAGCCCAGAAATATTAAAGAACTTGCCCAAGGTCGCTCAGTGAACGAGGATTCCAGCCCAGGCAATCTGGCTGCAGATCTGGCCTTCTAGGCTATTATGGGAGCTATTTTACAAGAAAAGTGTACAACATGGGGAAAGTCGAGTGGAGGTACTTAAAAATGATTGATGCTGATTATAGCGCTGCACGGGGCAGCCCGAAGAAGGTGTTGATTAACTGGAGGCAAGTCAGTGGAGAAAAGCTTGAAAGCAAAGCTCAGGAAAAAATAAACCGGTAGGCATCCAATGACTAAAAAATGTATAAAGGACAATGTTGATAAAGAAATTCAGGAAGAAATAAAGAGAAGCCTCCACGTTCAATTCAAATGGTATGCGGACTGTGGTTTCTATTTAGTCACACGGGACACATCTGGAGAGGTAAAGGGGGAACTCCATGGCAGGACACTCTGCGTGGACAAAATGGACAGGGAGCTCCATCCAGGGGCACTACCTGGGTGTTCCTAGAAGGTCTGTGGCTGTCAGTTTTCTGCACACTGAGGAGCAGGATGCATCTCATGCTTCTATGAGCATCGAATAGCGATTGTCCTGACTCTACCACAAAAATGAGCCCTGAAGTTAAATGTGTTTGGAATACAGCAGGACATCCTTATGGTGTGTTTTTCAGTCACCAGCTAATTTCCTGAAGTGGTATACCAAATAGCTAACTCTTGTGACTAAAGGAAAAAGCAGGTCCTGATTGCAGGAACATTTACATAAAGGTCCACATGAAACTTGCACAGTCGTGGCACTGCTATTATTCTCTGATTCTGACCACGTCCCCAAATTAAACTTACAAATGACCCCAAGTCCAGCCCATCAATCGCCAAGAAAATGACCTGCTGCCTTGTGATTCTTACTTTTATAATTACAAGGAAATTTCTGCTCTCGCTCATCCTTAATATGTTAAATTATATGTCAATGAACTTTACAAAGGATAGAGATTTTTCTAACAGCTTATTACGCTTTCTCACTTACGCTGGAATTTTAGACCCTAAAAGAGAACCGTTCAGAGGAGAGCTGGTGAATTTCAATTGCATGAAGAGAAACAACAGGTAACACATGAAAAGAGTGGAAAGAAGCTAAAATTCTTTGAACATTCAAAAAAAAAGAAATAATTATGTTTACTTTGGATTCAAGCTGAGATACAGACCCATGTGTGTGGAAGTTTTTTGTTTTTTTTTCTTTCTGCTTTAGATATCAACTTATAACTAGAACCATTAAGATCTCCAATTAACGTATAGACTGCAGAAATTTCAAAGCAAGGAAAATAAAAGAGGCAAAAACATTTTTTCTTTTCTCTTGCAGTTTCTTCAGTCTCCATCCCAGGGAGGGAAATTGATATGTACTGAAGGTTGTTACTGCCTTCTGAACATGTAAGACCTGCGACACAAAAGGAGCTTTGGAGCTTTATGATTTATTGCTTTATCATTCTTAGCGCCATCTCTGCTCATCCTCAAACCCAGGGCAGGCTACGGGACATATTAAAAGGGCAATATTTCCTGTATCCCCTTTTTAAAGGGCAAAGCACTTACCATTTTCTACATACAAAGCACTTATCCTTTTAGCTCACTGGTGTTTGAAGCCTGCTTTTTAGACCCCATTCTCAACCGACTGTTGAATTTGTATGCACCAGGATTCTTATTTTTCTGAAAACTGCAGCTATTTTAGCTGACAATTTCCTTTTAAGAGAAATGTATTTTTTCATACCCACACAAAATATATAAAAGCACATATAGAGATCCATGCTGGAACTGGCTTCAAATTGTGCGGGTTCATAAGATCCTCTCTGTCACCATCAAGAGAGCCTAAACTCCCTGACAGAGGAGGTAAAAGTCAACGAGGCATCCCCCAGTAAGAAGGGACCAGAAAGCTGGAAAGCATTAGTAATTTTTAATTACAAATATGTGCACTTAGTAAATGATAATGATTAAACTGAAAATGTAGATAAAGACCTACTCTTGGGTCTGTTCTAAATGTTTCCTATATTCATTTCCAGGGACCAAAATCTGATTCCACATTTTGATGTGAATACTTCTATCTAAACCTCATTTTTGTTTGTTCGTTTGTTTCCTTCTCTGCCTTAGTGCTTGTAACCATTTTTTGTCATAGACCATAATAAAGTTCAATTCCATGAGCTCTAGGGCAGGGGTTGACAAAGATTTCCTCTAAAGGACCAGATAGTAAATAATTCAGACTATGGGGGTCATTGTAGTCTATGTTGCTGCTACTCAACTCTGTTGTTATAACTTGTGAACCCATAGATAATACAGAAATAAATGGATATGGTTGTGTTCCTATTAAATATTACGCTTGACAGATTTGGCGCTGAGTCCTTAGTTTTCGAATCCCTGACCTGCAGTGCAAACCAATATCTTTTATCCCAGTTATACACTACATTAAAATTTGTGAAACATCTGGAGATTTATCTGAAGAAATCCAAAACACTAATTCAAAAGAATATATGCACCCCTCTGTTCATTGAAGTGTTATTTACACTAGCCAAGATATAGAAGCAACCCAAGTGCCCATCAATAGGCAAGTGAATATAAAAGCCATGGTACATAATACAATGGTGCATATATACAATGAAATATTACTTGACCATAAAAAAGAATGAAATCTTACCATTTTGCAACAGCATGGATGGACCAAAAGGGTATTATGCTCAATGAAGTAAGTCAGTCGGAGAAAGACAAATACCATATGATTTCACTTATGTGGAACCTAAAGAACAAAACAAACAAACAGAATTAAAACAGATTCATAGACCCAAAGGAGTGGACTGGTGGTTGGCAGAAAGGAGGGATGTTGGGGGACTGGGTGAAAAAGGTGAAGGGATTAACAACTACAAATTGGCCTGGCTGGTGTGGCTCAGTGGTTGAGTATTAACCCAGGAACCAAGAGGTCACTGGTTCGATTCCCAGTCAAGGCACATGCCTAGCTTGTGGGCTCGATCCCCAGTAGGGGACATGCAGAAGGCAGCCAATAGGTGATTCTCTCTCATCATTGATGTTTCTATCTCTCCCTTCCTGTCTCTCTGAAATCAATAAAAATATATTTTTTTAAAAAGAACTACAAATTGGTAGTTAAAAAATAGTCACAGGGATGTAAAGGAAAACATAGTAAATATAGTCAACAATATTGTGAAAACAGTGTATGATGCCAGCTGGGCACTGGAAATATTTAGAGGAATACTTTGTAAAGTATATGGTTATCTAACCACTAAGCTATATGCCTGAAATCAACACACACAAAAAAAAAAATTTGAAAAAATAAAAAAATAAAACTTTTGAAAGAAATGTAAAATGATAGAAAATAAATTGAGTTAACATTAAAAAGTAGACATGTGCAACATACTATAAATTTAAATTTTTACCTAAATGCTTGCTTAAGAGAATTTTTTAAAATCCATTAATTTTTGTAAAACTGACTGTTTTCAGAAGCAATGAGTTATCAAATGCACACTCACCATTAAATGAAAGTTCATTCCAATAAAAATTTTAAACCCACATTACATTTAAGTAATTTTGTCCCTGAACCCCACCCCACCTCATTGCAATGCAATTCTGAGGCATCTTTATATAGCACCACATTAAAACAAGCACAGAGAATAGAAACAACAAAGGTTTTAGTGCAAATACCCAAAATTTTTACCGGATTTAAATATAGCAGGTTTGAACTCCCAATTGCATACTATGGTGATTGCAAAGATAAGCAGTTATTTAAAAAAAATACCTTCCCCAAATTTCATTAGTTTACCAAAAATATGCTTTCCAAATCTAACTTAGAATAGCTGATAAAAATTGCCAATTAAGAAAAGTTAACTTTGCAAGTTTTATTACACCATATGTCTACATCATCTCTTTGTTTTATTGTATTTTCAATAATAATATTTGTTATCCAAAAATCTTCAAATATAAAACATTTGTAACCTAACTGTAAACTTTATAAAAAATATCTTTTAATGAAAATTATGATTTTCCAGCTATACTTCTCCATTTAGAAATTATAGTATCAACACAAAGATCTTAAATAACAAGAGAAAAAAAATAAAGAAAAATGTTTTCCCTAAAGAACTGGTAGATATTCACACTGCATTCAAGGATTTCTTCTCCCCATCTCTTAAAAATCCCAGTGCTATGAAGTTATCTTAGAACAAATTTAAAATTAACAAATTTAAGTATGAAGAGTGGAAATCAGGAATTCAGAAATAGACCCTATTTTAGCATTAACTTCTAATTCTGCACATCTGAAATTTTCAGTGTGGATAATCGCCAAATGATAACATTTATAGTTTCTTAACTTCATATCTTGTAACCAAATTCTTGCCCCACAGGACACAGCCCAACACTCATTTCACAAACAAATTTAAGGAAAATATTACTTACTGTTAATACAATGGCAACCTTATATCCATTTTAACAAAAATTTTTTTAAAATATATTTTATTGATTTTTTACAGAGAGGAAGGGAGAGAGATAGAGAGTCAGAAACATCAATGAGAGAGAAACACCGATCAGCTGCCTCCTGCACATCCCCCACTGGAGATGTGCCCACAACCCAGGTACATGCCCTTGACCGGAATCGAACCTGGGGCCTTTCAGTCCGCAGGCCGATGCTCTATCCACTGAGCCAAACCGGTTTCGGCCATTTTAACAAAATTTAAGACCTCAAAACATATTTTTATGCAAGTTAGTTCCCAGTATATTTGGACAACTTCCAGAATCTCAAAATCAAACATTTTTGCCAGGGGATCTATTTAAAGGCAGAGTAACTCAAAAACAAAAACTTGGAGAGATTGCCCTCTAGTTTATCCTTCTAAGATGTTTATTGAAGTCAGTTTTTCCCAAACATACTTATTCTGCCATTTCTAATAGTTTTAACAGTAATTCCCTTGCTTTGCAATACTTTTACTTCTATTTCAAAGTTTTCTCTTCTGGTAAAGAAAGATTCCTTATGCAAAAGGGACAAGCCACTTCCCCAGATGGCTTTAAATCCTATTTGTTCTCTCCATATTGAGAGAACTGATAGTCCTATATCCCCAAAGAAGAATTGAATTCCAAAAAAAGAAGAAACTCTGAACTGCAAACTGGAAAGTTGTCTCCTTTGCGATTAGCCTGTACAGCATGTTACTGTACAAAACAACAGGAGATTAAGTCAAGCACAAGAGAAAATGATGCAATCAAGAGACAGTAGACGCAGGACATATGAGGCTGTGGCCAATGTCACCAGCATGCTGTATTACAGCAAACTTTTTTATAAGTAGGAAGCATGCACTCTAAAATAACAATGGTGGGGGCAAGGAGACATATGTAAAACTTTCAACAATAAAGAATTAAAAATAAAACAACAACTAAAAGTATAGTAAAGCAAATACATAAACCAATAACACAGTTGATAATTATCATTACCAAGTACATAACTGCATGTGCTATCCTTTTATATGCCTGACAGCACAGTGGGTTTGTTTACACTAGCATAAGCACAAACACCTGAGAACATTATAAGAGCTATGAGGTCACTGGGCAATAGGAACTTTTCAGCTCCATTTTCATCTTATGGGAACCCTGTGATATAAGCAGTCCATCTTGTTGACCAAATGTTACGTGGCACATGACTGTATTCTAATTTGCTTCACAATCAATTGTGACTCTAACCAGAAATACCTTAGTACAGTGGTTCTCAACCTTCCTAATACCGCGACCCTTTAATACAGTTCCTCATGTTGTGGTGACTCCCAACCATAAAATTATTTCCATTGCTACTTCATAACTGTAATTTTGCTACTATTGTGAATCGTAATATAAATATCTGATATGCAGAATGTATTTTCATTGTTACAAATTAAACATAATTAAAGCATAGTGATTAATCACAAAAACAATATGTAATTATATATGTGTTTTCCAATGGTCTTAGGTGACCCCTGTGAAAGGGTCATTTGACCCCCGAAGGGGTTGCGACCCACAGGTTGAGAACTGCTGCCTTAGTAGATGTTGTGATTACTATTCACCTAACAGAGAACAGTTTGCTATATTCCCAATCTCCCATTGCTCCAGAAATGATAGCATCATAAACTCTACTCTCTTCTAACCACTTGACCCAGGTTAGATTTCTATCCAGAAAGTTCAGCTTTCTTTTTTAGTAACTATCACAATACTTAAATAAATTAAGTAATACTTAGAATAAGAATTGATTGCAGAAAAATGAATGATCTATTTAAAAAATTAATTTTATGTAAAATACCCTGACCCCCACCCCAACTGATTTATTGATTTATTCATTTGTCCATCATGTATTTGGAAATCAAGTAGAATAAAGCAAATAAACCAAACCATTAAAAATGTTCTACTTTATTAAAATAGTTCCATGAATAAAGAATAGTGTCATATCATTTAATAAAAATGGAGAAAGAAAGAAATTGCCTCTGATTAATCTTGCCTGGGGAGATTTAAAACCATCACTAATCAGAAAAAGTCAGTTTGATCTAAAATGAATTTTAGTTCCTTTTGGATATTTATTCAGTTTCATTCAGATAAATTGAAACTTTACTCAGAGTCTAAATTATTATTTAAGTATCTATATGATTAACTAGAGGCCCAGTGCACAAAATTTGTACATAGGTGGGGTCCCAGGCCATGGCTGGTGATCATGGCCGGACCGATCAGGGCCTGAAGGCCCCAGTGGGGTCGGGAAAAGAGGCAATGGTCACTGGGCCAGGAACAGAAGAAAGGGATGCCAGACGCTGATGCTGCCACCACGTGGTTCCCCACCTCCCCCCATCCTCCTTGCCACAATGCTGCCATCACAGCAGGTGGGCGGTGGGCCGATAGGGGCTTGCCGGCCAGGGGGAGAGACAGGCCACAGGAGGTTGGCCACTGGTCCTAAGGAGGGAACCGGCCCTCGGCCCCCTACCCCTGCAAAAGGGGCCCCATCCACCACCGCCCATCCCCAGTTCCCCACCCCAGCCTGGGGCCCGACCCTGATTGGGTGATTGGGGCCTGTCAGCTGGGGAGAGGGACCATGGGAGATTGGCTGTGGGAGCACACTGACCAGCAGGGGGAAGCTTCTGTGTTGAGCATCTGCCCCCTGGTGGTCAGTGCGCATCATAGTTACTGGTCGTTCTGGTTCCTTAGGCTTTTATATATATAGATAGAGGCCTGCTGCACTGCTAGGGGCCAGCCAACCTGTCATAATGGGGGCCCCAGATCTGGGTGGGGGTTCCAGCTGGGGCAGGGCCAGCTGGGGTGAGGGGCCACAGGGAGTTTGCAGGCTGGCCACGCCTCTGCTGGGGGATGGGGCTAGCTGGGGTGAGGGGCTGTGGGTGGTTTGCAGACCAGCCATGCCCTCAATTGGGGTGGGGGTCCCCACTGGGGGTCAGGGCCAGCAGAGCGAGGGGCCGCGGGCAGTTTGTAGGCTGGCCACACCCCCAATCGAAGTGGGGGTCCCTGCTGACTGTGGAGCTGGCGGGTGCAGGGGGTTGCAGCCGCCACACCCCCGATCGGGGTGGGGGTCCCCTCTCGGGGGCGGGGCCGTCCCGGGGCAAGGTGCCATGTTGTTCTGGTCTCTGGTTGTTCTGGTTGTTTTACCATTTCAGTCGCTGGGCTTTTATTATATAGGATGGTCCCACACAGTTTTAGAAAATGTAATGCCACATTTCAACTCATCTGAACTAATGAAATATATCATTCAATAAATTAAACCCTGATGTGTTTTGAATCAAGCAAACAATTTACGGTGACTATATGTACCCTATTAGTGATTTTAGTACAAGGTAAAAAATCAGAAATAATGACATGGGAATTCTTAGCAAATCCATAGCAACCTACAGTCTCATCTGGATATGTGTGTTTGTTGTTTCATTATTTCCTAATGATTCATATTCATTAAATATGGTCTCGTTAAGATGCTGCAAAAGGGAGTACTTTATTCAAAATCTCATTTCTTCATTAAGAAATCTATCACATTTCTCATGATCTGAGCCTATCTTTTTTCCCTGAATGTTTCACATTTTACATTTTTTAAAGTGACTAAAGCAATCTATCTTGTTTGGAAATAGCAATTCCACAAAAGAATGAATTGTACATTTTGTGATGCAAACTCAAATACATTACATTTGTCTGGTTTTCTATTAATATTCATGAAATTTTTTGCACTATTTGTTTTCTAGATTGTAGTTAATTCAGTTCCCACTTTTCTAGTAAATGTGGTTGAATAAAAGCCCAAATTGCTATTTTGTGGAGTGTACTGAAGTGTTAATATGTAATATGGTTAAAAATGACTAATAACAAAGTTAATAGGACCTTTTCAGCAGTCTACTTCCCAATATGTTCTGTAGCATGCTTGCAAGTAACATGGGTCTTTTTACATTTGGGCATAATATATAAATATTTGCCATTGGCATCACTGTAATATCCAATAAGCTGGAATGTAATATGAGAGGGTAGTACACAATCCAATTTTAAAATTCCACCCATTTAGTTACCTATTATACGATCTAACTATGTATTCCATAGCCATCTCAGGCTCCACATTTCCAAAACATAAAGTGCTTTATCTTAACTAACATCACAAATAGTCCCTTCCTCCTCTTTTATGCATCCTGGTTATTGAGAACAGTTGAAAGCATGTGCTTTGAAGTTAGACGATTAGGTCCAAATTTCAGCTTTGCCAGTACAGTGGAGCCTTGACTTACGAGTGTCCCGACTAAGGAGTTTTTTGAGATACCAGCTGTCTCTCGGCCGATTGTTTGCATTGAGTTGATAGAGTAATTTGAGTTAACGAGCTCGGTCTTGGAACGAATTAAACTCGTAAGTCAAGGCCCCACTGTATAGTAAGTTTTGCGTCACAGACTAAAAGAGATAAGGTAGGTAAAGCACTTAAAAGCATCCTAAATCAGTAATCTAAGAGTCTTACTTAGTCTTGTTCATAAGTGCCTTCTTTACAAGCAATGCAGATTCAAGTTTTGTTCCTCCTTGAATATCTAAATATTTCTCATTCTGCCCCTTGCTCTTCACCCCCACAGGAATAGCTTTGGTGTATGTCCTTATTGCTTTTCTGCATTATTTGTTTCTTCCTCAATAGTCTCCCTGCCTCAACTCTAAGCCCCTCCAATCCATCTTCCATAAGACTTCCAGAATGTCACTAAATGTCTAGGATAATATCACTACAACACTAATTGGATTATTTTACTTTTTCAAATTGAGCTTTCAGTAGCCCACACCACAATTTGTATGATTTTTAAAGCCCTCCATGATCTTAGATGTAGCTCCAGCTCACATGGTCAGGATTACCTCTCACTACTCCTCATCCTCCACCCCAACTCCATCATACTTAACAGACATATAATCTTTACATGCTTTGGCACATGCTTCCTTTTAATCTGGAAGAGTAGAAAAGCAACACACATACTTCTCCAGATAGATCTAAGTTGTCACTTTACACTAGTATGTTATGCAGCAGAATTTTCTATGTAAGATACCTTAAAAGATTACTTCTTTGGTTATTACAGAAAGAAGCATTATAAATCAGAATTCTAGTTCAAAATCTTTGGGACATGCAGCACTGCTCTTTATTGCTAATACAAACTAATGCCTTCAACAGATATAGAGCTTTCCAAACCAAAACTTCAGAGGTGAGCCTAGAATCCAATTTTAATAGGATATACTAGAGTGAATTTCTGAAAATTTATCATCAGATTTCCTAATAATCACATTCTTATATAATGTTAAATATAATAGAATTTAAAGAGATGAAAGTTTAAAGTGTCTATAAAAGCAATACAGTTAAACTTTTTTAAAATAAAAAAGCATTTAGGGTCCCATGAAAATGCAATTAGTACACAGTAAGAAAAAAATTAGAAGCATGGATTTTAGAATTATCCTCTTACCAGTATTATTTTGAGTGATGTGTCAGATTTCCCCTGCACATTTTCAATGATCCAATTGTCTCTCTTACATGAGTATTTACTGTGATTCCATAGAAGATGTATTACTACGTCATGGCAGGTAAAAATAAACATATTTCAAGCATCAAAGAACCATCGTTGAATACCTGCAGTGCCTGCCTCTGGTTCTCTCAGTCGGTGGTCTGAACGTGTTTGATTTGTCACAATTCCCTAGCTATTACTGCCCTGCCTGGTTCCCTTCTCCTCCCTGTGAATCACAGATTTGTAAGGCTGTAACTGCACTTACCCCCATGGCTAGAGATCTTCATCAGACTCATCTTTATGGGTTTTCTCCATGTCAGATAGTTTGCAGGAACTCAGCTGTTCATACTCCTCCGACACTGTTATGGAGCTCTATCACACTGATTGAGTAAACATAAATTAACTGCAATCCTAGATGAAGGAAAATTAAATAGACTTCATCTCTTTACTGCCCCATAACTAAGAGAAAATAGCCAGTAGTGAAGAGTTTCTCAAAGTAGGATTTATTGACAGCTTGGAACAGATAAGTGTTTGCTGGGGGAGCCTGCCCTGAGCATTGTAGGATATTTAACAGCATCTCTGGCCTCTACTGGCTAGATGTCAGCAACACCATGCACCCCCATCCCAAGTGACAGCCAACAATGTCTTCAGATGTTGACAAACATACCCTAGGGAAGAACAAAAGCACCCCTGATTGAGAACCCTACTATTTTTGAAGTGCATTCTCTAGATCAGTGCAATCTCTAGATGTAATAAAGACAGGAAGTAGCCTGTGAAGCTTCAGATATCTGCCACCTGGTACTCTACAAAACAAGTTTGCCAGTGAATAAACTGGGCTCCAGAAAGATCAATGACTTGCCCAATTTCACACATTGTGATGTCACATCTAGCTTCTTAATTTTTTCAGCTTTTTACGCTTCTGCACTATATTTTTCACAGGACAATTAAGGTACAAAACAAGGCTTTTCAATAGGGACCAGGACAAGTAGAAGGGATTTCCTTACATATGTTTGAGTTTGCAATTGATGTTTCCTTTTTAGACTTACCGTTTGGTTTGCACATGCAACATGTTCTCTTGTTTCACTTGTATGACCTCTTTTTTTGTGGGGGGGGTGAAGTATGAGGGGGACACAATAAAACACTAACATTTTCTATATTCTAAAATATTTGAAGCAGGATTTTTACCTACTTAATTTTAGAAAATATCAAATGAATGGATAAATAAAATGTGGCCGATACATACAATGGAATGTTATGTAGCCTTAAGAAGGAATGAAGTTACATGCTGCACTATGGATGAACCTTGGAAACTTGGTGCTAAAGTAAAATAAGTCAGACACAAAAGGACAAGTATTATATGATTCCACTTACATGAAATAACTAGACTAGGAAAATTCATGGAGACAGAAATCAATTAATGATTATCAGGAGTTATGGGTAGGGCAGATTGGGGAATTATTGCTTAATGGGTATAGAGCTTCTATTGGAGTAATAAAAAAAATTTTTTTTTGGAAATAGATAGTGGTGACAGATGTACATATACTTAATGCCCCTGAATTTTATACTTAAAAATAGTTAAAATGGTAAATTTTATGTTCTATGTTTTACCACAATTAAAAACATGTTTAAAAAGTTTCATCCAGGCAAATGCTGGATACCTGAGTGCAGCGAACATGACCAACCATTTGTTTAGCTGGTGAACATCCACTCTGCTTTTATTTTAAATCAGGGTTTCTCAAGATAGGCATTGTTGATAGTCTGGGGCTGAATCCTTCTTTGTTGTCAGGAGCTGTCCTGAGTATTATAGGGTGTTTAGCAACATTGCTGAGCTCTACATAGTGAATGTTAGCATCCTCCTTCTTGTGTTCAACAAATATATCTCCAGACATTGCAAAATGTTCCTGGGGTGAGGGCAAAAAAACACATTGAGAACCACTGCCTTGAGATAATCCATGAGTAGTGTTGAACACAGTACCTGGCATAAGAAAATTTTCCATAAAGGATTACTGCCACCAAAAAAAATTCTCTACATATAAAAGGCTAATATGCAGTGTCCCCATGGGAGTTTGACCAGGAGACCAGGAGTTCTATCACTCGCTATGACGTGTGCTGACCATCAGGGGGCAGCACAGAACAAAGGAAGCCCCCAGCTGGCAGCCAGCAGGCAGAAGGAAGGCCCCGGCCAGCAGCCGGAAGGCCCCATCAGCCCTGATCGCCGGCCAGGCCTAGGGACCCTACCCATACACGAACCTCATGCACTGGGTCTCTAGTAATAATAATAAAAGGAGAGCCCTAACCGGTTTGGCTCAGTGGATAGAGCATCGGCCTACAGACTGAAGGGTCCCAGGTTCGATTCTGGTCAAGGGCATGTACCTTAGTTGTAGGCACATCCCCAGTAGGGGGTGTGCAGGAGGCAGCTGATCGATGTTTTTCTCTCTCATTCTCTCTCATTGATGTTTCTAACTATCCTTCTCCCTTCCTCTCTGTAAAAAGTCAATAAAATATATTTTAAAAAATAATAAAGGGAGAAATGGCTTTTGTATAAATAATGGCAGAGCAGTTAAACAATAAACAAATGATGACCTTGTAACCTAATGAGCTCCCTTTCAAGGGAATATTCAGAGTTTGAAGGTCATTCTTTAAAAACTGTCCTCTATTGAGTAGGAGAATGGACTGTGTATCTCAAGTAATTCCAGGTATTAAGCTTTCTTGATTCTGAGTATGGTTTACTCTGTTCCATGTTGGCATTTACAGGAATATAAATGCTAACTGACTGTGAGAAATTCTTCTTTATAAAATGTGTCCAATACTTCTATTCTGCTGATAGGAAGTGAACGAAACTGCATTACTGCATTGTATTATATTTTGCAAAAGAACTTGAAGAGAGAAAAGGGGGGAGGGTAATTTTCTTATATCTAAGTGAGGGGTCCTCAAACTACGGCCCGCGGACCACATGCGGCCCGCCGAAAACATTTGTTTTTTTACTTCAAAATATGATATGTGCAGTGTGCATAGGAATTTGTTCATAGTTTTTTTTTAAACTATAGTCCGGCCCTCCAACAGTCTGAGGGACAGTGAACTGGCCCCCTGTTTAAAAAGTTTGAGGACCCCTGAATTCTAAGTACTAGAAAGGAAAATAACTTGATCCTTATAACCTTCCACTTAAGTATTCATTTGGAATTAACTATTTAATTATGTGTGTACTTTAATATTACTATTATATCTAGTGCTTTTTTCCCTTGGAAACTATTACTTCAGGGTATTATAGGTTCTGATTGATAGTCAAAATGAGAACACCTTCTCAATTCAGAAAATGCTTTTGGGTAGAGAGGGTGCTTAAGGAGCCTTTAGCAAGGCTGCTAGGGTTTCCTCACTTATGAACATTTCTGTGTTCTCCCTCTATTTTCATAATATGATATAAAGGTGATTCTGTAGTCGCATAACGCTTGGATTCCTGGGAAATCTTTAAAGACAAAAATGGGCTTTCTCTGTCAACAACACCACTATCAAGACCTTTCTTTGGCATAAAGAACTTACTATTTTAACATTTGTATTATTCTCCCCAAGATTAGTATACCAAGTAGTCAGCTAATTCAAGGTTAAAGTAACCCAGCATAGAAATGTTTGCTATGTTGATTGTCTACCAACAAAACATCTACCATTGATAAGAATCTTTGAATATCAATGTTTCTTTTTATCATACATAGTAAATCTAATCCCTCCCCCAAAGGGTAATAGAATGCAAACATAAGGGGAATGTTTTTATACTTCAAAATACCAAATGATTAGGGAAGGACAATTGCTGAATAATTTTTTACCATTTCTTTTCCAGTCGTTCACCCCAAGAAGCCCTTAGTGTATGGTAAAATAGCAAACATAATCCCCTTTGCACTTTACAAGCAGAGGTCTGTTAAAATGTTTTTATTACTCTGTTTGAATTACAGTAAATGCAGAAACTAGATTTAGATGTTTGCAATAGGTTTATGTTAATTATATCAGTGTTTCCTGTCAAATTAGGCTGCGCTTTGAAAATGTTAAAAGGAGACACACTATTGCTTTCTGATCTCATAGCTACTCCTCAGCTGAGATATTTTTTTAAACTCCAATCATTTTGATTATCTGTATATCTTAATAGGGTGTCCAGTTATAATTCAATACACACACATCCTAACCTCATTCATGTCTGAATACCATGTTAACTATGGAACATTGCTAGTATTCAAACCCCTGGCTCTTATTTTTAACATTGTTCCATTTGAAAAAGAAAACCTTTTCCTCTGAATCTGCTTATTGCAGCTGCTGCAACAAATTGTCACACACTTGGTGGTCTGTACTACAGAAATTTATTCTCTCACAGATCTGGAGTCCAGGAGTAGGAAATTGAAGTTATCAGTAGAACACTCCTCCCCCCAGAGGCTTCGGGGGAAACCCATCCCTAGCTTTTCTGGCTTTGGGTCACCGCCGACATTCTTTGGTGTGCCTTGGTTTCACTCCAATCTCTGCCTCCATCTTATCTGTTATTTTATTTTTATTTTCTAAAAAGAGAGATTTCTTTTTTAAAATATATTTTTATTTATTTTAGAGAGGAAAGGAAAGAGAGAGCTCCTGCACACCCCACACTGGAGATTGAGCCCGCAGCCCAGGCTTGTGCCCTGACCAGGAATCAAACCGTGACCTCTTAGTTCCTAGGTCGATGCTCAACCACTGAGCCACGCTGGCCAGACTCTGACTCCATCTTCACATTGAAACCTACCTCTGTCACTTATAGTTCATGTGACCTTGAATACGTTATGTAACCCCTTCGGTCCTCAATTTTCTCATCTTTAATGAGAAAAACGTTTCTACTTAACTCATGCGGGGAATGCTCTTCAGTATTTTAAAGTATTTGGAATAATTCTTGGTTCATAATAAATGCCATATAAATGCTTATTAAAGCAAATAACTCCATTATATTCCATTATAAGAAGCCATTACTAATAATACCATACACCCTATGAAGGTCTCTATCACTTTTAAATGATCTATTCCAGTCCCTCCTGATGGGTTAAGTGTCACAGGAGATAGGCGATAGGACAGATCAGCATGAAAGCACCAGTGCTGGACTGGATTTCACTAAAGAAGAGCAATGAAGCTAAAGATAGGAGGAAAGATACTTCCCTTGTCTGTTTTTTTCCTATCAGCAACAAAGCTAGGCACTCTTTGAATTCCCTGCTTGCATTTTTGCATCATAGGCCTGGCAATCAAGCGATCCCACCGTGTGTTCTCTAAATAATTTAATCTTTCCAGCGTTGCTGGCTAACTCAGTTTGAATGAGCCTTGAAGATGTAGCGCAAATCTGTCAGCTCTCATTAACGTAGCCTACACTGCCGCTGCTGGCGCCTTGGCCCTGACTCCCAGTTTCAGTGAAGACTGACCTCTGGGAGAATGGCAGCACTTTTCCTCCCTACCTCCTGGAAACCTTCAGAAGACAGCTGCTTCAACCTTCAGAAGACAGCTGCTTTATCCGCCCCACCCCTACTCCCCATCCCCCCACCCCTCCCACACACACACACACACACTTCCCACCGAGGATGTTCTGTACATTCTCACATACTAGGCATCCATTCATCTATTGAAGGAATAGATCCATTGTAAGTTATGTTTAAGATCATTTGCCTGGACACTAACTTCTTTTATGATTTATTTTCTACACAACTTTTCCTTCTTCTATTTCTCACTTCTATTTTTCCTATATTAAAAAAAAACTTACCTTAAATCGCTTTTGGATTAAGACGTTATGACTTAATTAACACAGATCATATATTTTAGAGCTTATATTTCTTTGTCATCTTGGGCCTATGCACCCTGTAATAATTTAGTTTTCTATTTGTATCGGGTAATACAAAACTTGCAAACCATCTCTAACTATAAATGACCTGTCTCTCCTGATGAGACAATGTGGGTTTTGGTTCCACTTACCATATTTCACACATCACCTTCTGGAAAATATTCAGAATGTTTAGTGTGATTGTATTTCTTATCAGAAACAACTTCAGAATGTGTTGTTATCTCTATTATAAGAGTGGGAGGGGCATTTTTTCCATCATCATGATCACTTACTCAATTAAATTCCCCTCCGTCTTTAAGTTGGAAGTGCTTTCATGGAAGCTATTAATAAGAAACAGACTCAAAATTAAAGAAGGGCTAGTAATTCTTCTTTTAATTATTAAGCCTAGATTCCAGAGTCATCAATTCTATCTATTTTTATACTGGTGGGATTTTTAAATTTTTCCTTGTCTGGTTACCTTCAAATTGCAAGTTTCCTGGGGTAAGAATTTGGCTTCACTTTTCTTCTCTCCCTGTCAGGAATTTTAAAGATGGACAAGCCATGTTTGGCAAAAGGTATGAGAAGGACAACTAGAGGGGGAAGTGGCATACACAAAACCCCAGAAACCATAAAGCAAGAGTTCTAGGGAAGAATGTGAAATAGGTGTACGTGCTCAGAGAAAGTTAAATACGCTGAGGCAGGGGACACCGAGGTTGCATGCCAGCTGGCAAAGAAGTATAAAGCCAAAGAGGTATTGATCAGAGACACAGCTTGCTGGATCACACTACAGCCTTTTCACACTTAGAGTGATGAGAATATTTATAATTTTGGCTCAGAGAGTGCTTCTGAAATTTAAATCTTTTGCATCTGTTAATCTACTCTTTCTTCATATGGTTTAATAAAAAGCTAGAGTTGTTAATGGCTTCATTGGATTGAACATAAAGCAATATAAATATTTTGACATTAAGTATTTGATGGTCTAGATAGGTAGATACGTAGAGATATAGAGACATAGAGACATCTCAGTTAAAATGCCCTGCCAGGAAAATCGCATGCTACAAAAATAACAAACCATGTGGAAACTATAGCATTTAGAAGACAAGACACTACACAGTTATTGATAATATAAGGCATTTTTTAAAAAAAAGTATGAACCAACACTCGTAACACATTTAAAAAAATGACAGGGACACAGATGGCCTTTTCCTGAAGAAAACTTATCTTTAGCTTCTCTCATAATCTCATGAAAGTGAATCTCTACCTGCCCATATCAGAATTGCTTTTTATTCAAAGGTGGTAAGATAATCTGTTTCTTATCAAACTGAGTTTTTCCATATGCTATTTTAACTGGGGAAATTTTAGTGTCTCAAAATACGTTTGTATGAGAGCTCAGGTGTTGGAGAGAAAAGGATCAGGAGTCAATATTTTTAACTGCTGAGTTTGTATTGATTGCTCAGTGGCTTGGGTACAAATATGCTCCCAACGCTAAAAACAAACTGAGCCAATAATAGGTATCAGAGAGGAAGGGTAAAATTAAATACTACCTGGTATTTTTAAACTGACTATGTGTAGGTTTTAGGGGTAATATTCCCAAAACCCATATTCATCATCAGAGTAAATTGATTCAATCTAGAACTGTGAACTAATCAATTATAAATAACGTTGATTTTCTATTAAAATTCCAAATGGAATGCCAACAGCAAAGTTGATTTTTGCAACTTTCTTAATGTCCTTGGTCTAAGTGAATGCTTAATCCCCCACTAAGAAATATTTAAGAAATTCAGGGGTGTGCGCTGGTATGTGTTTAACAACCAGCTCTCAGGGGAAAGGGTGGGATGAGGGGTTGATTTGATATGTACCATTTCCCAATTTCCCAGGCATAAATACGCCACCCTAGCCAATTTCAAGCTACCAACATGAATCCACTGATGTGGTGTTGGGAAGGGATGTACAAATGGGCTCTGTGAGCCAGAGCTAGCCTGCTCTTCCTCACCATTGACACTTCTATCCACCATGCTCAGATGGGTTAAAGTCAGATGTCAGGTCACAAACAGCAACACTTCTGGGTGTAAATTTCAGTTCGTGTCATTGTAATGATTATGTGAATGTTAACTGGGTAAAGGGAACTCTAGCCATCTCCACTTTTGGAGGAGCTAGCAAGAGACCGTGAGATCTGTAGGATATGCTGTCGATCCCACTGCACCTGAATCGAACAGTGTGGTCAGAACTAAAATCCCAGTTCCGGGCACAGCTCTGCTCTCTCGTGGCAGCAGGGTGGACGTGCCCCTGACCACTGCTCTGGTTAGTAAAGGGTGTAAATGAAGCTCCGGCTTAGGCAGGGCCCAGGCGTCATCACAGATCCTTTTTTAACATCAGTGCTTCACAGGATAAGGCCCGGTTTTCTCTGTAATTTATTATTAATTACAATTGAGCTGTCTGTCCGCCAGAGGAAAAGCTAAATAAAATAATCTGAAACCAATGGCCATCTCCTAACAACCAGCCAGAGACAGGACGTCCTCAGGACAATCGCCTTGAGGTCGCAGAGTGACCAGTCAATCAGAGGTCACAGAGTGGTCCTTGCACAATCTGTTTGTGTGGCCAGCCTGACCAGCTCCTTGGTGCTCTGAACAAAAAGCGATGGTTTCAAAGTGTCCGTGTTGTTTTTATTTGGCAAAGGGCCTACCACTCTGGCTTTGGTGCCTGATCTTTTTCTACACTGTCTTAACATATAAATTGTGCTGAGTCGCACTGACAACCTCAAGAAACATGGCTGTGTTGATAGGGCTGTATAAAACCATTACATCATACTCTGAAACTGCATCTTCTTACATTTGCTCACACAGCCATGACAATCGCATTAGGAACATGAACTGGGAAGGAACGCTGCATGTCCCTGGACAGTTTCATCCATAGTGCCTGATGTAGAATCGTTGACATGTATTTTCCCATGTTTCCCTGTTGCAAACAGGGAGCTAAAACAATCACACTACCAATTAGATTCTATCTTTGTGGGGACCAGGTGCCTTCCGTCCCTTCATCCCTGCCATGTGCTTCTACTGCCATCTGCTGGGAGCTCCCGCCTCAGGTATCCTGTGCTGTGCTCTCACAGCTCAACTAAAACTTGGGACCGAGTATGAAGAGCGCCGCTGCTAATAATTGAAGTTAACCCCTCTCAGTCCTAAGTCTGGCCCGAGAGGATTCTTTTAATGAAAGTTCCAAGCTGGAGCTTAATGTGTATGCTCTCTTCTGAGCAAAACTGAATGCGGTGAACATTAAGACTGGTTATTTTGGGTCAGAATAGTTCATTTGGGGATTCATTTAACTGAATCATCTATACTGCATCATCTATACGGCATGTGATCCAAACTGAGAACTTGTTTTGCATTCGTTGTTGTTGTTTTTATTTTATTGATTTGAGAGGGATTTGTTGTTCCCTTTATTTATGTATACACTAGTTGATTCACTGTATGTGCCCTGACCGGGAATCAAACCCAAACCTTGTTGTATCAGTTTGACGATACAACCAACTGAGCTACCCGGCTAGGGCTTTACATTCAGTTTTCAAGTCTAGTTCAGGTAAATAAAGAAACTTACTAACAAAGTTCATTCATGTCCAAAATTTTAAATAGACAAGCTGACATTAATGCTGGACAATAGCCAAACCTAATGACAAGACAAAGAACATATATATTTTGCACCTGTGAAAGCATTCTGTATTGTCATCAATTTTGCAATATTCCCTAGAAGCAGTTGGTGCTGTTCAGTTTGTTACTGTTATATCATGCTTTCAAAACTCTATAGCTACTGCAATTATGCATGAGCTATCTTTTGTGAGCCTTCAGCACAACACCATAATAGTCCTTTAAAGAATTTAATTTCATTATGGTTTAATGCCAGTGACTCATAAAACTCCCAGATTTAACAAATCAAACATAGGTACCTTAGAGAAGAAGAAAAAAATCCATACTCCCTATTTCTCTCTAGAAGGCAAGCAAGTCACTCTACTTACATGCTTTTGAAAAACAGTGTGAGACAGATGCATTGAAATGCCTTTAGCACAAAACAAACCTGAGACATAAAAAGCCAAATAAATTAGTCCTTCCCAATTTGAAGCTTGCAAAATCATAAAGGCACCTCCAAATGGATTGTTTAGTTTTTCTTCATTCTGCCTCTCACAAATTAAAGATAACTTTCTATTTACACAGCCCTTCAAAGACAAGGACTTAGTTTGATCTTTATTCTTGTCTTTTCTTATTATGAAAGAAAAAAATGTGGGAATTCTAGGCAAGATGACTCTGTAACTTCACAGTATGGTGCTCCTTCTTAGTGTCAAACGCATAGCAACGATGGACAAAATAAAAAATAAAAAGAATAGATAACTGAAGATATACAAGAAAATATCTTCCCGAACAAGAAAAAGACAAAAATTCAGAGCAGCAAAAGGTAATACTGCAGGCCTTGCATGGTATAGGTCCGGTGGAAGCTCACTTCTATAGGGCAAAGGAACTAAAACTACTGACTCAGGAATATGTATGAGATATCTCCCTCTCCCTCTCCCTCTCCCTCTCCCTCTCCCTCTCCCTCTCCCTCTCCCTCTTCCCTCTTCCCTCTTCCCTCTTCCCTCTTCCCTCTCTCTCTTCCACATACACACACTCATCTGGGATTCTGACTTTTAGCAAGCTGCCAGCACAGGAATAAAACAGAACACAGACACAGTGTTGTGAGCAGAAATGCACCGAGCAATCCTTTTAGCTCTGTGAATGGACCTGTGCATACCTTTAATAACATCAAGGATGGACAGAACTACCAAACCCATTGCCCAAGATTCTAGTTTAAGTGCTGGTCAGTTTGGCCAGAGGAGCAGGTGCAGTTCTCATCATGCAGGCAGAGTTGAGTGCAGCAGAAGATCACAGGATTAGGGCCATGTGAGTGAGGAAGAACAGGGAAAAACAAAAATACTCCCCACTCAAAATGAGCCTGCACAGCAGAATATCAGAACACATGCAAGACTGAGAAAGGAAACAAGCAAATCAGCAAATGAAAAAATTAACCCTCCACTAAAATCATTTTTATGGAAAAAATCTGACAAAAACTAAAATAAGTATTCTTAGGATGCTAGAAAACATAAATGAAAAAAATAGCATTTATCTTAAAGGAGAAATTACAAAAGCAAATTAATACCAAAAATATGGAAAGTATTCAGAATATTGGGGGTAAAAGAATATATTCATTGAAGTTTAAAACTCAATAGATAAAATAAATGGTCCTGGAGACTCTTGGGTGGGGGAGGGGAATGGTGCCTAGGAAGAATACAGGATAGAGAAATGAAGAGAGTATTTTTTAAAATGAAAGCAAGATTAAGAAATTTAGAGAACAAGTTAACAAGATTCCTAAAAATAACTCATATGAATTCTAGAAAAAATCTAAAAGAAGAAATTTCAGAGAATGTCAGAAAGCAGTATTTCAGGTAATTCAAGTGAGAACTTTCCAAAATTAAAGAAATACGTTATTCTTGAGATCAAAAGTGCATTCAGCGTATTAAAGAAGAATAAATAATGATTGATCCACACCTAGACTCATTATCACTGATAAAAATGATCTTAAAGCTGTAAAAAGAAAAATTAAAAGAACAGCCATTAAATGGAACTGATAATGACTTCACATCAGCAACAAATTGCACAAAATAATGGTGTACTATGCTTTAAGTTCTAAAAGAAAAAACATGTCAAATTTTATACACAGTTAAACTATTATGCAAGGGTGATGTGAAATGTGATATGACTATGTTTACTATCCACAAATTCTCATTACAAGAACTGTGAAATATATACTCAGGAAAAAGATTGACAGATAGATGTGCCTAGAAGGAAAGCATGAAATTCAGAGACACAGAAAAATATTACTGAATTATTTAATCCTTGATTTGCTTTTTATTAAAACTAAATTTTTGTTTTAGGAAGTCAAATGGACACATGTTCAATGTCAAAATTTATAAAATGCAAATAAATAAAAGAGGCAAATTAAAAACCATTCTAATTCCACATGTAAAGAAAGCCACTGTTCATGTTAGTGAGAGTAGTTCTGGTATAATTGCTTATGCATACTTTTATAAAAATGCTTTATTATCCAGATTGTATTTACCTCTTTCCATATTTATACAAATATATTTTCATTCCATTAATTAGTATTCTATAGCCTCTATTTAAAAGCTGGGTAGAATTCAATTATATAAAAGTGCTTGATTCAATTCACCAACCCACCCTCCATTGGTGACTTTTATATATTTTTTATTGATTTTTTTACAGAGAGGAAGGGAGAGGGATAGAGAGTTAGAAACATCGATGAGAGAGAAACATCGATCAGCTGCCTCCTGCACACCCCACACTGAGGATGTGCCTGCAACCAAGGTACACGCCTTTGACCAGAATCGAACCTGGGACCCTTCAGTCCGCAGGCCGATGCTCTATCCACTGAGCCAAACCAGTTAGGGCGATTGTTTACATTTTTGCAATGCTTCCCTTGGTTTTGGATACCTAACTTCCAGTTTGAGCAGGATCTTCTAAAAATTTTAAATAAATTATCTCTTCCAAATCTGAATGGGTCCGCCAACCAGAATGTTAAGGACACTGAAAAATAGGTCTGTTTCATCACATTTTGATTTTTTAAATAATGCAACCCAAGTATTTCATTTTGAATTCCATTACAAGCAGTGTTAGCAGAAGTAGATGAACACTTCAACTTGACTGTGAAATTTATTTTAATAAAAATCTCTTTAGAGATCCCTGTCTAGTCAGCAAATAATTGCTTTAACTCTGGATTTTAATATTAGCACTGAATGATTTATGTACATTAAATAATGTGATTCGCACTAACCATTTATGAGCTAAGAATGATTATCTCCCTCTGTGGATAATCACACTTCAGGGAAGAAAGGTTAAGTGGTTTACCTAAGATCACTCAGCCAGTCAATGGATTATCTCAAAATATGATCCTTGAGTCTTTAAATCATTAGATTCAGCTGGCCTCAGCAATACTTGAGAGACATGAGGGATATGCACTTAGATTTTTCCTCGAATGATTTATGTGGCATAATGTCTAATTTGTTTATAGAGCATTTTTTGTTTCTTATGACATACTTTGGTCTATAAGCAAATATGAGACATAAAAATGAATGTGATAAGAATCTGGAAAAATCTTCTGGTGGAATTAGAGTGTCAATTTCTAAAATAGCACATAGACTAAGCAGACAATAGAAACAACCATTTGATGGAAACGATGGGGGAATGGCAGGCAGTAACAGAAAGCAAATAGAGGACTTCCTTTTGTAGAACTGCAGTTCAGGGTTAGAATTAATGGGCTCTAAATGGAACAAAGAGATCTTATTTCTGAACAAGGACCTCAGAGCTATTCCATCTCCAGCATAAAGCATTACACAGGTTTACCTGCCCAGCTCAACTATAATGGCCGCTGTGCTTCATAGATCCTTACCCTATGCAGTGCACACAAATGGGACACCCTAGAAGTTATTACTAGAATTTTCCACAGTGATCTTATCAACATTAGAAACGAGCTTGATAAACTAGAGTGGAGGCCAAAAAAGTTGTGGGATGACGTATTGCCAGGACCAGATCAGATTTGTATTTCTAGATAAGAGAGAAGAGGGGATCTCAGGCAGTTGTCTCTTTGGAGTGGGGAGGAGGAAAAGAACGTTCCACTTTGTTTTCCCATTCCACTTAGTCTCCACAATTAATTTTAAGAAAAATATTGGCAAATGATTGAACTAATGAGTGGGTTTTTTTCAGTCTTCTTGAAATTTTTTTTTAATTTCTTTATTGGTTAAGGTATTACAAATGTGTCCTCATTTCCCATTAACCCCCAACCTCCCCGCCCCCCCTAATGAGTGTTTCATAAAACTGACTTTTTATTTGAAAAGTAGAATTACCAACTGATCCTGTGTGTCTGGAACTTCTCTGGTTTTAGCACAAAAGGTCCCATGTTCTAGGAACCCTCTCAGTCCTGGATAAATTAGGACAGCGGGTTAAAGCTCAAAATAGCCAGGCTGGTGTGGCTGAATAGTTGAACATCCATCTTTGACCCAGGAGGTCATGGTTTGATTCCCAGTCAGGACACATGCCCAGGTTGTGGGCTCAATCCCCGGTGTGGGGTGTGCAGGAGGCAGCCAATCAATGATTCTCTATCATTATTGATGTTTCTCTCTCTCTCCCTCTCCTTTCTCTCTCTGAAATCAATAAAAATATGTGGGGGTTTTTTAACTGGGTATGTTCACTGTCCAGAATTTAAAAAATAAAAATAAGCAATATTGAGCATTAAAATCATTCACATATTCAAAATGCAGAGAGTGTCGCTGTTAGTATTAGTAAATGTATTTCCTACTATCTCTATGAAGTAGGCTTCATCACAGTGCAAGTTACAATTATTACATATGTCGAGAGACAGGGTAATATCAATTTAATGTCTTAAAATTCTATTTTAAAAATATGCTAAGTACTTTCATATGTGTACCTTTTCTGATTGCATCACTCTATAATTCTGATAAATTTTCAATTGTGTATTGACCATTTCTGCCATTCATTCTACAAATTCCCTTAACCTTATGCTTTTCTTTATCTCTAAAAAGCAGTACCAGACAGTACATTAGCAGCATGCTTTCTGATAACTGTATCACAGTGTAATCTCACTGCTCAGGGGTATGCAGCTTTTCATTTCTTATTCCATTTCTATTCCCCCTATAGGCCAGGGAGGGGAAATTTCTACCTAGGGAGTTTAGCATCATTTAACATTGATGTTACTTGTCCAACAATCTCCTACATGAGTGAGACCATATGTCGACCACATTTAACACAAAATTTATCAATACTTACTTAGGCACATAAAGCCCTCTTTGTATTGTGGGGGTCTGACTTTCTGAAAGCATTTCAAGTCCTGATTTAAAGACAGGAGGAGGGAAGGAGAATAAAATGCAGTGTTAGAAAAGAAATATATCTTTTATCTATCCTAAAAGGTTCACACGTGGTTGAGCCATATTTCAGGATTATTGTGATCCAGAAAGTACCTCTCTCATTGAGGAAGTACTTACCATCCATGTGTGAAGTTATCCTGTTCTCACCAGTAACACATACATCAATGGCCTCTTCTGTTTTCATTTCTAGCTTCACAGTGCCTGCTGGTAGCCCTGGGGTTGCTTGTATGATTGAAATGACTGCAGCTGGAAAACCTACAATACAGAAGAAAGAAATGGAACTATCAATGCCTCTCAGGTAGCATGCATATATTCAGTTTCAAATATTAATAAATGTACCCTCGATGTTTCAAATAAGTACTTATTTTTAAATGATTGTGTTAATCATATTTTTTATTCCTTGTAAAAGCTCTCAACAAAACACCAGAATATTCATCTTTGATACTTTAGGTATAATTAAATATATGTAATGTTGCCTGTCACTATGAAAGTTTTATTAAATTTAGCATGAAATTGACTTTCTTCTCAAACTTGGCATATATTATGCTTGACCTAAGAAAAAACTCAGGAATCTGGAAAGATTAGCCAGATATGAAATAGTGCTTAAAAACTTACATTTTTGTAGGACATGGTAATGCTTGTACTGTGCTGTTAAAAAAAAAAAAAAAAAAGTCCATTCTCAGTTGTTCAGATTTATGTTGGCCAGGATATTTTTCTTAGAAATATTGAATGAAGCTAAATTGAAACAAGAGAAGATGTCTGTCCCTCCAGAGACCAGGCAATTTGCTGAATTCTTTTAATTTTAATGATGTGGTTGATTCCACGCTTCTTACTATGACTTTATAGCAATACATTTAAGATAAAGAATCCCTGCTTCATTTGATCATCACGGAGAGTTAATCTGTATAATTAGAGCTCCACAGTGCTAATTTTGGCACACATTAATGCTTGCAGTGTGTGGTGCCCTAATGAATTGGAAATTTCATTTCATTTCCATTTTTTCTACATAGTCTCTATTGTGTATATGCAGGCATTTAAAAGAAGCACATAAGAACATCTAACATTTGCATAAGCACATTACATTTCCCAAATTATGGCCACAGATATTTTCACATCTCATTCTCACAAGGATCCTCCAAAGTAATAATAACGATCCCTTACATAAACCTGAAGAAACTGAGTATCAGGTGTCCAAAATTTCATAGTGAGAAGGACAGAGACTTGACCCCAGGTTTTCTGATTCTCAACCCTTTTTTATTCCTTTATAATACACTCTACCGTTCTTCATTTGCTGCTGCACCTGATTCAAAACAATTGGACAGATTGTTAAGTAGGAATAAAATTGGTTTTCATGTTTTAAGAAATCATGCTAGAGCCCAAGATGACCAAATATTTAGATTCAAGACATGGACTATTCAAATCGTGGAAAATATATGAAACACTACTATTTTTTTTAATATCTAATGTAAAAAGTAGTCAGTGTGATTTTTATGTTTCTTAATTCCTTATAGTCATCCACTTTTATAATAAGAGCTTCATATTTTCTTGTAAATAGCATACAATATACTACTAACATAGTCTTCAGTGGATCACATCTTCAATAAATCGAATTCAACAAATGCTCGATAAATATCCTTCCGTTGTTGAATATGATAAACATGTCTTATGTCTGTAGTCTTTGTGACAAATCAGTCTCCTCACCCGTTAGGTTGACTGAATGAAATACTGATCAGAGTGCCCCAAGTCATAATATGCCTACGCACAGAGACCAACACATGGGAATAGAATTTATGATTAATTTGAAAAGAATTGGGATTGTTTCAAGATGGTAAAGCAACAATGCACTTAGGCTCTCTAAAGTGTTGGTCTTTTTTACAATATTCTGCCTCTTTGTGTTCATCCTAACTCACATGCTCTGAAATCTAAGTGAATCACTGCTGCCTTCTGGAGGGGTTCACCCCGAGCTCATTTAGTCTTGTGGAGGCTGTCTGTCCTGAAGTCTCACAGACTAGTCCCCCGTCCTGGAGTTATGCTATGTAATGGACTCCTGGAGTTTGTTTTGAGTATACCTTTGTGTTACTACCTCTTCCTCTTTTATTATAGTAAGAGAATGGTGGAAATTTGTAGAATAAGGATATATAAGCACTGAGGATTTTGTGAGCTGAAATCACTTCATTTTACAAGTCATGAATTTTAACACAAGCTATTAAAAACAGGTTCTGACCCTGCCTCTGCTCATTTAAAATAGTGGAGATTTTTAAATAGACTAGAGGCCCAGTACATGAAATTTGTGCATGGGTAGGGTCCCTTGGTCTGGCCGGTGATCAGGGCCAATTGGGGCCTTCTGGCTGCCGGTTGCCAGCTGCCAGCTGGGACCTTCCTTCGTTCCTCACCACCCCCTGGTGGTCAGCACACATCAAAGCAAGCGGTTGAACTCCCAGTCAGTCAAACTCCTGAGGGGACAATTTGCATATTAGTCTTTTATTATGTAGGATTTTAATGTATCTCAGTGTAAGGCTTATTGTGCTCATTCTTATTTTAGTTCTTTGGGCTTCTTGAATCTGAATGCCCATTTTATCCCCCAGATTTGAAAAGTTATCTCATCAAATAAGCCCTCTGCCCATTTCTCTTTCTTCTCCTTCTGGGAATCCAATAATGTATATATTAATCCATTTGATGATGTCCCATAAGGCCCTCCAACTCTCTTTACTCCTTTTTAATCTTTTTTTTTCCTTTTGCTCCTTTAACCAGATACTTTAAAATAACCTATCTTTAAGTTTGCTGCTTCTTTCTTCTGCTTTATGAATTCTTCTGTTGAATTCCTCTTGTGAATTTTTCCTTTCCTTTTTTTGTTCTCTCTCTCTCTCTCTCTCTCTCTCTCTCTCTCTCTCTTTTCTTTGTTTCTGAGCTCACCCGGCCTGGTGTGGGCACCCCCTACAACCTCACCCCCTCGTTGCCCCACCCCATGGGCCCTTCTGGGATCAGATAACTCTTGTGAAATTTTCAATTGAGCTTTGTATATTCAGCTCCAAAATTTCTGTTTGATTTTTTATTATAGTTTTTCTTTGTTGATATTCTTATTTTCTTCATGATTCAATTTCTTGAACCAATTTAGCAGCTTTGTGACAGTTATTTTGAATTCTTTGTCAGGTCATTCATATAACTCCATTTCTTTAAGATTGGTTTCTGGAAATTTATTTTGTTCCTTTGATTGGGCTATGTTTTCCTGTTTCTTCTTGTGCCTTGTCACTTTGTGATGGGATCCACACATTTGGAAAAACAACCATCTCCCAGTGTTTATGGAATGGCTTTGCATAGGAAAGGACCTATACAAAATAGCACAGCTAGAGACTCTGGGACCCTCTCAGATCTTTTAATGGATGTGTCTTCTCTAGACTTGTATGTGTGAATTCTTTACTGTACGAATTTGCCAGTCTTTTTAGGGTGCTTGTGATCTTTTATTCCCTCTGCTCTCTGTCTGCAGTACTGCCGTTTCTCTGGAGCTGCTGTAAGCAGCCCAGTTTTCTTTTGTTCTCAGCAGCCCCCAAGTGTCTATACTATGCTGGGTCTCATCAGAGCTTCCAGTCAGGCAAAATAGAAACCAGTCTCTCAGAAAAGTGTAATTTTAGATGCAAGTTCCAACTCTTTCCATCCCCAGGAAGAAGTCAGGAGTTGGGGGCTTTCACCTACTCTTTCCCACTTGGGTGGGGGATGGGTTATGCTGAGGGAATACCTACTGGTCAAACCTTCATCTTTGTTCTCAGTGGCCCCAATCTGGCACCCTTACCTGTCAGCAACCAGTCCCTTAGGCAGCACCCTGAAAATTCTACACATAGGCCATATGTCTCAGTTTTCTATTTCCCCCAAAGAGAAGCTGGAAACTGGAAGTTTTCTCTCAATCTTGCTCCACTGAGCCTAGAAGAAGGCTATGGCAAACGAGTGCCATATATGTTCTCAATACAGCTGGCCTCAATGCAGCTGGTTTCACAGTCCCCTAAGATGCAAGTGCCTCTCTACTGAGTCTACACATTTCTCATATGGACACTGTCTGTGTATTGTTGAACCAATGTCTCCATGAGGAAAGGAATGACTTTCTGGAACTTCCTATTCTTCCATCTTACTGACTGGAAAGCTGCTCTTTTCTGACTATTTAATTTCTTTGTGATTTATTTCCCCAGATAACATTTAACTTCCTTATAGACGAGACTAAGCTCACATCCTTTTTTTCTATTTCCACTTCCCTGTATCCATGTGCTCACAGGGTAGCAATTCAATTTATTATTTACTAAAGTTCAGTTCTTCCTTCAACAAAATGAGAAGATGTTATTTTTAAAATGTTCTCTAGCCTAGAAAGCCTTAAGAATCACAGGTTTATCTGCGAAGTATGGGATCAGTGAGGATGTCACTGATATTTATCAAATTAAAAAATAACCCTTTGTGTGAGCCTCTTGATATTAATCTCATATGTAACTCAAGAACTTCCATCGCCCTAACCGGTTTGGCTCAGTGGATACAGCGTCGGCCTGCAGACTCAAGAGTCCCGGGTTCGATTCAGGTCAAGGGCATGTACCTTGGTTGCGGGCACATACCCAGTAGGGAGTGTGCAGGAGGCAGCTGATCAATGTTTCTCTCTCATCGATGTTTCTAACTCTCTATCCCTCTCCCTTCCTCTCTGTAAAAAAATCAGTAAAACTAACCCTTTGTAATACTTTAAGCAATAAAAAAATTAAAAAATAAAAAAACCTTTTTAAAAAAAAGAAAAGAACTTCCATATAAACACTGCCTATACTTTATGCTGTTTAACATGTGAAGATGTATTCGTATTAAAGCCATATTAATACTCCTTCTTGGGTGGTATTCAGTGAGGACCTCCCTTTATGCTGAATCTGAGAAACTAGCAAGGTTATAAAGCCAAATAAAGTAGAAGAGACCAAAAAGCTAAGTAGGAGACTGAAGAAAAGCAGGATTGAGTTTCATGAATCAGGTCATATATACAAACTTATATCAAACCTCCTATTTGCAAGGTGTTGCTATAGATGATGAGAACCCCAAGATAATGAGGGGTGGAGACCCAGCTTTTAAAAGGGGTATAAATTAATATAAAAGAGACCACAAATGCACAGATCATCATGTTATTGGGGGGAGGAGAGAAACTAACAGCAAAGGGGTGAGTGGTTTGTACAAATACTGCTTCTGCCTTTTAATTCCCTTTCATTTAATGTCTCTAAACAGTCTTAAAGAATTTAAGATGTAAATCACATGTGAAAATTTATTTAAATAAATCCTTTTCACAAACATTTGCCCAACATCTCTTATCTATCTTTATTCCAAGCTTCCATGTGTGTAGTTTTGAATCTGTCTGCATATAATTCAGATGCTATTAAACACAAAAATCTGCAATAACACTAAATGAAAGTCAGTTTGTGTCAATTTTGTCATTATATTCTTGTAAAAAGACAAGTATACTATCATAGTTAGTCTTTTTTTAATGTTTAAAGTATTACAAATAGTAGGACATATGTCTCCTTTTTCCCCTATTGACCTCCCCCCAATCTTCCCCCTCCTCCTGCACATGCCCTCATCCCCTAGTGTCTGTGTCCATTGGTTATGCTTATATGTAAGCATATAAGTCATTTGGTTGATCTCCTACCCCCCCAACCCTCCCCTGCCTTCCTGCTGAAGTTTGACAGTCTGTTCAATGCTTCTTTGTCTCTGTATCTGTTTTTGTTTATCAGTTTATGTTGTTCGTTATATTCCACAAATGAGTGAGATCTTGTGGTATTTTTCTTTCATTGACTGGCTTATTTCGCTTAGCATAATGCTCTCCAGATCCATCCATGCTGTTGCAAATGGTAAGAGTTCCTTCTTTTTTACAGCAGCATAGTATTCCATTGTGTAGATGTACCACGGTTTTCCAATCCACTCATCTGCTGATGGGCACTTAGGCTGTTTCCAAATCTTAGCTATGGTGAATTGTGCCGCTATGAACATAGGGGTGCATATATCCTTTCTGACTGGTGTTTCTAGTTTCTTGGGATATATTTCTAGAAGTGGGATTACTGGGTCAAATGGAAGTTCCATTTTTAATTTTTTGAGGAAACTCCATACTGTTTTCCACAGTGGCTGCACCCATCTGCATTCCCACCAGCAGTGCACGAGGGTTCCCTTTTCTCTGCATTTCCACCAGCAATTGTTTGTTGATTTGTTGATGATAGCCATTCTGACAGGTATGAGATGGTACCTCATTGTCAGTTTGATTTGCATTTCTCAGATGATTAGTGACTTTGAGCATGTTTTCATGTGTCTCTTGGCCTTCTGTATGTCTTCTTTCAAAAAGTATCTATTTAGGTCCTTTGCCCATTTTTTGATTGGATTGTTTATCTTCCTTTTGTTAAATTGTATGAGTTCCCTATAAATTTTGGAGATTAAACCCTTCCAACTTACACCATACACAAAAATAAACTCAAAATGGGTAAAGGACTTAAACGTAAGACGAGAAACCATAAAAATCTTAGAAAAAGCCATAGGCAGCAAAATAGCAGACATATGTCATAGCAATATCTTTACCAATACAGTTCCTAGGGCAATGAAAACTAAGGAGAAAATAAACAAATGGGACTACATAAAAATAAAAAGCTTTTTCAAAGCAAAAGAAACCATCAACAAAACAACAAGAAAACCCACTGCATGGGAGAACATGTTTGCCAATAATAGTTAATCTTAACAAAGAAATACATTTGCAATTACCTTCCTATATTTCATTAACACAAAGGTCATTCAACTTCAGACAGACTTGAGGATATAAAACAAAAGCAAACATTGAATCAAGATATTATAACAGAAATGTATGTAGTACCCCAATATCTAAATTTAAATGAAGACAAAACAGAAAACAGATAAAACAGCTTCTTACCCATCTTCCCCTCACTCTCCAGTTTTTAAAAAGTTTGTTCCCTTTTGCCTATCTTCTTATTGTATTCCCACATATTATAAAAGAGCACTGTATTCTTCCTTTAAAGAGAAACTCTGAGGGGAAAGGAACTGTTCATTCATTCTTGTCAGATTTGGAGTCCTTTCCCCTCAGTCACCATTCTTATTTTTCATTATCTTGATGATTCCTCGTTGATTATCCATGTCTGTTCTCTGTGGTTTTATCTTGTAAGATCATATCTTGATGTCAGACTCTATTCTCCATAGTCTGATTCACAAGGAGTTATTAGAAAAGACTTATTTTAAAGACCTGTCTTCTTAGGAATGATTATACACACAATAGGCAGCTCTTAGATAATTGAGAGTCTGGGGATAGAGGAAGTCAACCATCTTAATGGTTATCTATGTGCAATCAACGACAGCTGTTTTTTTAGACATCTCAGGGCTCCAACTAAGTTTGAGCCTCAGATCAGAAGAAATACAAGAGCCATTTATTTCCATTGTTTGGGTGTTTTTTAATGGTCTAATAAATCATAGATAGTTCTACAGACTTTCCCTCCGATCTGCCTACTGCTGGCATTAGAGGAGGATATTCTTTCATCCACTATCAGTTTTGTGCTAAAACAGCACACTTGTCAAAGCAGTGAGAGGTTTGCTGTTCCAGGTGTGTGATCAATACACAAAGATGTCAGAGATCCTCAATGAGAGGAAGGTCACAGCCTTGGATTCGCTGAGTCTGCAGGTTCATGATAGATCCCAGATTGCATTAGCAGTGAGTCACTAATCTTAGGTGATAAAAGAGCTCTGCTAATAGTTTGTTAGAGTAATTGATATAAATGGACTTAGCATATAAAAAAGGAAGGAAAAACAAATTCACATACTCCTATGCTGCCTGAGGGCTCTATTAATACACCTTGAAACTTCCACCCCACTATACCCAAAGGTACTCATACTCTGGGGAACTATATATGAGTCCCATAAGAGGTACTTAGGGAAAAAAAATAAGAAATGGCCTTAGGAGCAGAGCCCAAGTCACTAAAAAAGAATAAGAACTCAAGTAATATAATTAGTTTGATCTACTATGGATCATAGAGATGCTTTGATGTTCCTAGAATTGCACATGCTTCTGTTCTATAAAAGCACATTTGCATTAAACCAAAAAAAATTAGTATAAGTATTAAGTAATATTACTGGGCATCTCACATCATCTCCTCCCACCAGTCATAACTTAATTATTTGGCTATAGTTTTTGAATTCTTGCAGTGACAGTTGTCCATTTCAATGCATCTGTAATACCAAATTAAATACTTTCTTCGAAATCAGCTGGGACTGAGTGAGGGAGTTTGGGGAATAAGCACATCAGAGTCATAAACTGGGCACCAATGCTGCTGCATTGACCTGTCATATGCCTAACAGCTCATTACCATTTCATCCAGACTTCAACTGTAGCTCATAGATCCCCATTGGGGAATGTTGCATTTTATGTACATCTGAACGATGAAAGTTCAGTTTATTTATATTGATGAAGGATTATAAAGGAGAGATTAAGTAGCAATTTATATCATGCAAGTGATTTTATCCTCATTCTGGTCAATGAGTATAAGCTCTATTTCCAAACAAGGTCATATTCTGAAGTACTGGATGTTAGGTAGGACTTCAACATATGAATCAGGGGTTGGGGTAGCACAATTCAATCTCTATTAATAATTAAATAACAAGGTTTAATTTTCTTTATCAGTTATTATTTGATAATGTTCACATTGAAAAGCATACACTTGAGTTCTAAAATACATTTCAAAGTAATCAAGTTTTGTCAAATTCCCATTTTTTGTAATAAAATTTATTAGCTATTGTGAGAGATACAAAGAAATATAAAATAAGGGCCTTTTTCTAAAGTAAATGTACCTTACCTCCTACTATGTGGGTTGACAAAACTATCCCACAATTGAAACCTATTTAACATAGAAGACTATGCAATTACAGAACAAAATATCCTACGCCCTTCTCCTATAATCTAACACCTTATAAGAAGATGTTTGTTTATTGCTATTTTTCCTATAGGTATATTTGGAATCAATGTTCCTTGGCCATATACCTGAAAATGCTAAGATTCATAAGAATGTGGGCCATATCTATGGGTTCAAGGGCTGCATTGGAAAGCTTCAAGTAAACAACAAAGAATTCTTCATCACTGATGAAGCACTACGTGGAAAGAACATTGAGAACTGCCACGTCCCTTGGTGTGCTCATCATCAATGCCACAACAACGGCACCTGCATCAGGTTAGTATTAGCCTCCTGATCTCTAACCTAAATTGCAAAACTCCAAATTCTTAAGAAAACCACACCAGCAGCATTGCCATCTGGGTGATAGAAATAAAGGTCTGGAACATCCCAGTTCTTGCATGCATCCTCTAGGTGATGCACACATGTGATAGACACTTGTTTGCTTAAAGAAATTTTTATATCATGGCTCCAATGGCAAGAAAGTCCTGACCTCTGAAAATAACTAGGTAACTGGACCTGATTTTGACAATTCTAAATGGACCCACGTGTAAGTTTACTAAGGTGTTCTGGTTTTTAGAAATATAAATGAGAGATTATTATTCATTGATAATGGTTTTGATGTATTAATTTGTATTGTGTTTGTTTTTGCTTCATCTTTAAAAAATCTACGTACATCTCTAAAATTGGAGGTTGAGAAAAAGTACCTATATCTATTTATTCATTTTATTTTCAATCCTATGTATATATTTCCTCCTTCTAGTAAAGATTCATCATGTTTATAAGCTTAAGATCTTAATTAAAATTACTCTCAGCTCCACTAAAATGTCTTAAGTGACTCAACCCTGAAGGAGTCTCATTTGGACAGTGCAGAACATAATCCCAAATTTCCTCAACCCTTTGAGAAATAACTATTTCAGGGCCATAAGTAATGACAGAATGGAAGCAGAAACATGTACAGATTATGATAATTCAAGTCAAGGAGAAATTGACCAAGTCTCACAGGAAATACCTTAATTCACTTCAGTGACTCTAAGGGGAAGCTATCAAGTCATTAATGACTTCAATAAAGTAAACACCTATATGCATAGTGTAGGAAAGAGGAAAATTCTATTTTAAAAAATGTATGATAGAAAATGGTAGGAAGAGATGGGCTCTGAAAGTAATCAATGGAATAGAAAATGATGAAAGAGAGAGAGAACCAAATGGCAGGTAAGGAACAAAGGAACGTATAATGAATTCATTAATAGCAATTATTTTTTAATAATAATTCAATATTATCCAGTAAGACAACCTTCTGAACCCTGTAGAAAAACTTTCATTTTTGCCTAATTAAGTGAAGAAACAGGAAGAAAGCTTCTACTGACTTTCTAATATCTGAAATATTTGTCATTTAACCTAAATAAATACTGTCAATGAGGCTTTACCACTGATGTGATAGAATTATAGAAGTGACAAGAGTGGTGTTTCCTCCCTTCCTATATGTCAGGGTTGGGGAATCATTTGTCTGCCAAAGACCATTGGATATTTATGACACCATATATGGGCCATACAAAATTATCAACTTAAAAATAATGTTGCTATGAAAAAAGCTCTTAGATTTATGAAATTTTGAGTCCTGCCTTGGCAGGGCCAGATCAAATGATACAGCCCACGGGCTGGATATTCCCCAACCCTGCTATATGTGGTCAGCAGACTCTCTCACAGTCCCTGTCACCCCCTCTCCTGATGTTCAAGTCTTTGCATGATCCCCTCTAGCTTCAGTGTGGACGGGACCCCTGACTTACTTTTAGCCAACAGAATAACCAATAGAATAGGGCCATGGTCAGCAAACTGTGGCTCGCGAGCCACATGCGGCTCTTTGGCCCCTTGAGTGTGGCTCTTCCTAAGCCTTAGGAGTACCCTAATTAAGTTAATAACAATGTACCTACCTATATAGTTTAAGTTTAAAAAATTTGGCTCTCAAAAGAAATTTCCATCGTTGTACTGTTGATATTTGGCTCTGTTGACTAATGAGTTTGCCGACCACTGGATAGGGTGATGGGATATCATTTACTTCCATGATTAGGTTGCATAGGGTTGTGAGCTGCATCTTGGAAGGATACTCTCTCTTGCTGATTTTGATAAAGCATGTAGCAATTTGGGGAAGGCCCATGTGACAAGGCACTGAAGGTGGAGTCCAGCCAACAACCAGCGAGGAGCTGAGGGTGGCCCCTTGTCAGTTGTGTATCCAACAAATAAAATGCTTCTTCACATCCTATGAACAACATGATTTCTATCTTATTGCCAGTGCTTAACTCCCATAAATTACCCCTTGCATTATTGCACACAGGACATGCTGGTCCCTGGCAACTATGACTTCCATTAAAGCATGTCTCTGCATGCCAAAACCACAGTGCATTGGAGTTGGCTGGTTCCAGTACAACAAAAATAGGCATTTCAGGGGGATCTTAACAACAGGACTGAAAAAATCATCAAAGGCCTGGAACCAAGGGACGATGTAAAGAATGATTATTGAGTTTTGAACCTGGTAACCAGAATGCTGGAATAATTACAGGAAAAACAATGGGAAGAGGATGAGTTCAGTGTGGCCTTTTGTCCTCAAGAGCCAGATGACCATCCAAATGGGGATATCCAGATGTGTTGACCAATGGTCGGGGCAAACACACAGATTTCAGGGCAACTATGTAGAGTTTAAGATTGAGCCATGTAATTACTGAAAGAAAACAAAAAGAAAAGGGAGTGAGGAAACATTTTTAGAAAAATTACATTGGAATTTTTTAGGAAGGGAGCAGAGTGAGTAGTATAGCAATTTAAAAGAAGTAGAAAAGAAGGAAAAGGAGGCCATCTGAGGTAGGTGCTCTGGACTGAATGTTTTTGCCTCTCTCCCACACCCCCCAAAAAAATTTCATATGTTGAAACCCTGATCTCCAATGTGATGATTTTGGGAGGTAGGGCTTTTGTGAGGTAGGTCATGAGGGTGGAGCCATCATGAATGGGATCAAAGGTTCAATACAAGAGCACAGATGGCCATGGGGCCACAGGAAGATCATCAGAATGTAAATGCTATCTGTCACTCTTCCCTGGTCTGTGTAAAACATCTGAACCTGACCACACATAGAACACTCCAGCAGTGAGGCCATTAGCAGCCTCAGACCAAGAAGTTGATCACAAAGAACCACCACCATGACCAGCACCCTGCCCCCAGCAGACACATACCCATACTTGGACTACAGTGAGTGGTGTAAAGTTTTCCAGCCAAGGAAGCTAGAGAAACGTTGTGCTAGTGAGCCCCATCCTGACTTTGGCAAATGAATCTGAACTGACTTAATGCATTTGGCAACTCACTTGCCATCTATTTTGTTGGATAAAGCCAAAGGTTCCTTCTCCTCTCTAGGCTGACACATCATAAAATGGATCTCTCCACAATCTCCCAAACTCTCTTCCAACCCTTCTCGACCTTGGCATCTTTCGATGCCATATCAGTTTTGAGCCAAGCCAGGCAGACTTCTAAATTCCCTTCTCTATTCCTATTTTCCCCAAAGGGGAGATTGGACTCAAGACAGCTTTCAAAATAGCAGAGCAATTTAAATGAGATACATTAATATTCAGCCTTTCTGGATCCAAAGGGAATGGACACAGTAGCCTGGAGGAACTTTTTTAGGTCTACAGTTTTATTTTTAAAATAATAGGCTATCTTTGTTCAGAATAAAAGAGTTAGTATTACAAAGATAAGAAGCTCTTTTACCTATCAGATTTCCTGTCTCAAGATATAGAGGCTCTAATGGTTTAATCCTATAGCACGTGTGCATGTTGCTTTTACTTGAAAATGCCAATAATAATTTCTCGTAACAATTTAATTTTTCTGGTCCACAGACTTTCATCTAAAGATTGGGGAATGCCTCCTAATGAGGTACATAAGAACCTTAAGAGAGGCAAATTTTTTTCAGTCTACACACACACACACATACACTTGAACGTTCTAATCCATATCTCCTGGAAATGCATGCCTACTCTTCCCAACATCTACAATAATGAAAATATAATATGATAATTAGACTGGACAGCTGAATGACCTTCCAGACGAAGCTGGGGCTGTGAGGGCTGAGCCCCTTGCACGAATTTTGTGCATTGGGTCTCTAGTATAAATAATAATAGTGGTTTAAGAGATAACCTTAAAGAAGCATGCTTTAAACAAAAGGAAGATAGTAAGTTAACAGGCATTCAGTACACAGAGCTACACTGCAGGGTTCACAAAATAAAGTACCATTACATAGCTATTTATAAACAAAGTCATTACTAATTTTAGTAGCTTGGTTGATATAATTCACTGTTATTAAGTGCTGTCCCTACATTGTCTATGAAGGTAATCTGCTTACAGAAGGCAAATTTCATGTGGAAGAGTATTAAGGGGAAGTATTACTTCAGTAAATGTCATTCTTCTTTGAATGCCATCACACATTTCTGGACATAATTCAATCTTTCATTTCATTATAAATCTGTGCTGGAACTTTCAAACCCCTGTGGTTGCTTATTTCAGAGAAATCCAAATTGCATGTAAGGAAATTCAGTTTATAAAGTGATACAGAAGAGTTATTCTGAGTATCCAAATCTCTCTTTTTTTTCTTTATTAATTAAGGTATTACATATGTGTCCTTATCCCCCCCCATTGTCCCCCTACCCCCCATGCCCTCACCCCCCTGTTGTCTGTGTCCATTGGTTAGGCTTATATGCATGCATACAAGTCCTTTGTTTGATCTCTCCCCCTTACCCCCACCCTCCCCTACCTTCCCTCTGAGGTTTGATGGTCTGATCGATGCTTCTCTGTCTCTGGATTTGTTTTTGTTCATCAGTTTATGTTGTTCATTATATTCCACAAATGAGTGAGATCATGTGATACTTATCTTTCTCTGACTGGCTTATTTCGCTTAGCTCTATGGACTTTGAACAAGCTGTTTGCAAAAGGGCATCAGAAGGTTAGCAAGTTAAACAGATAATATTTAAATCACTTTCTCCTTTCTGTGCTAGATGTTTTAAAATAGGTTAAACAATAATCAAAAAGGAGCACCAGATTTGGGAATATATCCTATACAGCCACTGCTCTAGAAACTTATGTCACTGACATTATAGTCAATAATTATTGAGACGTGAATTTCAGACTTAGCCTTGGTTTTATCAGGCGCTGAGTGTGGATTAATGTTTTTTATCCCGCATTGAAAGTCAGTAATTCCGCATGTGAATGAATGTGCTTTCTGTGCCTCTAATTGTTCTCATAGCTTTGCTTCATCACTAACCAGTATTGAAAGTCAGTAATTCCGCATGTGAATGAATGTGCTTTCTGTGCCTCTAATTGTTCTCATAGCTTTGCTTCATCACTAACCAGTGCTGTCCTCCATGTGCTGGGGCACAGGTTAGCAAACTTTTTTGTAAAGAGTCAGATAGCAAATATGTTAGACTTTGTATCTCAACTATTCAGCTCTGCTATTGTAACACCCAAGCAGCCATTAAAGATATATAAATGAATGGACCTGGCTGTTTTCCTGCTTTATTTACAAAAATAGGTGACTGGCAGGATTTGGCTTAAGGACCATGGTTTGCAGACTACCACACTGGGGCAACAGATGGGTAAAATAATTTTATTTCATCAATTGACCAGGAAAATCCAACTCAACTTAAATTTTCCCTATTAAACAATATAGCTAGCTAGCTATCTGTTAGATGATGATGATAGATAGATAGATAGATAGATAGATAGATAGATAGATAGATAGATAGATATAGAAATATTATAAGGTAGTGGCTCACACAATTACAGAGGCTAAGGAGTCCCACAGTCTGCCACACACAAGCTGGAGACCCAGGGAAGACTGTAGGTAGATTTCAGCCTGACTCTGAAGGCCTGAGAATCAAGAGCATTAACAGGAAGAGAAGACTGAGATCATAGCTCAACAGTCAGGCAGAGAGCAAATTCAACGTTGCTTCACTTTTTCTTCTGTTCAGACCCTCGAGGGATTGGATGATGTGCACACACATCGGGAAGGGCCATCTGCTTTACTCAGTCTACCAATTCACATCCTAATTTCTTCTGGAAACACCCTCACAGATACACCCAGACATGATATTTAAGCAGCTATCTGGGCATCCTGTGGCCTAGTCAAGTTGACATATAAAATTAACTGTAACTAGCAATCTCAGAAAAAAAATGCATGAATTTCTTAACATTAGGGAACTTTCATTATTCTGAGTGTTCGAATAAAAGTAAAAGTTCGTTTCCTTCATTCTTTTCTTTCAGTGCATTTTCCCTATTACCTAACTTTATAGACATCTTTTTTGACATTGATAAAAAAGCAAGTTGGTTTTTATTATTTCTGAAGTATTTTGTTTTCAAAGCATTTAACACTTCAAAATGAGGTAGGGGCCATAAATTGAATTAGAAATTGCAATAGTAACAAGTACTGCAGCGTACAAAGAATTAGGGTATTGTGTCTTAGCTTTTCCATCTGCTCTGTGTGAGTGGCAACCCCCTACAAAACGTTCACTTGCCTTCATTGTCATTTCACAGTGGCATGTAGTTAGGCATCACCTGCTGAGATCTTTCCGTTCTTTCTCTGTATCTAGGCTGTACTACCCCCAATCTAGCTCAGCAGTCTACCCTAGTCTTCTAAATACCCAGGACAAAAAGAGCCTATTTCAGATCAATTTCTCACCACCACATATAGACTAATAACATCTATATAATAAAAGCCTAAGCAACCATTACAGCGGAACGACCAGAATGACCAGTTGCTATGATGCACACTGACCATCAGGGGGCAGATGCTCAGCACAGGAGCTTCCCCCTGGTGGTCAGTGTGCTCCCAAACTTTATGGGATGCAAATATAATAGTTTTATTTTTCTGCTATCACTGATGTCATACATGCTCTGTAGGATCTCTGTTTACTTTCCCTTAATGGAATATCATGCAGGTTCCAGAGGCTTCTACTTGTGTCCACATATGAAAAGCATCTGGTTCAACCTACTCCAGTTAAAACTTGTCTCATATCCAGTTTAATGGGCACCAATCCTTTACTTGGTTGGACAGATGTCCAGTTCAAGAACTTCAATGAGGAAGGATAGTGGTGTGTCCTTCCTCATGCCTCTTCACTCATCTTGTTTCTAGTTTCTCCAGATTGGGAGATATCTTGGGGCAGCAGGGATTTGATTGAAAAAGACTCAAAGTTTTTCAAATAACTGGTGTCATTATGGTTTCGTGTATTCTCCCTGCAACACGGGCTCAGGGCTGGATCTCTTGACACATGAATGTGTGAGTCTTCACCAAGTCCTGCACAAGGATTACTACTCTGTGGCCCAGTTGTCTGAGGGGGAATGCTCTCTGGTTTCCTTTTCTCAACTGTTGACATCACAACTCCTTATCTGTTCGTGTCCCCTCACCCAGTAGCAGAACTCCTTTACTCTGAAGCTAATGAGGCTTAAGCAGCCCCCCACCTTTCTTTTTCTGAGACCTGGAACTTGCTGGAAGCTACAGTGGGCTGTCTGTCAAAATTGTCTTTCAGAAGGGAAACCAGGTGGAAATCAGCAAGCATTTCCATGTATGCATTTCCTGTAAAGAGCCTAAAGAGATTTCAGAGAAAGATACCGAATCTCCAAGTTTCCTTGTAATTTGTTGTGATTTCTTTTCTCATTCTAAAATGATATTCATTTTTAGACATATCTTGTATATATACTTTTGAATCCTTTGTGCTATAAAGGGACTAGAAATTATATAAGCTTTGGGTCCCACAATATCTATACTTAACCTCTGGCCAATAGGCTGTCTTCTCAGGGTCCGGGCAAGATAACTGAAGCAAAGTGTCATAGGTTAATTTTCAACAAATTATAAATCTGACTTTTATACAAATGTATAATGAATGCATGCCAAAGATTTATTTATCTTGTTAATAAAGGAACCAGCTGGTGGTAAAGCTAATTCCAAGAGAATTCAAGAGACTGGCGTATATAGGCACTGAATGAATGCAGAAGTAAGATTGCTAGGTGAGAGACAAAAGAGGTTAGCATCCTACAAAGGAATCAAATGTCATTGGAGGGGTTGTCTTTCTATCAGTATGTAACCATTTGCATCCTCATCAGTCACAAATCTGCACTTCATCATGTAACTTCACAGAGACTGGGGCTAATCAATAGTAAATAGTGAGTCAAATAAAAATGCATTCTTCTAGAGAATTTTATAAACCATTAAGCAGGCTCACTAGACAGTACTGTAGTACAATTTTAAAAGAACATGAAGTAATCCTTTTTTTTATTTCTTGGTTTTGAACTTTTTCTGAGCAGCAGCCACCTTCTGCATTACCAAGAGACAGGAGTCTGGCTGCTTCAGTGCTACCCTCTGCTCCTGAAATGGTTAGCAGACTGGAGGTGATCAAAGCAAACCAGTACTCTGAAAAATAGACCCGTTTAAGTCTTCCAAGATGTGAAAAGCAAACATGCCAATGCTATTATTAGGAAGAAAAAAAAACACACAGGCATGCTTTACCTCCTCATTTCTTAGATAATATGTAATGTAATACATTACAATATTTTGGTAACTTCTGGGTTTTTCTGCAATATCCATTGTAGAAATTATTTCAATCTAAGTCTATTTGATTCAATTGGATTAGTGTGTCTGTAAGACTATCCATCCATCCCTTCTCTCATACCACAAGCATTTGCAGAGTACCCCTTTTGTAATAAGCAGTGTGATTAATGAGCATGGAATTACAAAGATGAATAAAACATGTAGTAATTTTCTCCAAACTCCTTTGCTTTTGATAATTTCAAGTATGTAAAACATTAAGAAATGATGAAAAATGTGTTTTTTCATTTATAAATATAAATACAGTCTTAGGTTTAAATAGCCTAGGAGTCACAAATGGTTGTTTAACTTTTTTTTTTTGCTATTTTTATTCTGAAAAAAAAACTGATATGCAAATTTAAAGGAAAAACATTTAAAATTATTTACTATTATTTATTCTAAATGCATGTTAAACAAATATATAATATATATATATAATATATATATATATATATCCCAATGGTACATTTCTGTATTAAAAGACCATTTGTAAGTTTAAAAATAATGATACATTCAAACAACACATTCAAAAAGTTGAGAATGGACAATGAAACTATAAATACAACAATACAACATACCCAGTACTTCAATGGCCAATGCTTAACAGACTTTGAAATGTCACTAAATTAGTAGGTTTTATTGTTTTAACTTTATAAATGTATTTAAACCATTTTTTATTTTTAAATTATAGTTGACATACAATATCATATTAGTTTTAGGTGTACATCCAGTGATTAGACATTATGTAACTTATTAAATGATCATCCTGATAAATCTCATATCTATCTGACACCATACATAGTCATTAGAATATTATTGACTGTATTTCCAATGCTATACTTTATATATCCATGACTATTCTGTAACTACCAATTTGTACTTCTTAATTCCTCACATTTGTCACCCATCACCCCACCCCCTCCCATCTGGGAACCATCAAAATATTATCTGTATCTATGAGTCTGTTTCTATTCTGATTATTCATTTATTTTGTTTTAAATTCAATTGTTGATTGATAGATATGTACTATGGTCATTTTATTTTTCATATTTTTGAACTTTTTTTTCTTCTTCTTCTTAAAGAAGACCCTTTAACATTTTAGGTAATACTGGTTTGGTGGTGATCAACTCCTTTAGCTTTTTCTTGTCTGAGAAGCTCTTTATATGTCCTTCAATTCTAAATGATAGCTTTGCTGGGTAGAGTGATCTTGGCTGTAGGTTCTTGCTTTTCATCAGTTTAAATATTTCCTGCCAATCCCTTCTGGCCTGCAAAATTTCTGTTGAGAAATCAGCTGACAGTCTTATGGGGGCTCCCTTGTAGGTAACTGCTTTTCCCTTGCCGCTTTTAAGATTCTCTTTTTGTCTTTAACCTTTTGCATTATAATTTTGATGTGTCTTGGTGTAGCCTTCTCTGGGTTCATATTTTTGGGGACTTTCTGTGCTTCCTAGACTTGTATTTCTATTTCCTTCACCAGTTTAGGGAAGTTTTCTGTCATTATTTTTTTCAAGTAGATTTTCAATTTCTTTCTCTTCTCCTTCCAGCACCCCCATGATAGTACACTTGAAGTTGTCCCAGTGGCTCCTTAAACTAGTCTCATAATTTTTATTATTTTTTCTTTTTGCTGTTCTGGTTGGGTGTTTTTTGCTTCCTTATATTTCAAATCACTTTTTTGATTCTCAACTTCATCTATTCTACTATTGATTCCCTGTAAACCATTCTTCATTTCAGTTAGTATATCCTTCATTTCTGACCTTTTTTATGGTTTTCATGTCTTTTTTATGCTATTGAAGTTCTCACTAAGTTCATTGAGCATCCTTATAATCAGTGTTTTGAATTCTGCATGTAGTAGATTGCTTGTATCCATTCTCTTTAGTTCTTTTTCTAGAGTTTTGTTCTGTTCTTTCACTTGGGACATGTTTCTTTGTCTCTCATTTTTGGCAGCCTCCCTGTATTTGCTTCTATGAATTAGGTAGAGCTGCTTCATTTCCCAGGCTTTGTAGAGTGGCCTTATGTAGTAGGTATTCTGTAGGGTCCAATAGCACAGTCACCCTGATCACCGATCACCAAAGCAATAGACCATTTGCACCTCCCTGTTGTAGTTGAACCTTGATTGCTATTGACACATCATTGAGAGGGATTCACCCCCAGGCTGATTGCTGCAAGGACTGGCTGTGACCATCACCCTCCGTGGAGGGTCAGCTGTTCAGAAGTCCACCCCACAGAGCAGTACTTACTTGAGTAGGGCTCTTGTCCCCACCAAGTCTGCCTCTTGAGTGTGTAGCTTGTGAAGGTGGTTGTTTGATGCTTCAACATGGTCTGAAGCTGTCCACTGGATGCACTGGCTTTGGAGCCTCCCAGGAGTTGCAGGCCAAGGTCAACTGCTGCCTGTGTTTTGCCCAGGGCCACTCAGCATGAGCTACAAACTAATCTGTAGATGGCTGCTACTTGGGCTGGGCTTGAAGGTGCCCAGGCAAGGCCAAGCAGTGAACCAAAGCCAGCTGCTACTAGTGCCAGGTCTGGGGCCACTTAGCGAGAGATATAGGACATGCTGAGGCCAAGTGCTGCTTGTTAGAGATTTTAGGAAAGTCTGAAGCATGAGTCAAGACAGGTCATTTGGCCGAAACCGGTTTGGCTCAGTGGATAGAGCGTCAGCCTGCGGACTGAAGGGTCCCGGGTTCGATTCCGGTCAAGGGCATGTACCTGGTTGCAGGCACATCCCCAGTGGGAGATGTGCAGGAGGCAGCTGATCGATGTTTCTCTCTCATCAATGTTTCTAACTCTCTATCCCTCTCCCTTCCTCTCTGTAAAAAATCAATAAAATATACTTTTTAAAAAAAAGACAGGTCATTTGTATGGATAAGCCACTAGAAATAGCTTGATCCCAAAAGTAGGGTGGGGCAGGGTCTCAGGGAATCTCCAGGGTGGGGCAAACAGTGTGAGCCAGGTTGATGGAGACTCAGAAATGGCACCCACCTGCTGGCTCTGTGTGGGGAGAGAAAGGAATGGTTGCCTCTGTCAGCACTTGTCTGGGAAAAAGCTGTCCCTCTAGCTCTCGCCCTGACGCCTAACAAACAATTCATCCCCCTCCCCCTCTCCCCCCCCCCACATGTTCCTGGTTCCTTTACAGATGCTACCCCAGTGCTGGAGCTCAGAGGGAGTGAGTCCCAGTAAGTCCGTGGCCCATTACAAAGAACTCCCTAGGGCTCCAGCAATCTTTGTCTTACTCAGCCACAGTCCCTGCTGCTTTTTACAGCCAGAACTTATGGGACTTCTCTTCCTGGCACTAGAATCCTACACTGGGGAGCCTGGTGTGGGGTTGGGACCACTCACTCTTCAGGGGAGACCTCCACAGCAGAAATAGTCCTCCTGGTTTTTATTCGCCACACATGGATGTGGGACCAGCCCATTCCACATCTCTGCCCCTCCTACCAGTCTCATGTGGCTTCTCTAAATCCCTAGTTATAGGATTTCCATTCAGCTAGATTTTAGGCAGTTCTGAATGATGGTTGTTCTGTAGCTTAGTTGTAATTTTGATGTAGTTGTGGGAGAATACGAATATCATGTTTACCTATGCTACCACCTTGACCGGAAGCCTCTATTGTTTATCATTCTCCAAGTGCCAGGTTTTGTGAAAATGGATTGATGTGGAGTCGTTTATTCTTGCTTAGAGGGTGTGACTGAAGCTGCAGGGTTTTCAGTTGCTTATAAAAGTGGATCACATATTTGGAAAGCATGACTCTTACCAATGTAAGTGTCCGGGGGTTCTTAGTAAAGTACAAATGCAGTTTAAATTGATTCTCTAACCACTTTTATTACTGCCATCCTTGAGTGCAGCAACGAGGGTTGGGCATTTGTTTTTACAGGCCAGAAAGCATTTAGGTTCTCTGCAAATCAGTTTCCTTACAGTCATGATTGCAAATACAATTATATTTAAATGAGAACAAGTTGAGTAAACATGCAAGAAATTGTGTTATTTACTCCAAATCTGAAAAACCTCAAAGAGTTAAATGTTTCAAGGTCTGACTAATGGAAAAGACCACTATCAAATTCCACACATATTTTTTACATCATATTTATGCAGCAAGGTCAAACATGTAGGGGGGGAAAAATCTCATCTTCAATTTTCTCTACCCTTAGGTAATACTACATGGAGAACTCATTTACCCTGATTGATCTTCCTGGGCATAAGAGACCTCTCTGGCTCAAATCCCATCTGAAAACGTTCTTTCCTCTCCTTTTCTTATCGAAAACTAAGGGTTTGGGTTTTTTCCCCCTACTTCAAAGAACAAGCAAGCAAAATACAAGCTGCTAATATGTTTTTCTTGAGTGTTTTGCTTCCCTTCAGATACTATTTGTTAATGTTTTTTTTTAGTAAGGAATTATTTCTTAAACCTATTTGTTTTTTAACTAGAAGCATTTATTCTCATTTTAAATCTACATGGCTTACCACTTACAGATTGAACTCATACAACTAAAAAAATGATTTAGTAAATTGTGTTCATCACTATGATTTTTACACATAATTAAGCATGCCACTGTTAAAATTGTGTGAGAAGCTTGACAAACAAAATGAAAATAGAGCAAAGTTAAAGCTGGAATAAAATGTAAGATATCCAGAATCCCCAGGCTTGGGTTTGCAAAATGCTTAAAACAAGGAGTTTAAATAATTAATTTAGGAAGGAAAGAAACCAATCCTTTTGGTTCAGCAGTACACAAAGTTCTCAAGCCTTGCATTCTGTTCCTGGACCATTTGCTAGCATTTTGTCTATTTTAGAAAAATTGCTTAACCTTTTATTCTAAGAAAATGGAGTAAAAATTGTTCCTACCCGCCTACCTAAACCTCAAGTGATTTGGAGCCAAAAGTTAAAACTTGTTAAAGACTTGACAATATAAAAACTAGATGGAAAAACACTGGGAAGTAACTTGGGTTCTTGTTGATTGACATTAAAATGCAACAGTGACTCCGAGCAAGCACTCTCTAGACATTACCACTGCTGATTGCCATTGACCTGACAATTACCAAGTGCTGGCTTCGCTTTGGAAAATGATACAGTGGCATTGTGCTGATGTGATTTTATCTTAAAATGATGTTAATACTTCAAATATTGTTGGAACATAGCTTTAGATTTCTGTTTCACAAATGGGAAAATGAGTGAGTTAAGAGATTTCTTCAAGTCAACACTGATAATAAAGACAAGATAAATCACAATCTTCTGGAAGTGAAGTCAATGTTCTCTGCTCTGAGCTCTGCAATATAAGTCAACTACTTGCTCCATCACCAAAGAAAAAAATAAAGAAAAAGAAAAATTCGTTTTCTGAACTAAATGATTTGGTAACTATTTTCAGCAGTTCTCTGACTTGGGAACTACACTTAAGGACTGGGCTGTCCATGAAAACTGGAGCCTCATCTTTGTGGACCAGTCCAATAGGCATGAGCTCTGTGTCTTGCCCTTACTCTTAAGCATGCCACTAACCATCTCTAGACTTTGTTTTCATTTTTTGTGTGAAGAGAGGTTTAAACTAGACTGGATTTTCAAAAACTATTTTTCAAGACATACTAATAAGCATTCTTTGGGTGGTGGAGGGGAGAGGGTAGGAGGGGACACATTTTTCTAAGACAAATTCATAAAATGTCACAATGCCTATTCCCCTCTTGGAGTTTGCCACAACGTATTTCAACATGTTAAAGAAGTCCTACAGAAAACAACCCTTTTAACTCTACTTAATAGAAAATTGAAAACTTATTTCATCCCCCAAAAAAACATTTTTTTAGGAATACAATTAACATCACACAGAACACTCTCTCATAAGCAGTGAAAGAAAATGCTGCATCACATGATATAAACAAGATCCAATGAGTGGTATTTTTTCTACTTTTAAAAGACTTTCAAAGGAGAAGATTGTCCATCAACAATTGGGAATATACATTGAGGTTAATATGCTTCAAAACCAAGAATTCTTATCTTCACACCTGAGTTAACTTGCACAGGCTTTAGTTTTCTCTTTTCAGTCCTAGATGAATAGCACTTATGACAAGTACAGTTTACAAATACAGCTGACTGAAAATCATGCCTAACTATTGGAGTTTTGTGTTCAGGTAAGAAATTATCTGGACATGAGAACTATGTGGTAAAGTTATAATCACCAGACTAATTTCCTTATCCCTTCGCTCTCTCAGAAATGCTTTAAGATTATTTTTTTCCCAAACTACCTTTGCACACAGAAACAGAAATTAAAGTCTCAAAACTGTGCTAGTCCTAAATCTGAGCCATGGATATTTACACCCAAAGTGCCATTGCAGAGTGGCACTTTCTGCTCCCAAGGAGAGAGGTCTGGGCTGGGGAATGGATGGTGGTGAGAAAAGAAGGCACAGAACAGGGATTCTTTGAAGTGGAAGGAAGAACCTTTGTCTCAGGACCAGGCAGGCTAAAGGGCACTCGGTGCCCAGCTGAGCTTGAAAGTGGACCACCCCTTGTCACGTTTGGTAGTCTGGGATGCCGTAAACTTCCCTTGGACAGAGGATGAACCACTGTATACCTTCCACAGGGCTGTAGGCATGAGTGGACACTTGACCTCCAAATGAGGTGGGGCTGCTCAGAACAATGGGAGGTCCTTAAGCTCAAGTCTCAGATCTACTCCTCTATGGGATGTGGGCACATATCCTCCCTGAGTTTCTTTTCGCATTTGACCAAAGATCACCCAGACCTTTCTAATTCTAAATATCTAAGAATCTAAAGGCTCTTCCAATGCTACTGTGTTTTGTGTAAAAGTATATCATCAAATTTAAATATTGAGGGCAATCAAAATGAATGCTGACTTGAATATATTTAGAAATACTTTTCTGAGTATATAGGGTTTATGACTTGTTTATTATATTACTTTCATACCTTCAAAATAACTGGTATATGGTAGGTGCTCTCTACTGGTATGACCCTACCTGAAGTTGAATGTCTTCTTATCAAAAAACAACTTCTTCATATGAAATCCGTAAGATGGAAATGTCAATGAAAATCTTAGAAAAATAAATTTAAGGTATTTCTAACTTGCCTTTTATGAGTTTGGATTTAAAGGAAAGCATGGGGATTGTTTTAGTTTATTTTATTTTTAGTGTATAAGTTCTGGGCAGAAAGAATATCCTAATGCATTTCTGCATTACTTAAACAATAATATTTAACAATAATATTTACTATGATTCTGTATATTCTCTGTACTTATTATGGGATCCTTAAATAATCTCATGTAGTATTATAGGGATTTATTTTGTTCTCTGAGTACATATCATTATGATAAACAAAGATTTGAAGCTAAGTGAAAATTAGAGGATCAATGAAAAATGGAAAAACCCATCTTTCACACCTTTATTGGCTTAGTATATTGACAGTGGTCACTCCATGTATGTGGAGATTGGACACTAGTCAGTGTAAGTGTGTCTTTGAGAACCCTGCCTCTCACCCTCACTGGACCAGCTACATAATTTGTGGGGCCCAGTTCAAAATGAAAATGTAGACTCCCTAGTTTAAAAAGCAGGAGAAAAAAGCTTTTTACTTTCTTTGGTATTTGGTAGTCTGTCTGTCTCTCTCTCTCTCTCTCTCTCTCTCTCTCTCTCTCTCCCTCCCTCCCTCCCTCCCTCCCAGTTTTATTTGCTATTTAATGCCAAACTTCGCCAGTCATGAGGATACTCCCAGGGTGAGTGCAGACTTGCACAGGCACCTGGGACCTGCCTGTGTCTAGCACAAGGGGTGTGTTATGTATCCAACCTGACTTTCCCAGTGCCCACAGCGAGGCCCCTGTCAGGGGTGTAGATAACAGTGGTCACTGGGGAGGATGCAAGGAAACAGGTGATTGAGAACTTTTTCTAGAGACAGAGGAAGGTGGCAAAACTGCAGGACTTTAGGGCCTGGGCACATGCTCCATTGTCTCACCCACTTTTCTTATAAAAGCCAAAATCAAAGATAGCATAGTAATAATTTCAAGACAACACGTCAGAGCACTAAACTTCTGGTGCAGCACCTTTTGAACATGATTTGCTGTGCAGCTATAATGGCCTCACACCCATGAGGCTGGCCGTGCATGGTCCCCAAGACAGATGACCTATGGGATGATGGAGCACATCTTGCTGTTGGAGAGGTGATGCCTCGCTCCTCAGTCCTGAGACAAGAGGGTTGACATTGCCTTTCTCCTTCTCCATTGTGAGCTTTTCCTCATTTGGTCTTTATTTTAATCTACTTCCTTTATATAAAAGTAATGAGGAAAAGCAAAGTGGACAAGCAATTCTGATAAAGTATAATTTATACCAGTGAAATTATGATTCTCATGCAAATATTATATGAATGCATGTCAAGGTTTTATTTAACTCAGTAATTAATGAAGGAATTGGTAAGACATCAAAACTTATTTAAAGAATATTTGTGGGGGGGAGAAAATAACGAATATTTGAGAAGCAATATTAAGATTAGATTGCTCAATTAGATACATAACTGGTAATCCCCAATAGGGCAATAAACTATAACATTTAGGGTATTTTTCCATGAAAAGAAATTGTCCTCTCTCTATCTGACAAAAATCTACAAGTTAACCTCTGCCCTACCAAGTTGTAAAATTGTCCAGACGATAGCAAGTCAAGCCCAACACCAGAGATCTGCACTCCAAGAACATCCAGTAATCTCACCTGCCTGCCCCAGGTTGAGGAGGTCAATGTTATTGGCCTCATCTGAGTGTTCTCTGGATTTTTACTTCATATGACCATGATATTAAGAGATTTTCTCACCCGGCCAGCATGGCTCAGTGGTTGAGCATCAACCTATGAACCAGAAGGTCACCGTTAGATTCCCAGTCACAGCACATGCCTGGGTTGTGTGATCGATGCTGGCAGGCAGGAGGCACCCGATCAATGATTCTCTCTCATCATCATTGATGTTTCTATCTCTCTCTCATTTCCCTTCCTCTCTGAAATCAAAAAATATATATTTTAAAAATAAAGAAAACAATTTTCTCAATTGCCCTTTATATGCACAGAAGCAGACATTTAAAATACACAATCCTATATAATAAAAGCCTAATATGCAAATCGACCAAATTGCAGAATGACTGGTGGAACGATCAGTGGCTATAATGCGCACTGACCACCAGGGGCAGACACTCAAGCAGGAGCTGCCCCCAGCCCACAGGCCTCAGGCCAGCCAAGGCGGGTGCCAGTGGGGGGGACCCCAATTGCTCTGGTGGTTGCCCCACAGAGGGAGGCGACTGGCAGTGGTGGGAGGTAGGGCTGGCCAGCAAGCAGGCCGGCACCACCCCCCAATCACCCCACCAGTCTCCTCCCTCAGAGGGAGGTAACCAGTGGCAGTGGGGCAATCAGGGGGCGGGGCCAGACAGCAATCGCCCCACCAGAGCAGGCAACACCAGGCCGACCAAGGCGGGTACCAGTGGGGGCCCCTGATCCCCCCACCAGTCGCCCCACTGATCAGTCGTGATCGCTGGCCAGGCCTAGTGACCCTACCCATGCACAAATTTTGTGCATCAGGCCTCTAGTGGTAGAATAAAATAATATTATAATGAGAATATCTCAATAGCATGTATATGTGCTGGTATCAAGAACTGTACATAGTGATGCTCTACTGAAAAATTATATCACTATGAAACCATAAGCAAAAAAAATAAGTAGAGGTGGAATATATTAGCTTTGTTCTGTATACCTTCATAAAAGCTTAATTTTGATACATAGCACCATTTGGTAAATATTACATATTACTTATATACAACCAAAAGCATATTTAGTGTAATATGGACCTAGTTTTTACATATTCCTACTGAGTTCTCCTCCTGTTCGATTTGCATTACTGGCTAAAACATCTAGAAATGCCAAGTCAGGAGAATATTTGGTGAAATTTCTCAGCTGCCTAACATGGCTGACTGGAGACTTAATAGTGGTGAACATCATTCTTTCTGAGCTTGTCTTGGGGAGCTTTTTACTGAAAGGAAGACTGAAGTTTATCAGGGGTCATCTGGCGGGAGAGATTTTATTAGAGTTTTGAGAAACCTCTGAAATATTCTGCCTTCACCTTTCTAGCCTTGTAGAACAGGGGGCTGCAGATCTCATAGCTAATATTCAAGCTGAAATTGGACCACACAGACATGAAAAATCAACTTGACATCAAAGGTTATCCATCTTCCCACACACGCTTTTCCTGTGCCAATCTCAAGTCCATAAGTGCTTTTATATTTCAGTTCACTCTTTAGAATGAGAAAAAAAATGCTTCCACACATACTCCTGTATTTTTCCCCTCTTAGATGCATCAGCAAATCCAGCTGTGGTTCTTTGTTGCTTCTCAGATATAAACAAATAAGCCCTAAGCAAGACTACAAAAATACAGAATTTTATTTGCCCTTGAAAATGTTATAGTGTGAGCTAGCACATCTTTATTTTAAACGAAAGCTTTCTTCTCATCTTTGCATCCGTAATCTTTTTCTGATGTTTCTGTGAGTCTTTTTCAGAGAATATCCATGAAAAAGCAGAGAAATGTCAACCTGAAATAGCCCCAAATAGCAGATGTATGTATTAAAGATAAGTATAGAAGACACACATCTCCATATTAGAAATATCTCCTTTTATTATAATTAGTGAAAACAAGATTTTAAAAAATAGCCATACTGTGGCAGTAATTCCAATGGCCTTTGTGACAGTACAGTCTTATGTAACTTAAAACTAAGCTACAAAGTCAACCTTATCAAATACTGCAGAGTAATTTTTTTTAACTTACTCTGCAGCTTAAAAGCTATGTGATTTGGGGCAAGTCACTTCACCTCCCAAATCCTCAGTTTCTTGACCAGGAGATGAAAAAGATATCAATGCCGACTGTGCCAGCCTCCAGAGCTGTAAGAGGGGGTGGAACAAAACTACCTATGGAAATGCTTTAAATTGCAAAGCACCCTACAAATGCAAGGACATTTTCTTAGACAGGTGCAGGATGTTGAAAAGGAGAGAATGTGAAGGCTCTTTTTGATTTGATCAAGCCGCTTCTGTACTGCCCATGGGGATTAATTACAGACTTCCCACGTTTCCAAAATATTCACAGATATATTTAAATAGTGAGATGAAGAACCCACTGACACATAGTGAGTTGATCAAAAGTCCAAAGAGCTATCCAGCCTTGCTTAATACTCATTTGTGTCCGACTTACATCCAGGCTTTTGATGCAAATGTTTAGAGCGAGGAAAATTCCTATGATCACTGGGCAGCATCAGCAATGTATTAAGTTGCTGATTCCCTCTTTCCCCTCCCGGCAAATCCTAGTATAGGGCAATACCAGAGTGTTTAAAACAGATTCTAATGTTGTCCTTTGGCACCACATGGGCTACCTCCATACTCCTTCCAGGTAACCTCCTGGGAGAGGGGAGGTAACAATAAAAATATCTAATATCATTAATACTTACACTGTCCCAGTTACTTTATATGCAGTATCTCAATTAACCCTTACAGTGATACTACAATTACCACCATTGTATAAATGGCAAAATTAAGACACAGAGCGGTTAAACAATCTATCCTAGGTTACACCACTCCTGGAGGTGTTTTTAAATCTCGTGTACAAGTTGGCCTCTGCTCTACACCAAAATCCTCTACCGCATTCTACAGAACATTCTACTGAAATGACTCTTACTGCTGTTGCTGTTGTTTAAGGCAACCACTGCTTTTTAAGTGCTTTACCATGTTTTGTGAATGGTGCTCAACACTTTATCAGGGGTCCTCAAACTTTTTAAACAGGGGGCCAGTTCACTGTCCCTCAGACCGTTGGAGGGCCAGACTATAGTTTAAAAAAAAAAACTATGAACAAATTCCTATACACACTGCACATATCTTATTTTGAAGTAAAAAAACAAAACGGGAACAAATACAATATTTGTATTTGCATGTGGCCCGCGGGCCGTAGTTTGAGGACCCCTGCTTTATCTCATTAGTTGATGTGCATGTTTGAAGTAGGCATTATAACCCCTACTTTACAAAATAATAAAACTAAAGTTCAAAAGGTTACTAAACAACTTGTTCAAGTTCACAGAATAAGTGGCATAAGTGGCTTAGCTGGGATTTTAGCCCAAGTCTGTCTGAATCCTATGTCACGTGTTCTTTCAATAATGCGCTAAATCCCCATGATTCTTTTCACATGGTATCTTCTGTCACAGGCTCTGTCTTCCCCGTCTAACTTACTCGTTCTTTCTAGCTCCTGGTTATGATGAGGAGATTCCAGCTATTCTCCCAGGCCTTACAAATACCAAGGCAGGTCCAAAAACCAAACCATGTAGCTAGTCATGTTTTACTGAAGTCGGGTCAGTCAGCCCCACTGACCCAGCCACCACTCTCATCTCCGCAAGGAAGTGATTTATGCAGTAGAGCTGGGATGTTGGGATGGTCTGAGATCCTTTCTCATACGCAAGTTGCTACACACTGCCCTGCAGATCCACGGCATTAGCAGTTGACTCTTAACGGAAGAAGGAGGACAGTTTGCTACCCGAGTACTTACTTGTTCAAGGGGTAGACCTTCCATGCTCATCAAAAATAAAATGCATTTTGATTTTTTTCAAATGGTACATAAATGTTACTACCTATTAGATTGAGAGAGCTGGGGCAGAAAATCCTATATTTTAACACATAGGCATTTTAAACCTCAGGCCCCTTTCTTCTGCCAGCTGCTACCACAAAGATTGGAAAATGACAGAGTCCCTCCCTTCATGACTCTTGTGGAGGAATGAAGCTTATCGATAGTAAGCTATTTTGTACAAAGTAAGAATTCTACCCTATACATAGTAAAAATATGAATATAAAGGCTTTTGTAAGCCAACAGCATTCTGCTAGCACAGGCAAGGTGATGTTAAGTATATATTCTCAAGCCATTAAAAAAAATGCCAACTTCATCTCTGTGGCCTCAATTAAATTTGTTTAGAGGGATTCAAAAACAGGTAATAGAGCCCAAACCAGTTTGGCTCAGTGGATAGTGCATCAGCCTGTGGACTGAAGGGTCCCAGGTTTGATTCCAATCAAGGACACATGCCTGGGTTGCGGGCTTGATCCCCAGTAGGGGGTATGCAGGAGGCAGCCAATCAATGATTCTCTCTCATTATTGATGTTTCTATCTGAAATCAATAAAAATATTTTTTTTAAAAAAAACAGATAATAGGAGTTTAAACAAATTTGCTCCAATAGGAAGGGTCCGTGAATATACGCTAAGCAAAAGTGCGAAGTGTTCACCATGGTGGAAAGGCTGTTTTCATTTAGAAACCTGGTGTTGTCTGTTGGCATAACGTGACAGCTGATGACTCACCTTGTCAGCTGTTTTCTTTTTTCTATGGCTTGGTTTAGGGCAGTGGTCGGCAAACTCATTAGTCAACAGAGCCAAATATCAACAGTACAACGAATGAAATTTCTTTTGAGAGCCAAATTTTTTAAACTTAAACTATATAGGTAGGTACATTGTTATTAACTTAATTAGGGTACTCCTAAGGCTTAGGAAGAGCCACACTCAAGGGGCCAAAGAGCCGCATGTGGCTCGAGAGCCACAGTTTGCTGACGACTGGGGGTAGCCTGAAATTGATACTCTACTTGCTAACTGCTAAATCACAAGCAATAGAGGAGCTGGTTGTTGTTTTAATTGTACTAACAAGAGGAGAAGTATGAAGGGGAAAATTCATGTTTCACTCTATTTGCCACACGTTTGCAGATGCAGTATTCTGATTTATAGTGTGACTTATGCTGCTTCGAGACTCAGAGGTAAATTATCAAGTCAGTTTTCAGCTTCAACAAATCCTCTCTGGGTCCTGCTGTGTCTCCCTTAATGGCAAGGACTGGTGGATTACATCTGTAAGGATGCATGCTTTGCATATGAACAACCACAGGTCAGGAAACAAAGCAGAAAAAGCAGCAATCCAACAAATCCGAGAGAGAGAGAGAGAGAGAGAGAGAGAGAGAGAGAGAGAGAGCGCAGAGATTGTTTTTTGTTTCTTTTAAACACTGAATATGGAATCAATGAGCAAATTAAAAACTAAATCCTTTTTATTGTGGAATTGGGAGAATAATTATTTGATATACTGTATGTATATACTTGATAGCAAAATGCCACTGCTTAAAATAAATACAACAGCAGGCTTTAAGATCTGAGCTAACCTTGCTTAGACACATCACCTTAAGAAACAGTGAATTTCTTGAGCTGCTGGTTTATATACAAAACCTTTACTCTCTTGTTCAAGGTTTGTTTAGCCTGGTGTGAACATAAGTTCATCTACCTAGAGGAGAGTCCAGTGAGAATACATAAGTATTTCAATTTTACCTCAAATTAAAATGGGGAAGGGAATCAAACTTCCATTGGAAAAAAAAAAAACCTGAGTTATTGTTCTTTTTATTGGCCCAAAGGTAGAACAATATTCTCTTTATATTCTGTTTTTCTAAACTGGATTTAATCTTCCTTCCACGGGTCAGAGTAACAAAAACAGTAATAACTTACTGCCACCTACAGATGGGAGATAAGTCTGAAAATGTCTGCTAGTAGCAAGAAAGATGAACCTGGAGTTCACACTAAAGACCCACAGATCACAGGCATAGATCTTACACGTATTAGGTGTAAGAAATGAATACTGCCCAAGCATTGGTTATTAGATTGTGCTTGTAGTTTATGGGATTTAAATGAATTTGGAGCTGTTAAAATAGCAGGTTCTTTCTCCAATAGTATATTCAAACCGTTTTTTCTCCAAAAAAAAAAAGTGTCTTCCTCATGGCAGTGAGTTGTCAGTTACTGCAGCCTAAGTTCCAAGGAGAGGGAGAAAACCCACGGTCTATGACAAGCCCTGTGCCAGCCAACGTTTGCAATGAGCTGTTGCCTCGCCCAAAACCAGAAATGCCACCTCTCAGCCCTGCGAACAGGCTGACCTGGCAGCGTAAAGGAATGCCATTTTTGTGTCAGTTCTTGAAACCACATCCTAGTAACTTTTCTTGGGTCCTCTCTGAGTTGTCTCAGACCTCCTTTGCCACATTTCTCAGTGTGCAATTAATTGAATGTTCCTTTCCTCCTTGTATATAGTAGCATTCTTGCACTTCATTTTCAGTCCACTTAACCCTTTACTCCCTTTTTTGAATATATTTTTATTGTTTTCAGAGAGGAAAGGAGAGGAGGCGAGAGACAGAAACATCAGTGATGAGATAGAATCATTGATCAGCTTCCTCCTGCACACCCCACACTGGGGATCAAGCCCACAACCTGGGCATGTACCCTGACCGGGAATCAAACCGTGACCTCCTGGTTCATAGGTTGATGCTCAACCACTGAGCCACGCTGGCCGGGCAACCCTTTACTTTCTATCATAAAAGAGTTCATATGGTTTTGCTATATCATCTGGAGTTCTTGCTTTTGCAAACAAATATTTGTTACATTTTACCAAGTCTAAATGTTATATGGAAAAAATTAGCAGACTATACAGGGAGATATTTGTTGCGGGGGGAAAACATTGAAGATCATCTAAGAAGTAAAAGGTAACGTCTAAGAACAGAACCATACACACCTAGCTGAATGATTTTAAACCAAATTATTTAATTCCTGGTTACATTTTTATCTCCTGTAAAGTGGGAATGGTAACTTACCTACCTCATATGGTGGCTACCTGGATTAAATGAGTTATGTTGAAACTGTTCAGCATCAATAAATTGAAGTTGAAGTTTTCATTAATAGCTAATCCAAACCAACAAAAGTGATGCTGAAATGGAGTTCCTTGCTTTGCCTCATTCTCACAATATTACTAGTACTATATATAAACTTGACAAAGAACATCTTAGTAACAAAAGTGTTTAATTAAAATTTTTTAACTTAATTATTTCTCCCTTAAGTCATTGTAACACGATTTATATGCACCTAAAATTTAAAATTAGGACATATTATGTGCTAAACATAGTAAGAGATTTATCCTCATTGTACCTACTTCTTATAACAATCCTGCAAGTACAACCTGGACTTGAAGAGATTTTAAAAGCTTGGAAAACTTGCCCTTGGCTAGTAAGTTCCAACCTTGGGATCTGAGCCCAGATTTACATGACTGAAATAAAGGGTTTTGCCCTAGCTGGTTTCACTTAGAGCGTAGGCCCATGGACTGAGGAGTCACAGGTTTAATTCTGGTCAAGGGCACATACCTCAGTTGCAGGCTCAATCCCCACCCTGATCAGGGTGCGTACATGCGGGAGGCAACCAGTCGATGTATTTCTCTCATATTGATGCTTCTCTCTCTCTCTGTCTCTCCCCCTCCCTTCCACTCTCTCTAAAAAATCAATGGAAAACATATCCTTGGGTGAGGATTAACAAAAAATAAATAAAATAGAGGATTCTTCTGCCATAATGCATTGCTTCTAACTAATCTGTGGTAGAGATAAGGCTAGAGCACAATTTCTGTCCCGCAAGCAATTAGTTGAATCAGAAACATTCTTTTCCTTATATCATGCTGCTCGTGATATCTTTGTTTATGTCTTTGTTTTCCAAGGCTGTGAGAGGTCCTTCCCTATTAAACAATGAAGTTCCTCTGAACTACTCCCAGGTCCCCTTTCATTATGTCCTACTTTACAAAGATGATCCCATCCATTTCTGACTTCAAAAGCCACTGAACTGCTTGTATACCCATTGTGACCACCCTTACTGTATAAGCCAACTGCCTACATAAGTTGGATGTTTGAAAGTCAGAGGTGCAGTCTTTCCTCTTCAGCAGGCAGCAGCACCATCTTCCCAGCTAACCAAGCCAGAAGTCTATGAGTAATCCTCTACCCCTTCTCTTTCTCTCACCCCCACTGCAATCCAGCAGTAAGTCCATTTCATTTAATATTCATAATATATCAAAAGTCCACATGCCCATCTCTGCCTCCACTGCCGTGAACTAGTTCAAGATCACCATCTTCTCTTACCTCAACTACTGCAACAGCCCCTAACCAGTCTCCCTAACTCCTAACTTGCACCTTACCATAAATTCTCCATCCAACAGCCTAAATAGTCTCCTTAAGCTGCAATTTGGATAATGACCCCTTTTTTTCTTAACACTCTTCAGTGGCTTCCAAATATACTTAGAATTAACTACAAACATCTTATGCTGTCCTGCAAGGTTCTACATGGTATACCAATGGCCAAATCTCCAGTAGCACTTTGTGTCAAATCCCCTTGCTCACTGTGACTATTTGATGGTTCCTAAAACAAGGTAAGTTCAAGGCAACCTCAGAACCATTCCACTTGCTGTTCCCTATGTCTGCAATAGGCTTCCACAGTTATTCCCATATGAGGATCCTTTTCTTTGCTAAATTTCAGTTCTAAAATTCCTCTCTTCCCTGGCCAGTTGCTCAGTGGTTAGAGCAGGCGTGGGCAAACTACGGCCCGCGGGCCAGATCCGGCCCGTTTGAAATGAATAAAACTAAAAATAAAAAAGACCGTACCCTTTTATGTAATGATGTTTACTTTGAATTTATATTAGTTCACACAAACACTCCATCCATGCTTTTGTTCTGGCCCTCCGGTCCAGTTTAAGAACCCATTGTGGCCCTCAAGTCAAAAAGTTTGCCCACCCCTGGGTTAGAGCATTAGCTGAGTCCCAAAGGGCCTCGGTTTCAATTCCTGGCCAAGGGCAGGTACCTGGGTCGCAATTTGCAAACAGTTGATGTGTCTCTCTCATCTCTCTCTCTCTCCCCCCCCCCTCCCTTTCGCTCTCTCTGAAAAATAATGAGAAAAATTTCTTCATGTGAGGATTAACAACAACAAATCCCTTTAATCAAGCTCTTAAACAAACCATCTAAAATCTGCCCCATGCCACTACAACCATTCTTCTCTCCTTTCACTGTACTTATATCTTCTATGGTACCCATCACAAGCTGTATTAACATTATTATTTCTCTTTTTCTTGTGAAGTATATCTCACTTCGTGTAGACTACTAGCTTCATGGGGATAGAACCATACCTATTTTATTCACAATTTATTCCTAGCACTAACACAGGCCAGGAATGTTTTCAATGAATATCTGTCAGCACTCAGTGAATAGTTGTTGACTAAATAAATAAATGAGTTATAGTAGTTGGTGATGAGGATAGATATGATTTCCCACATTGGCACATTAGTTTGGCTATTAGTGAGGGTTAGAGTCCGCATTCTTAGATCCACAAACATTTAGAATGAAAACATTTGTTAAGGTTTGTCCTTGACATACTGGTAAAGAGAAATAAGCAAGAGGATAAGTGTAGGTCAATTCAAAGTCTTTGCTAATTGAAAAATCAACCTAAAATTATGTGTCTCAGTGGGTTGCACTGATCTATGCATAGGTTAACATTATCATACACCAAAAATATATTGTTTCTCCATTAGTCATAATTAGATTTTATGGTAAATGTAAGTTGGATATGATGGCCTTTAACTGACATTGTTTCTTTATTAAAAGTAGGAAACTCCAGATAGTTTGCACAAAAGAAAGCAGTACTCCAGAGTTGCTAGTTGCTTTTATACCAGAGATGATGCCCTATAGGTTTACAAATTAATATCATATAGAATGGAGATTGGTTAGGCTGTGTCTTAAAGAAAGTACTTAATATTATGAGAGCATAATATATAGTATAGACACAAGATTTTTCTTTAAATTTTAGACTTTTGGCAAAAAACTGTCAAATCTATAGTTTCTAATAAGTAATTTTAATTCACTGAACCTTGAGAAATAGCTTTGCACATTGCATGCACTTTTCATCCTGTCAGCAAACATTTATTGAATTCCTATTATTTAGTAGAAGAAAAATAGTGTTGATCCTCATTATTCATGGGTTCTATATTTACAAATTCATCTACTCAATAAAATTTGCTTGTAACCTCAAAATCAATACTGGTGGCATTTTTGTAGTCATTCACCCATGTGTGCAGAGTAGTGAAAAATTTGTCACCTGAAATGCACACTTAGCCAAACAAGATGACACTACCTTTTTTTCAGCTCGCGGAATAGAAACAAGTGGGGTTTCTTGCGACCTATGTAGTGTCACGTTTGTTTTGCATTGTTTGCTTTTTTGTTCTTAATTGTACTATTTAAAATGGCCCACAAGCATAATGCTGACTTACTGTCTAGTATTCCTAAGTGCAGGGAGATCATGCATTAGGTAAGTCTGGTCCAGGCATGAGTTATAGTGCTGTTGGCCATGAATCCAATGTTTTAATGTATCAACAATATGATATATCCAGAAAAGGAAGGGGAAATTTACCAACCTATAAACATCAGGCTCCACCTGCAAATGCTACAGTAACATATTTAGTGTATGATGAAGATATTGGAAAGACAGAAAATTTACTACATTTGTGGATTCATGAGGTAACAACCAATAAAAAGTATAGTGGAAGAGCATTGCTATAAGGATGAAAGACAGAAAAATAGTCACATCACCCAGGGTCAGGCTAGTGCTGGCTGATTTGCATGTTTCATAAGGTGATAATGCGTGAAAAAATGTTAAGCTTGCCAGCAAGACAGGTTTTGCAGATCAGGAGGCTGTGGAACAGTTTTTAAAATATCTGCTAAGTGTTACATAAATAAAAGTTTATATGGAAGAGCAAGTTTTCAACACTGATGACACTGGTTTGTTTTATAAGGATATTGATGAATGAATCCAAACAATGCAAATGGTGTTTTGGTTAATGAAAACGTGATGACCAGAGGCTCCTGGGAACCTAACCCTATATTTCCCCCAGTTCAGTATTTGCCAATGTAGTGTTCCTAGAAACTTTATGGAACATAAGTACCAGAAGTAACCAGGATCAACTGTATGAGTCTTACCTACAAGATGTCACAGAATAGTGGAGGAGAGGTATGTCAGCAAACAGTTAGATAAATGGCATCTGTTAAGCATACAATTACCAGTATTTGTTGAGTGGATAAGTGAAGGAGTCGATCAAAGGTAATGAAAGAAATATGTATAAGATATGAGCAATAGGAGATACCTGACCTAGTCTGAGAATTAAATGAAGACTATCTTACTAAAAGAAGGGCCACTGAACTAAATATTTATAATTTTTTAAAGTTACCTAAAAAAAAAAAGAGCTGCATGTACAAAGTATAGAGAAAGATGAAGAATCCCAAAGAATTCAGTATGTTTAGAATATAGGATACGTGTAGGAGAATGATAAGATTTGAGATGGGCAAGGAACCATTGACCAGACAAATAAGTCTAAATTGTAGCTAAAGGTAATGGGGGGAAATTAAATGTCTAAAACTAAGACACTTTTCTACTCTCATTTTTATTCCTAACAGACTGTGTCTACTTGTGTCTGGCTTTTAAAATGTACATTGATGAGTCATTTATTTTCTATATCAGGTAGACATGTTTGTGTGGAATCTACACTAGGAATACAATTTAAAATACTTTATTGTGCCTGGCTGGCATGGATCAGTGGTTGAGTGTCAACCTATGAACCAGGAGGTCATGGGTTCGATTCCTAGTCAGGGCACATGCCCGGGCTGAAGGCTCAATCTCCAGTGTAGGGTGTGCAGGAGGCATCCAATCAATGATTCTGTCTCATCACTGATGTTTCTCTCTCTCTCTTCCTCTCCCTTCCTCTTTGAAATTAATAAAAATATATTTTAAAAATAAATAAAAATTAAAAAATAAAATACTTTATTATAGTATAGTTTTAAAAATTCCAAGTTACCATAGGTAGCCCATTGTTCTCATTGGCTAATTCTGAAAACACAGAACTAATGAGAGTGCAAGGGTGATAGATATGCCACACAAAGTGGAAGAGCAAAAAAACATATATATGCATATATGTATAAATATGTGTGTGGTACTTATATATGAATTATGGAACACTACTTAAATGTCCAGGTGCAGAAAGAGTGCCTCTTTAGTAACCTAAATCTAGTCCCTGAAAAATTATACACTACTAGAGGCCTGGTGCGTGAAATTCTTGCACTTGGGGTTGGGGTGTCCCTCAGCCCGGCCTGTGCCCTCTCGAAGTCCAGGAGCCCTGAGGGCATGTCCGACTGCTGCAGAGGCCAGAGAGGCTCCTGTCGCTGCTGAGCTCTCCAGCCGTGAGCCTGGCTTCTGGCTGAGCAGCGTTCCCCCTGTGGGAGCACACTGACCACCAGGGGGCAGCTCCTGCATTGAGCGTCTGCCCCCTGGTGGTTAGAGCATGTCATAGCAACTGGTTGTTCTGCCGTTTAGTCGATTTGCATATTAGCTTTTTATTATATAGGATTGTCTCTGTTTGAAACTAAGTTAATGAATGTTCTTGGTTAAAAGCTTGATTCAAATTAGTCTTTAAAAGTAGTTCAGGAAACAGGGAGAAGGAAGAAAGGGGAACAAAATGGAGGAAAGAAGGGACAGTGGGAGGGAGTAAGAGAGAGAGACAGAGAGATTGACAGAGAGAGATTGGCATCTTGGTGGGGAGCTACTTGTCCACGGAGGCACTGGCTGGCTACTGGAGGCAGGTGTCAGCTTGGCTGATACTGTAGAGAAGCTACCTGATAGAGGAAATGGCATTTGTCTCACATTGCCAAGAGACATCGAAACGGAGAAGTATGTTCTCTACCAGAGCACAGAATGCAAAGGCAAGTGCACATGCTATAAGGAAGCTATGGTGATTGAGAATTCATCTTTTGGGAAAAGGGAGGAAAAGGCATATCCATCTTCTACACATTGGCAGCTTCTACAAAGAAATGACAGAGCACAGTGTTCTATGCAGCCAAGTATGATTAATAATGAAAGGAGAAGCCTGGAAACTCAAAACCCATATAAAAGCCAGACCTTTTGCATCTTCTTTTAGTCTTTGGCCTGTGCATATGCATTTAACATTGTTTTAATCAAATGCTTGATGTACTTTTTGCATCATTGACTTCAATGCATTTTTCACTCATAAGTCATTAGTGCTTTATTTAAGACTTCCAACTCAATAAACCTCAGGAGAATGCAATGTGAGCAAAGAAAACACCTTCAAGTGAACATTCTATATACTGAAAACCTTGCTCTCTTGGCCTAAGTAACCAATAACATATGTCATGACCCTCAGAATGAAACAACTCTGTTTTCTCTACAATGATTCAATAAAAACCATTTAATCAATCTCACAAAACAGAAAATCTTAACACAAAAAATGCTCAAGGATAGCTTTCTGTCAGAGGGCATTTTTTCCTGATTAATTGCTTATTATGCTATTTCTGCTTGCTATATTAACTTTTAACATCTTTACCATGTATTCTGCTAGTATCTGGAAAAGAGTTGATTAAAATAATTTTAAAAAGTCAAGAGATTAGAGCTTTGAGTCACACCAAACAAATCTCAAAAAGCATTAGGCAGGATTCACAGATCAATCACAAATGTGCATGCACACCCCTAATAGTAAGTAAATTACATATCCTTTCTTTTAACCTAGAAAAATGGTTTGTTCTAAAGATTATCACTTTCCCTTCAAACATTCAATAGAAGTGTAGCAATATATAAGTTAACTAGAGGCCCGATGCACGAAATTCATGCAAGGGGCTCGGCCCTCGCAGCCCCAGCTGTCTTGGCCGGCCCTCGTAGCCCTGGCCGGCCCTTGCAGCCCCTCACAGCCTCGGCCAGCTCTCGCAGTCCCTCGCAGCCCCTCGCAGCCCTGGCTTCGTCTGGAAGGTCATCTGGACAGTCATTCTGCTGTTCAGTCTAATTAGCAAATTAGCTCTTTATTATATAGGATAGCAGTAATTATTTGTCATTTTTAGAGTAATATGAAGTATTTTTTTATTTTTCATAAAAAAGCTAACATCCATTGAGCATTTTTAGTGCTTTTTAGACATAGTTTAATTGTTCCAACAATTCTTTCAGATAAGAACTGTTTTATTATCTCCATTTTTAGATGAAAAAACTAAAATGTAAAAAGCTTAAATATTTCTGCCAAGATTATGTAAGCTAAAAAAAAATTGGGAACTGAGATTTAAACCCATTTAGTTCTATTAGCAAACTCTCAGCTGCTAAAATAGATTAATGTTATTATGATATTTTATTCAGATTCCATACACTATTCTTAAAAACTGTGCTGCAGATCACCATCATCCTCGCCGTACAAAATAAGGATTTCCTAGTATTTCCTGAAATAAATATAAATCATGAATTTATATGTCATGATTTTAATAAAAGATTACCTTAGGGCACACTTGGTATTTTATCACAAACATTTTTATCTAGAACTCTTGAAGGTCTATTGCTGTACAGTTTCTCAAAAGATATTTCGTTGTGGAAAACAGAAGAGTCTTCTAACTCTTTCATGAAGCCAAGAAAGAATGTAATGCATAAAACTAGACTATATTCAAGATTTTACACAAAATTCTTCATTCAGTTTAATCTATTTTACTATGTTTACTATGTTACTGAGGTCATGTTTACTTGTATAACCAGTTCACCTTACTTGATTTTCCATTCAAAAAATTAGTTCAGGAATATATTTTGGTGGAATTGAACTAATATGCAATTCAGTTAAAAGGGTCAAACCAATCTAATGTGTAGACACAGCCTGAGATCCAAGCATTTCTTACTATGGATGTCTAATTTTGTCCAAATGTTTTCATACAATTTTTCTTGCTTTATTGACTAGAAATTTGTGCTTAAGTCAGTAATTATATTTATTTGTTATGTACAATCATTATGTGTATTTGCATGTGTTTTGTGTGTAGATAGTGAGGAGATGGGGGTGGTGTAAGGTAAGATGGGTTACTCTGGATCTTTTGCCATTAACCTCCCTGAACTGCTGATCTTTACCTAAAACTGCCTGTCTACATGGCCAGATCATACTAAGTGTCATTAAATAATTCTGTCAAAACAGTGATTCGCTTCCATGTAACCAAAACTATGAGTCATTAACAATATATTTTTTACTAGGGTGATCATGCTTTTCACATGTAAATGTAGTTCCTTTAACATCCGTATAAATTAACTAGCAGACTAAAGCATGTCAACACATTTTGTAAAATGTACTAAAAGTCTCTATGTTCGAGGTATATTAAAGCAAGCATTCTTATTTTTGTCTCTCGCTGTAGATGTAAGAACATATAGAAAGCCCATCTTTGCCACACGTGGGTAAGAACAAGATGCACTGTCTTTTAATTTGCTATAAATTGCATTTGTTGGATTAGCCAGAATTATTTTGGCTGCAAGGGACAGAAACCCTACCCAAACTAGCCTAAAACAGAAAGGGAGTCTTTGTGCTTCGGACAGGGTTGGGTCCTGGCTCTGCGTCCTCCCCATCTTTAGTCTGCTTTTCTCTCTGGCTTTATGCTGCAGCTTTTTGTCCAGGCAGCTAGAAAAGAAGGCTGTTGGCATCCCAGCTAGATGGTCTTCACAGCATATGGTCCAGAACAAAGAAAAAACTTCTCTTCCTGCAGCCACTTGTCCAATGTTAGGAAAACTTCCTCCTGAAATAGTATGTGGTCTAAGTATATCTCATTGGTATACCTGGGTTGGTACCCACACAAGGGAAAGGAACAAGGCAGGCCAAACAACACATGTAGCCCATTCATAGAAAAAGTAGTATATGTAAAACTTTAGACAATTAAAAAAGAAAAAGAAAAAGTAGTGTTTTGCTTGGGCCAGTATCTGGAGACCACAAGATGCTGCAGAGAAATAAGAACAGTGGCCCCTGAGAAATTAGCAGGGACAAGCACCCTTCCAAAATAGGAACAGTGCAAGCTTGAACCACTTATGAAGAAAAAACAACTTGCTTTAATTGACATTTATAATGTTCAGGTTCACAGATGCATGTGAATATATATCTTCACAGATCTCTTCATATTTCCATGCAGAATCAGCTTGTACAAGATATTCTCTGATTCTAACTCACTGATGTCAACTACTCACTTGTCATTTTTGTACATGATAAAAGTCAAACCAGCCAAAGCTATGATTAGAATAATTAAGTCTCAAAGGAACAATATTAATTCAATTTCTCTTAATTTTTTATACCTCTACTTTTAAAATGATTGCTGATATGAAATTAATTTTGCTTTAGTCTTTGCTTGGAATTTCCTGGTGTTGGTTATTAAAATGGTTATGATGAGTGTAAAAAATGAATAATTAAGTCTCAATGGGATGTACGGATAAGACCATTAGTGGCTACCTAGGTAAATTAATTCTGAGTTTGATTTCATTTCCCCAGAAGCTATTTTTATTTGGAAATAATATTGGACATTCTTTGTCATTAATTATGGAAAATGTTATGGCATTTTCAAAAACAATACTTGTAAAACTATTTCTCTTAAAAGCTCCCTTTTTAAAAACCCTTAAACCCCTCCCCCAAAAAGCAATCTTATCTTATGCTTCCTCTAGCCAAAACCAAACTTTGAAACATTTTTCCAACCTTGCTAATATTGCCATCTTTTCCAAATGGTATTTTTTTGTTTTGCCTAGACCACTAAGGAAATTAATTGGGGTCGTCGGGATTTTTGTTTGTCTTTATCATACCTATGAAAATTTCACAAGCATCGTATCCCTCTTAATCTCAATATTTTACTACCCCTTAAAGTGTAACTCTGAAGAAATAATTGTAGAGATGTTGAGTTTGAAAGGGATTTTGAAATATTTCATATCAGAGCTGAGTCAAAAATAGGCATGTTTGTTAAAAAAAAAAAAATCCTTTCACAAAGAAGCTTGTCTGAGAAAAGCGTTCTTCAAACCTGTAGACATTTCTATTCAAAGCCTCTGCTCCAATTCACGGAGCCTATTGTTCTGATCTCAGAGCTCAGTCCCCGCAGCTTGAATTTCTTTTCAAATATGTTTAATGACTTTTAAGAATATGTTTCTTGCTAAGTCTTGTGAGTTTCTGGTGTCAATGTTTGCCTTTTGATCTCTCTTATTTGGTTCCCTTTTGTACTCCTGACCCTGGATAAAACGTGGGCCCAGATCGTCTGGCTCTTTGTGAAAATGTGCTTGTCCAACGGAGGGCCCCTGGGTACGTGTGTGTGCCCTGGGCGTTCGGCTTTTCCTTACTGAATCCACTCGCTAAGCTTGTCAAATATTTTTCTATATACAACTCATTCTGCTATGATATTTGGACAATATAGATGTGTTCATTCACAAGGGGTGTAGATTAGACCAAATAAATCATACCTGACACATGGAAGAGAAATTGAGGGAAACAAAGTCAGTAATTTATGTTGCAATCACTTATAGATCATTAGCACTTCCTCTTTCGACCAAGAAAATTCCACCACATTTCAACAGTTCTATCCTGTTTAAGCTATCTCAGAATATGTATTTAAGAAAATCACTTTGGTTTACCCATGGCCAGCGGGGCTGCCTGAATGGTTGACCAGGGTGACCAATATTATCTTTAAATGTTAAGCCCATTTGGTCCCATCTGGAAGTCTCTAAGACCCATTTTCTTAACACCTGGGAGACGTTTCTGTTTTTGCACAGTACTAACAATCCTAAAACCCTATAAAGACCAGCTATTTTAACTCTCTTTCACGGACAGTGGTGGAGTCCATCCCAAGCCTCGCAGTTACATTGTGGCTCGGTCAGCAGTGCCACTACTAGACAAGCAGTTCTAAATATGGGGACTTACTGCTCCAGTCAGTTAGGCTACTCAGTTTTTCAAATTTCCTATTTCCTTTCTACTTCAAGGTCTCGTTTTCAGCCTTGCCCACGACAATCAATTGATTTAGAAATCAAAATGAATATAATTGATTTATCAATCAGATTGCCTCATTATTTTGTAGTGACAAATATACCTCCAATTAGATAATAATTTTATCAGCTGGTCAATGCAGAGATGCAATGGAAACCTGTTTAAAATACAGAAGGTGGTCTGCTGAACATGGAAACTTTTAAAAAGGAAATAAAATGGTATTAAGGTTATTTTATTCAAACTAAGAACTTGTCTTATTCCCTCTGCTTCTGGCTCCTTCTGAGAGCTGATGCCATTTGCAGCCCCCTGTTTAAGGGCTTAAGTTATCCCATGGCCTTCGAAAGAGCCAGAGCACGGATAGGTCCTGCTCAGAGGGATATGGAGTTAAGCTGCAGTCCCACGCACCTGAAACAGTGGTGCTGCCAGTTTTCAGGCCTGTGACTAGTGGTCTCTCAGGCTCCAGGCTCCCCAAAGCTCCCAAATGCAGCGTCCGGGAACAATGCCTAGGAATCTGCCCAGCGCTTGGGTCACAGGACCCTGTATCTTTCTAGGCGACCCTTCACTTCCATGATGTCTGGTCATCAGTTCAGGGTTCTGCCTGTATCCTGCCCTTTTTAGTCCTTCTGATTGGTTCCTGAATCAAGTGAGAGTTTCAAGTAGGATAAAGAGTGCACTCGCAAATTGTGACAATTCAGTGAAGATTTAACAAAGGGGGCTATTTACCAAGAGATAACCAAGGTGTAGGGTAGCCGTAAGGAATGTGCAGAATCTAGGGCCACTAGTAGTAAGAGCAGAGTTGTTACTGCCCTGAGGCCAACAGGAGGCAGGGATGAAGCAGCTGTTTGGACCAGAAGAAAAGAGTTGAAAGTGAAAAGAGGTCAGCTTCCGTTGAGGGGTATAGAGCCGATTCAACACGGTCCAGCAAGAAAGGAATCTGGGAACAATATTCTGACTTTATCTCTCCCTTTATTTTGATCTCCTTGGCCTCAGGAGCAAGGACTCCTGCATTATTATTTCGCACACTGTCCATCTTTCATAGTGGAGAAAGATGGAGTGGAATAGGAGAGGAAAATGTAAAGTATCCAACACAGTTCTCCAATCACCCATCTCAATATATTAGTCTCTCTTACTGTGTGTTTTGTTTCCTGCCCTAAAGCAGAAATCTGGGAATTTTACCAAGTATTTTGGTAAAATGTTTTTTGTTTGTTTGTTTTTTGTTGTTGTTGTTGTTATTCATCCTCACCTGTGGATATATTCCCATTGATTTTTAGAGTGGATGAGGGGAAGAGACAGAGAGAAACATCGATGTGAGAAAGACACACCGATTGGTTGCCTCCTGCATGCACCCCTATGGGGGCCAGTGATTGAGCCTACAACCAAGGTACATGCCCTTGACCAGAATCAAACCTGAGATCCTTTAGTTCCTCAAGGCAACACTCTATCCACTAAGCTAAATCGACTAGGGCTCATTTTATTAAGAAAGGAGGATAGGCCTGGCCGGCGAGGCTCAGTGGTTGAGCATCGACCTATGAACCAGGAGGTCAGGGTTCAATACCCATTCAGGGCACATGTCTCAGTCAGGGCACATGCCCAGATTGAGGGCTCGATCTCCAGTGTGGGGCATGCAGGAGGCAGCCAATCAATCATTCTTTTCATTATTGGTGTTTCTATCTCTCTCTCCCTCTCTCTTCCTCACTGAAATCAATCAAAATATATATATATATTTTAAAAAGAAATGAGAATAGTACATTTGTATCTTGGCAATATCTGATGCACTTTAGTTAATATTATCCTTGATGTTGCTAAGGGCTACACTAGTCCTATTTCCATCCCCCAAGGGTCAAGGTTTAATGTGTTTGTTTTCTCCCTTCTTGAGGACAGGAACCATATCTGATTCACCCTTGTACTCCTTACAGTTGTCTAGCATATAGTGCTTATTCAAAAATGTTGGCTAAACCCAACTCTTTATTCTATTAAAATACCACCCTTTATAAACATGCTAGTATTAGCTGTACTTTCTCTCTCATGGACAGTACCTGAATTAGCACTGATCCGATCCTTTTAGCACTGTTCCCTTTTCAGTATTTCTTTCAGATCCTTAGGAATTTTAGTTGTCCCTTATCATTATACCATCATTTTCCTTCATTTAACATATCCTCATGACATGTTACAGTATCCCCATTTGCAGTTTATTTCCCATTGATTTCATTTTAGATAGCTTCCTGGTGACATGTAGAAAGACACCTGAATCTCATCAGTAACGTGTCTTCACATTACATTTTAGTGTAGGTTACTTTGGGGAATGTTTCTCATAGGCTCCTAATCACATCAAAGGCTTGTAGTTATGTTTAGCATCAAATAAAAAAAACTGACCTTGAAGTTACCACATGGTATGCCTGGAATATCAGAAGTTCTCAGTCAGATGGATAAATAAAAGAACCAAAGAATGCATATGTGAATGAATGAATAGATCACTGACAATAATCTAAGGATTGTCTATCACAGGTTATGCCTGGATATTGACTTCTTAGCAGAACTAATGATAAACCTGAGGTTTTAGGAAAGACTCAACTTCTGATTCTGTGGGAAACCACATATAAGAGGTAGAACACTATACATAAAGGCTGTAGGGAAATATCAACAATGATGATGCAGAGATGTAATCAGTATCGGGCTAGCAAGGATTCGTGTGCATCTGACAGAATAGCAAAGTGGAATGCTGAGAAAAGTAAATTCATAATTACATGTCAACTGGTGTGTGCTTATGCCAGGGATACCTATCAGCCAATAGCCAGGCCCCAGGTATGTAAACTGACTCTTGTCCCACAAGGGATCCAGGTTTAATGTCAAAGGGCTGTAGTGAATAATTAAGAACCCTAGTCCTGGAGAGCAAGCCAGGTTGGTAGCAGGCACTTACACAAGGTTGGAGATAAAAATAAGACAGAAGAACAATTATAAAAATGCAAATTCAGAACGAGAGTACAGGAATTCAATGAAAGGACTTTTCCTCTGGCTTTATAAATGGTTAGAGTTTATATGTTTAGAAAAGAGGGGAAGGCTGGTCTAGTTAGAGAGAAGAGCATGAATCAAGTTGCCTGCATTCCAAATCCTGACTATGTGACCATAAGAAAGTTAATGTCTCAAGTAACTCATTCTTTATCTGTATAACAGGAATCAGAAAATATCTGCATCTCAGGATTTTTATTAGCATTATATGTAAAAAGTTTAAGAGTATCTGGCAAGAGCAAGTGTACTATTTTATAAAGGATACCATAACAAAATACTACATATTGAGTGGCTTAAACAAGTAAAATTTATTTTCTCACAGTTCAAGAGGTTAGAAGTCCAAGATCAAGGTGTCTACGGGTTTCTCCTAAGCCCTCTCTCCTTGGCTTGCAGATGGCTTGCTTCTCATATGTCCTCATCATGCCTTTTCCTTTGTGTAATGAATCCCTGATGTGTTCTTTTTGTGTGTCCAAATGTTCTCTTTTTATAAGGACACCAGTCAGATTGGATTAGGGCCCACCCTAACGACCCCATTTCAACTTAATCACCTTTTGAAAGGCCCTTTGTCCAAATATAATCATGTTCTGAGGTACTGGGGGTTAAGGTTTCAGCATATAAATTTTGGGGAAACACAATTCAGTCATTACAACAAGCACCCAATAAATGTGAGTACTGCCTAGAAAGTCATGGAGGCCCAAAAGCATAAGGTGAGGACAGTTCTATCCATTCATAAATTGGTCCTTATGTTCAACAAATATTGAGAGCAACACTGTATTCCAGGCTCTTTACTAAGCTCAGGAAATACAGCAATGCACAAGGCAGACAAGTTCCTGCTTTAGGCAGCTCCCATTCTAGGTAAGGAGCTGGGAGGGGAAAATCATACAAACTACTGAAAAATTATTTCTGCTACACATGTCATAGAATATAAGATCTAAATAAAAATATAAGCACTAGTCTAGGAGTTTGGATTTTATTAATTAGCTTATATTTTTGAGTAAAGAAGGGGTGTAGGGCTATGCTCCTGGAAGAGCCCAGGGAAAAGCATATGGGTGGTTAATGAAATGATTAAAACTATTCATTATAAGATGATAATTTGTGTCTCTCAAGCTTTCATATAGAGCAGTCTAGCCTTTATACTAGAATTTTCCTAGAACCAGAACTAAGAAGGCAAAGCTGCAGAGAAGAGGAGAAAGAACATCAGATATTATGATATAAAAACAACAGAATTGAAAAATTCACTGAAGGCAGGGATCCAAGGGAAGATGTAAAGAATGGTTACTGGGTTTTGAACCTGGTAACCAGAATGCTGGAATAATTACAGGAAGAAGAGGGAAGAGGATAAATTCAGTTTGGGCCTTTTGTCCTTAAGAGCCAGATGACTGTCCAAATGGGGATATCCAAATGTTAACAATGGTAACAATGATCAGGGAAAACAGGTAGATTTCATGTCAACTGTGTAGAGCTTAAGGATGAACCGTGTGATTACTGAAAGGATGCAGAGAGAGAGAGAGAGAGAGAGAGAGAGAGACAGAGAGGGAGGAAAGCAGAGCAAGAAGAAATTTTTAGAAAAATTACATTGGCTGCTGTAGGAAGGGAGCAAAGTGTGTAGTAGAGCAATTAAAAAGAAATAGAAAAGGAAAGGAGGCCATCTGAGGTAGGTGCTCTGGACTGAATATTTGTGTCTCCCCCCCCCAAAAAAAATTCACATATTGAAACACTAGTCTCCAATATGATGTTTTTGGATGTTTTTTGAGAGGTAATTAGGTCATGAGGGTAGAGCATCATGAATGGGATTAGTACCCTCATAAGAACAGACACTAGAGAGATTACCTGTGTCTTCACCATATAAAGATACAGCAAGAAGGCGGTTGTCTGCAAGCCAGGAAGTGGGTCCTCACCAGACACTGAGTCTGCCAGCACCTTGGTCTTGCTTTTGCCATCCCCCAGAACTGTGAAAATAAACTTCTATTGTTTATGCACCCAGCTTATATGGTGTTTTATTAAGCAGCTTGAACTTACTAAGACAGTTAGGAGACCTAAAAGAGCAAAGCGTCAGTAATCAAGGGGAAGGAACATGAGGAAGAAATTGTAGGCAGCAATGATGAATGCTGCAGAGAAGTGAAAGAAGATGAGGAATGGATAGAGCTTGGATCTTTTTAAGAATTTGTGACTTTGAAGGAAGTGCATTTGGTGTCACAGTGACTAGAAATCAGGAAGGTGGCTGGTAAAGCAGATACCTCTTTAAACAAGGGTGAGGGTGAAGAGTGGCAGTCACAGCGGCAGCGGCTCCTCCTTAGGGAGGCTAGTCTCGGTGACCCAGTTATGCCTATTGCCTCAGGTGAATGACTAAAAGCATCCCCTTTCACTTGTCAAATAGAATCAGTTAGAAGGATACTCTTGGTAATTCTTGGCAAGGCAAAGGAGGAACACGCTTTCTCTAAGACAGCAAAAGAGGAGGAAATTATATATGAAGACACAAGGAAGTGTTACTATGATGATCACAGGAGTTTAGGGGCTCAAGCAAATAGTATTTACCTTTCTAATAAAATATGTCATAGGTAAACGGGGTGGGTTGCAGTGCTTGGGAGCATAGTCTCTTTAAGTGTGCCTGTGGTAGTTTAGAACACCCACTAGTCCCCTGCTGAGCCCTGAAGCAGTATTGGACTGATCAGTCTACCATTTCAATAGAGAAAAAAAAAACAAATTGAGACATAACCCATGTTAAGATTTTTGAGGAGTAGAATTTTTTGTGATTTTTTAAGTTCTTTAGACTTTTCTTCTTGCATTTTTTATGTCTAAAATGAGCATTACTTGGATAATCGGATAAAAGGCAATTACTTAGAAAGCAATCTCTGTGTTGCTTTGGGTCATGAAGACGCCTTTGATATGTTAGCTTGAACAGAGATTGTGAAATTGGACCTTCATAGAAAGAACTGTAATCCTCCCACACTGCTCATCTATGCAGGCAACACATTGAAATAATAATGATGTAATGAATGTTTATTGGTTTTCTTCAATTTTTAAAAGTTGCCTATTAGTGAAACATATAAAACTGAAACCTGGATACAAAGCAGAATGCAAATGTGATCAACCTTGACACCTTTAAAGGAAAGGTTGAACTGACAGGAGACAGAAGCTGACAGTGAGCAATGAAGAAGATAATAGGGCAGGGCACTAATAATTTAATCTAACAGAGCAGGCAGGCAAGAAATACTGAGTATATTAGATATATAAAGAATCATAGATTCAGGTGTGTAACATAATGGTACAAAGATAACCACAGGATTTGTGTCAAATATGAGGCACAAATACCGGGAGAGAGTAGTATATATTAACTACACTCTGTCAGCAGAGGATTAACAGGTTATGTCTGAATTTGATTAACCCAGAGAAAGCATTGTAATCATCCAATGAGGGAAAAGATCAAAAGAACTGAAAACAGCAGAAAAAGCTGCCGTTTCTGGGAAATGAACACAAGGTGGGTAAGGATGGGTGAGAAACTGCTATCTTTCATTATAAGCCCTTCTATTCTACTGCAATTTTTACCCTATGCACATGTCACTTTGATAAAATATTAACAGAGAGAAAAAAATTAATAGTAATAGTAGATGACAGGACTCTGTTCCTTTCCAAGCAGCTGAAAGAGCATCCTACTGGTGCAAACTGTGATTTCGGGGTTTCAAGTCATGCTGAAATCATCCTGAATTTATTTGTAGGAAACGCTGGGCTTAATAACCTGGAGAAGCAGATGATTCTAAGAGATTAAAGGGATGCTCATGCCTTTCGATGACAAGTCCAATCTTGAGATGTTTTGCTTTCTACACTAAGGAGACAGAGAGCTCCTACAGCTGCCTCTTCTCCCGGGAACACAACAGCTCTGAGTCTCCAGGCAGGTGAGAACCGAGAGCTCCCACGAAATTAGCAGTGGGCGCAGGCCTGCAGCCTGCAGTTTCCCTACAGTCTACTGATCACTACTTATTTGTTTTTTGTTAGATTCCCTGGGCTTTCGATTAGTGGAGAAGGGCTTAGCTTGATGCAGTGAAATCAGATTAGAAACAGTTCACTTCATCTGACTTCGTTTTCATTAAAATTCCTTAAATAACAGATCAGTAAACATTATTGATGACATATTATGGATCTCATTTGACCCACTCTGCTTGCCTAGATAAATCTAGGTAATGTTTTTCCAGGATTCAACAGAAATTGGGCATTCAGTGTTTCAGCCAGCCTCAAATTACTACTGATGGGCTCCTGGATTTGTATAAATCATAAAGCCGCCCCCTGCTTCTCTGACTGGATTTAACTCCCACATAAGAAACTCTTCATTTAAAGACTGATTGTATCGTCAGTGCTCCCTCTTGAATCCCATTAGCGAGTCCTCGAGTGTGCTGGCCTCCTAGGTGGGTTTTGGTAATTGTGTATCTCTGCAAGACTTTCAGGGCTTGGTAGGGTATCATTAAGCTGAGTGCATTAATGTGTTGATCCAGGAACAACCGGTACTAGTGGGATTTGAATTGTGACTGGAATTGGAATGTCAGAATCCTTAAGCAGCTGCTACCTGACCCAAAATCTGAAATCGGGAGATAAAATGTTTACCAGTTAAGGTGAGATGGAATATATGTAAGGAAATATTCTTATTGTTTAGATCATCCCAGTTTCCTTACACACATATACAGAGAGAGGAAAGAAGAGAGAGAGAGAGAGAGAGAGAAAGAGAGAGAGAGGTGAGCAGCAGTAGATGCCTGTGCCTCCTGCTTTAAATCATTCAGTCATTTGACAAATGGTCCCTGAGCACAGGTTGTGTGCCCTGCTCTGTCATAGGCACCTGGGCACATCTTGAACCAAACAATCAAAAAAGCCTGCCTTCATGGAGCGCATTTTCTCATGTCATCCTGAGCAATGTGGACAGTAAAGTAAGAGGGTATCATATATTTTTTTTCAGACGGGTATAAACTCCTACTATAGACAGTTGGCACTGTGGGAAAGGCATGGAGCATCCTCTTTCTGCTACTAATAAAACTTACTTCATGAGCCAGCACTGTCTGGCACTTTTAATTTTCAAAGTATTTCATCCACATTAACATACATAATTGATCTCACCCTCTGTATTCTTATCATCCTCATTATACAGTTGAGAAAAAGATGCAGAGAGAGTAAGTGACCTTCCTACCTTACACAGCTTATCAGAAATGTGTGCTTGTTCCATTATGCCATACTGTTTTCCAAAATTAGTGGAAAATGCATGAAACTTCAATCCAGAATACAGAGATCAGTCTGAGCATCAAAAAATAAAAGTCCAGCTAGCTGGTGTGGCTCAGTGGTTGAGTGTCGACCTATGAACCAGGAGGTCACTGTTCCATTCCCGGGCAGGGCACATGCGCAGGTTGCAGACTTGATTCCCAGTGGGGGGCATGCAGGAGGCAGCAGATCAATGATTATCTCTCATCATTGATGTTTCTATCTCTTTCTCCCTCTCCCTTTCTCCCTGAAATCAATTCTAAAAATATTTTAAAATATATATACATATATAAAAATCAAAGTCCAGGCAGTTTATTGTAACTAGCACAATTTTTATGTTTTTCACTTAAATTCATGGAGATGGCCTAAACAGTCATGAGTAGGAAAAACTGTAGCTCTAGCACTACCCCCACCCTTCCTGACACAGCTGTCCTATGCCCAGTCAGTAATGTGAAGGGTCGGTCCCCTACCTGGCATCTACCTCAGATGCTTAGCTTCTGCTTCTAACTTCTGCGTAATGATCTCTTATGCCAGAGATTCTGCAGCAACTGGTTTCCATTTAGACACATTGATAATATGTCAGAATTAAAGTAAAGGAGTGAGTGGGCATTTCCAACCACAGGAGGGATATAGAATATTGAATGAAGTGATATCTGAGAACTGCCATCTCAGAAAACTCAGTTCGACCACACTCAGCCCACAGGGGGGAAAAGGAAAAAGGGAAAATCTATCTCAATTCAAGTGACATTGCTTCCAGATCAGCAGAATCGCTAATTGTTTTTTATGATCGTGACTTTTTAAGCTTCCATAAGGCAAAGTAATAACAAATTTCCAAAGCCTGTCAGCTGCTTTGGGCAAAGTTCATGATACAATGAGAAGCAGATTATCGCCGTAGGTCTGACTTAAAGCAAAGAGCATATGACCCCAGTCAGGAGACCTGAGCTCTGATCTCATTTCTGTCTCTTAAATGCAGGACCCTGACCAATAATGTTGAGCTGCATTATCTCATTTATTCCTGGTAATAACTCTTTGTTTGATGTTAATATCCCTACTTCTCAGTTGGGAAAACTGAGGCTCAGAGAGTTCTAGTAATTTTTGCAACATCACACAACTAGTAAAAGCAGGTCCAAGCTAAGAACCCAAGTTACTTGACTCCAAAGCCCACACCCATTTTATTAGCCTTTACCTGTTTCACAGCAAACTTGGCGTAATGTCATCCACCCAGTCTTTCTCACAGAGCTGCTGTGAAATGAAGTGACCTAATATTTATTTCAGAAGCTCTTTGAACAAATCCACGAATATTTACTGAAATCTTATTTTTGGTGAATGCTAAGCTAAGTATTAATATAATAGTTGACTTTGAATTATAATGTATAAGGTACAGCTAGCTCCTGCTCAAATGTAGGTCATTATTATCATTGTCAATTTGTACATAATGATAATGTCACGAATAAGTCACTTCATTAAGTTTTAAGTATTCAGTGCTTCCAGTTCTTACAAGTAGAAGAACCATTAAGCACTTAACTGTATCCATGATATTACTATGAAGTTATTACCATCAGAGGCATCAATACTGACCCAAAAAGCTGTGATGTAACTTCCGAGATAACTGTCAAAATGAGACCCATATTCTCAGTCTAGTTTCTCTCCTAATAGCCATTTATAGGCCACTTACCCTCTCCATTTCTTCACCTCTGTCTTTTGTACAATGGAGAAAGAGTGACCCACCAGTACGTGTGTTGTTGAGATACTGTAGCTCTCAGACACTAGATATAAGATGTGCTGGGCCCATTAAGTGCATTGTAAAAGTCCCAGGTGGTATTAATATTTAACTTTTACACACAGTGTGCTATAAGATGAACTGCGCAGAAAATAAAAATGCTAAAGGCCTTTCCTGCTAGGTCATTATAGTCTAAGAAGAAAAGGCCAGTTGTTCCCTTTATATAGCTTGTCATAGCATGTGGTAAGGATTCTTTTATTCTGTGACTTTTTCTAGAGTTATTAAAAGGTAAGGATATAGTTGACTAGATTAGTCCCCTATTTCCACAGACTTTAACTGGACATCTTTAAAGGTGACAGTTAAGGCAAACTTTGAAAGAATTAATCACCTGTTGACAAGCCCATGCTAATAGGACGATTCATATGGATAAAGAGATACTAGAAATATGTGAAAGTAATTGAATACCAAATGAAATGTACTACACTGTCTGTTTTAGATAGGCCAATAAAATAATTTCTTCATGTAAGAATTTTCTGAATTATCTGCTGCCCAGGATGGGTAAAATGTACTCGTTTTCTTTAGTGTGACATTATATTTTCCTTCTTTTTCTGTTGTTCTTTCTTATGAACAGGACTGATGACATTTAGACCTGGAGAACATGAATAAGTTACAGGGATGCCATTTTTCTCTAGAAACATATTTTTTAGAGGTATTTGACAACATTGCCCAGAAATTATCTCCTTAACACAGAGGGCATACTATGAACGCCTGCAACTTTTGTTTAATTTTCAGGACTGTTTTCTTAAGTCATTGGTATCTTCATTATACAAATATATGAGACTCAAGGAGATTAGTTGCTAGAGATGTCCGACACATAAATTTTAATGCCCTGAGCGTCTAATGCTGTTGTCAACCCAAAATATACATATGGACTATCTTGGTTTATGCCCTGGGGTCCTCTGTCAACATTGCTGGGTGACAGAAGAAAATCTCACTTCTCAGTTCTACAAACAACCAATGATAACATTAACCAAGAATATACAGATGACTCCAAATCTCCTCACAGATGTCATTTATTTCTCATTTTCACTCTTCTGTCATGGGCCAAAGAGGAACCTAAGCAAAGCTAAGAACATAAATTCTAATTCAAAAGACCTAGTTTGTTTATAACTAGCTTGACTTTAGTGGGACAAGTGTTTTAAAATCTTAGTAAGTAACCACTGATACTCGCAGATTGTCTGCCTTTGCCTTCATATTTTACAGATCAGAAAACTGCTCCCCAATAGAGATGAAATGATTGCCCCTAAGGTAATAAAGCTTGCTGAAGGCTGTGTATACTGATGGCAGACAATAGAGTTCTTTCCATACCAGTCCCTTTCTCAGTTAAAGCTTCCGCACGTTAAGTAATTGTTAATACACCTCACATTCACTACCAGGTATTTCACAACCAATAGTGCCTTTTTTACTCTAAACAATGGATTTTATCTAAAACACTGTATTGAAATTATCTTTGCACAGAATATCACTTGTGATTTACTACCTACACAAACAACTTCAGAATGCTATCTATACTAATAAAAGGGTAATATGCTAATTAGACCAGATAGACCAGACGTCTTCCAGACGTCCTTCCAGACAAAGCCGCAGAAGCTGTGAGGGCTGAGGTGGGCCGGCAGTGGCAGCAACAGCAGGGTGATCGGGGGACGCCTTACCCTGATCAGCCCGGTTGCCTCCCGCAGAGGGAGGCCAGATTGAGGCTTAGGCCCACTCCCCGGAGCTGTCAGTAGGACATCCGCTGAGGGCTCCCAGACTGTGAGAGGGGGCAAGCTGGACTGAGGGACCCTCGTCCCAGTGCACAAATTTTCATGTACCAGGCCTCTAGTTCTAGAATAAAAAGGCATTTATTCCTCCATGTAGCATATAGCAACAGTGGCTCTAGGAGAGCCACTTGGCATAAAGACCATAGTAATGAACTGAGTTTTGACTTGCTACAAGCCTAAACATGAAAATCATCACATGATTTCACATGTTAGGACCAAGATGATAAGACCCAATTAATTTAGAAAGGAAAAAGACTTAATATAATTTTTAAAATAATTACATGTATAATGATATGAAATAAGTTAAACTTCCCAACACTGAGCTCAAAATAGTATGCACTTTAGAAAAAAAAATTATGTGACATATTTTATCCCTGTAAGCTTTTGAAAATAGAGGTCTGTGAATAGCACCATTTGACTGGCTATTTTATAATGCCTGCTGATCAATCGGATCCCCAAAATTAAGAGAAATGGTTTGATATTTAATTTCTTATGACACCAGTCAGTCTATAAGAAGGTAAATATTAGGCTTAACCAGTGGTGCATTTTTGTATTTTTTCGGTGGCTTAAATAGACAGTGTTACTTGCTGTTTTCTTTTCTAATTAGCATCTTTTAAATGGGAATATAATCTCTCATTTAAATAACCTTTACAATCCAAAAAAGTCCGGTTCATTTATCATAGGAAATATCATTTTCTAACCTTTAACATGTTCACTTACTCTTTGCTTCCACCTAGTGTACCGTTGCTAGAACAGCAAGTTTTTAAAAAGCCTATTTGCATATAATGTTATGAAAGGGAATATTGGTTTATATAGCATATGGATTTTGTTTTGTTTGTTTGTCTTATTTAAAAATCATCGCATTTTATTTTCAATATTGGGGTAATGAAAAGAACACACTCAAAAATTAGAGTATATTGACTACATTTGCCTATCACTAGAAGATATATAAGCACTGTTTAGCCGCATTCTCTAACAGCCTATACAGCATCTTTCAGACTAATAAACTAAGACAAACTTACAACACATTGGCAAACACATTTATAAAATGTGAGAGCTCAAAGACATTCCAGACACCGTTCAAGTACTGCTCCTTTTTTTTACAAATGAGGACACTGAGGGCTGAAAGGACTTGTTCAAAGTCACAGAGCCAGCTAGCTATTTGTCAAGACAGAACTAGAAATGAGGCCAGCCAGCTGCAAGCCAGGATGCCTTCCACCATACATCCTGCTTTCCTGATTAGATATCAGAGTCAGTGTTTTTAAACGACCAGCTGGATCAATACAAAAAAATTATCTTTAGTTTGCTTTACAAAATCACTCCCTCAAAATTTTACTCCTTCACAAAATTAAACCGATTTTTTTCCACAATGAGCACAACAAAAGGATGTTTCTTATGAAGGGACAATTAACAGTGAGGTATGAGAAGTTAACATCTTAGTTTGAACTCACTAAAGCATAACCCTGTATCTTTTAGGTTATGCCAAATTATCTTCCCTCCCTAGATCTAAAGAATTTAAAGACTTGTCAATAATCTATGATTGTAACAATTAAAGCTAATTCAAGTGTATGAGTCAGTTGTGGCTCCCTTCACAAAATACCACAGACTGCTTGGCTTCAGCAACAGAAGTTGATTTTCTCACAGTTCTGGAGGCTGCAGGTTGAAGAGCAGGGTGCCAGCCTGGTCAGTTTCTGAGGAGAACTCTCTCTTTGGCTTGTAGACAGTGACCTTTGGCTGTGTGCTCACATGGCCTTTCCTCACTGTCTGCGTGAGGAGAGGCCTCTCCTATCGGATGAGAGCCCCACTCTTATGACTTCCCTTAACCTGAATTACCTCTTAAGATAATCTCTGCAGACAGTTACATCGAGGGTTAGAGCTTTAATAGGTGGATTTGGGGGTACACAATTCAGTCCATAGCATTAAGTCTTTGAGTTCTAAAATTAAAATACTACTACTTAATTGATTCTAAATACTGCTGTGTCATATATGATTTTGAGGAGAGAGGTTTGTCCAAATTAGATAACGTATAAATCTTATGGACCATACAAACTCTCTCGAGAAGAAAATTAACAGTAAACTCATAGCTTTAATATCTTTGATTTACAGTTAGTATTCTTTTTTTCTGATCTTTGCCAAGATCTACCTCTTCCGAGCATTGCCAGTGTAAGATTTGTATTAATGCTGTTACTTATATTTGGTAAAACTGTCTCCAAAATGTGGAACATATATCTCTTTTCTTCATTTGGCTCTAAGGCTCTGTATTGATTCTTAAAAACAAAGACTTTCAATGTTTGAATGGACCTCTAAACACCATCTGGTCCCATTCCAGTATTTCATCTTTTATAGGAGAGGAAGCTGAAGCCCACAGAGGTTCAGAATAATGCTATTGTTCCTATTGATTTCAAAAATGCTCTCGTGCTGTTGTTCTTTTATGTCTTTACATTATCCCTGTGAGGAAAGCTTGGTAGATGTTATTATTACAATTTCATCCACAAGGAAATGAAATTCACCGGAGGCCATGCAGCTTACTCCTGCCCCAAAGTCCCTAGAGAGAGTCAATTCATAAATATGTAAGCAGCACATGAACCAACAGCCATTTCCACCTGCTAGGTCCAAACCCAGTCATCCAGCCACAAAACTACATTACTGGCATATTCTTATATAATTTTTTAAAAAAATAAGAATCTAAACATCCATGAATAGCATGTGCAAACCCAAAATCATAAAGAGCAGCGGGTAGAGAAGGGGAGATAAGAGACTGAGGTTCAATGGCCGGACCGGACAGCCGCTACAGAGGTACATCATGTTTCGTGCCTTAAACTTCATCATTTTCAAAGGGCTGCCCGCCTGGTGTCTCCTGTGCCCTTCGCCATCACCCAGTGAGATGCGCATGTGCAGCAGTAATCAGCCCCCCTCCCCCCCAGCCAGCCCCTTCCCCCCAGCTGAGAGGCTTGCCTGAGGTCACCAAGTCAGTTCCTCCGCTCCCTTTTCCCGCTCATCAATCCGTCCCACAGCCTGTCCTAGTATCACCCTGTGTAACATCAGACATTCCCTATGGCTAAATGCATGAAAAACAATTCTTTTCTGAAAACATCGAAATGCATGAAAAACAATTCTTTTCTGAAAACATCGAAAGTATGCTTTTGGAAAATGCCCCCTTATACCGCTTTCCTGTCAGAGCCTGGCAGGCAACGGAATCCAACTCGGCTGGTTCAAGAGACTCTCAAGGATTTTCTTTTCGGAGGTTCAAGCACTAGGAAAGCTAGAAGCGCTGTGGGGACCCCTGGGGAGCATCGGGAGGGGACAAGGGGAAGGGGTGGTGCTGCAGGGGCAGTGAGAACCGCAGCTGAAGGAGATATTAACAGGCAGGACCTGTTGTTCTGGGGGCTGCAACACCTTGCAGAAACCTGCCCGAGCAGGGGGAAGAAATACCCTGGCTTCTCTTTCCTCCCACCCTCGGCCTCTTGCTGGTGCTTCCCATTAACTAGACCTCATCAGCAGCCCCCCAGCAGGGAACCCCAGGGCAGAGGGGACAGCGGTCAGCCTCCTGGACACAGAGCAGGATGGGAAGAAAAAGAATGGACCCAGGAAGGACAGTAGACTGCACAAGCCTTATCTTTAGCATCTAAAAGTGCTTTCTGTGAAAAATGGAATACTGTGGAATGTTACCAACCCATCCTTTTGTGATTCCGTATTTTGCTAAATCTAGAAGTGTCTTTATACATGCCTGAAATATATATGCACACATACATAGGTAAGCAGGTAGACAGATATAGGTAGACTAGAGGCCCGGTGCACAAAATTTGTGCACGGGCCGGGGGGAGGGTGGGCCAGGGGGATGTCCCTAAGCCCAGCCTGCACCCTCTCCAACCTGGGATCCCTCTCACAATCCAGGACTGCTGGCTTCCAACAACTCGCCTGCCTGCCAGCCTGATCACCCCCTAACCACTCCCCTGCCAGCCTGATCGACGCATAACTGCTCCTCTGCCAGCCTGATTGCCCACAACTGCCCTCCCCTGCCAGCTCAGTCACCCCCAACTGCCCTCCCTCCCCTGCTGGCCTGATCACCCACAACTGACCTCCCCTGCTGGCCATCTTGTGGCAGCCATCTTGTGACCACACAGGGGTTGCCATCTTTGACCACATGGGGGCGACCATCTTGTGCGAGGGCATGACAGTCAATTTGCATATTACCTCTTTATTATATAGGATGGAGGGGTCAATATGCTTTTCTTCAAGTCACTGGTAAGGAAGAATAAAGCAGGTGCAGGTTTGCCAGGGGATTCAGCAAACAAACAAGCAACAACAAATTGACTGACCCAATTGACTTGAAGCCAAGCACCCATGTATTTAGAAACACGTGGGTCACGGACTACGTGTTGCATCGGGACGTGGTGGTCCGACCACACCGCAGAGGCTTCATACATAAAGACCACACACTGCCTGCAGCGCAGGGAATGGTGGGGCCCTCACAGCGGGGCCCGCAGCTCCTGGGCTGAGTGCAGAGCAGACAGTGGGTGTGTGTGGCGAGTGGAGGAAAGCTGGACGGTGAGAGCCAGCAGCCACCGTGGCTCCGCATGTTCACTTCACCTCAGGAGCCCACCCCAGGGAAGGTGTGGATTGTCTCACCTCCCACCTGTTCCCCCCCCCCCCACTGCCCTCTGGAGAGCAGGTCTGGGAGGTTAGCATATGGCACAGTTTAATAATTTATGCCTACTCTCCAAACTCTCTTGTCTGAATTTTAGCATCAGGAAGATAGGAAATAAAATCACAATTTTGATTAGATACAAAGGGGACTAGAAATTATACCTTTAGTCAATTTAAATAAGGATGTGGGGGGGGGGTTGTTTGTTTTTGTTTTTGTTTTCCCAGTAAAGTCTGGAACACAATTTTTTAATTCCATGGACTTAGACTAAAACAAGCTCCCAGACTCCATAAAAAAATCTCTGCTCCCTCTCCCCTTCCATCTCCTCCCCACCTCACTCACCCACTTCAATCCACCACTTTCGCTCACCATTCCTCCTATGGTCTCCCCATCCGGACTCTCTCTCTCTCTCTCTCTCTCTCTCTCTCTCTCTCTCTCTCTCTCTCTCTCCCTCCACCCCCACCAACATCGCTGGAATGCAGTGGCTGCCCTGCATCGCCCAGCATCGGCCTGCTCTGCTCCCTTCTCTCCGCACTTACTTCCTCCCTCCCCCTAGTCTTCTTGGACTAGAAAATGGTCTTCAGCAACACAGCTTGGAAGAAAGTAGCCACCTACGGTTAAGTGTAATTATAGCCCTAGATCCCCAGAAGCCCGGAGTGTAAGCCCAATGCAAGGCTCACAGACGGTTCTTTATACAGTGTAATGAAATGGAATGGACTAGACAGGAGCAGCCACTTCTGAAAAGTTTCTGTGGGACTTAATAAAGAGAATAGGACTCTTTGATGGGCTGTCTTCTCCCTAATGTACTGTTCAGATGAAAGTGATATATAGCACTTATAATAAATGAGGTGAGCTCTCTGGCCTTCAACACCCATCCTGCCGCCTGGCTAGTTCCAACCTGAGTCTTTAAGATTTGGCCCCAGTCATCTCCTTGAACCCTTCACTGATGCCACATGACTTGGTTAAGTGTCCCTTCCTGGACCCACACAGATCTGTAGGTGAGCTTCCTGGTGGCCTGCCCACCCATCACCGCTAAAATCCTTCCAGGAAGTTGTGCATTTCATGTCTTAGTAATTAACACCGAGTCTACGTTATATGGAAGAGACAATTTTCATCTGTTGACTGGTGATCAAAGCAAGAGAAATTACCTCATTAAATAATACCACCACACAATTAACACCACACAATATTCAAATTTACAATCAGTGCATTCATATTAATAGACCACCCCAATTTTAGGATACTGTTTTCCTTTTAAATAGCAATCAACTATAAAATATTTCCATAATGCTGCTTGTTCAAATAAATCACAAAATTTCATGGCTTTATATAGCATCAGATTGCAAGGGATAGCATGAAGCCTGTAAATGTTACCTGCTAATTCGCATCATCAGTATTATTTACACCATAATATCTTATCTGCTTTGCACTTAGTTGACAAAAATCATCTGCATAATAGACTGCCTTGGAGTAATTCTTAAATCTGCTTCGACTAAGATAAAGATACTCAGGTGCAGAGAATAGCTGCTGATGTGCTAATATGCACAAAGAAGACTGTGCAGAATTTTAAATCTTTTCTTCACCAAGTGTCTCTTATCTGAATATTGCCCAAAACTAATGCATGGCCTGTGCTTTGTTAAGGGCTTTGGAGCCAGCAATAGGAAGGAGAGCCGGAGAATCTATTTTCCCTCGTTTCCCACTGAGATGGCTCATTAAGGTAAATAGAAGTGAAGCATGCACACCGATGGGAGAATAGATGCCCAGAGTTCTGTCTATTCTAAAAATTGGACCCATCATAAAAGCTAACTCAGCCTTTTGTGAAATCAGCGGTGTTTTTTTTTCTTTTTTATTGAATTTATTGAGATGACATTGGTTAATAAAATTATATAGATTTCAGGTGTATAATTCTATAATACATCATCTGTATATTGTATTATATGTACACCACCCCAAGTCAAGTCTCTTTCTATTACCATTTATCCTCCCTATATGCTCTTCTATTTCTCTCACCATGTCCCCCTTCCCTCTGGTAATCACAATACAGTTGTCTGTGTCTCTAAGGTTTTTTTAGTTGTTTTCACTTAATCCTTCACTTTTTTCACCCAGCCCCACAACTCCCCTCCGCTCTGACAGCTGTCAGTTTATTCTCTATCTGTGAGTCTGTTTCTATTTTGTTTGACAATTTATTTTGTTCATTAGATTCTACATATGAGTGAAGTCATATGGTACTTGTCTCTCTGTGACTGGCTTATTTCACTTAGCTCTCCAGGTCCATCCATGCTGTCACAAAGGGTACGATTTCTTATTGATTTTACCTCTATTGTCTTTTTCATGTCTGTTTTCATTTCAATTCCTGACATTTGACATTTGGTACAAGCGGGACATGTTGCCTATAATTTTGCCCAGTATTCTTGATAAGTTATGCCATTACCTGAACGGACTAAAATAAAAATGGAAAGGTAAGAGCTGGGTTGCTTAAATGCAAAAGCTGAAGTTGAAACTGTCGTTCCTTCTCCTGTTGCTGTTTCTCCTTGATATGAGCTGAGGGAAACTACAAGGCCTTCTAAAGACTCTTGAGCACAGCGTACTTTTCTGAATACAGAAGTTGCTTGCAGTTGGCATTGGTCTAAATATTCAGGACTTAACCAGAGTGCAAGCTGATGATGCAGCGCTGTCCTTATATGACTTTTCAATTCTGTCAACCAGCAACCTCTATGGCCAGCACTTCTGTGCTCAGCCAGACCAATTACTGACCTTCAGAAAGATGACCTGAGATAGGCTGCAAGACCCTTAAGTGTGTGCTCTGAACACACCACACACACACACACACACACACACACACACACACACACACACACCACCCCTTACATGACACTCTGCCTTTTATCAGAAATCCAAGAATTTCATCCCAAAGTATTTTAAAAATTATATCTATGAACAGTGAACAAGACTGATTCTTTCTTCCCATCACTGTTAAATAATACTTCTTGACTCTTGGTTTCCAAATTGTTCTCTCCAAAGCCTCTCTGGTCTCTCTCCATCAAGATCTGATATTCATTGTTCTTGCCAGGTGAACCCACCAGACCTTGGACCCTGCCCTTCTTGCTTTACTGTCACTGGTTATTCAGTTGCTTCTCTTCTCCATCAGCTCCAGGTGAACAGAGGCAATGCCTGGTTTTGTCCATGTACAAAGGTGTTGAAAATATAATGCAGGCTATGATACCAAAAGCAGAAATAACAAGAGGAAAAATAAGTTACTTCATCAAAACTAAAAACTTTTGTGCTTCGGGGAAATGAAAAGATAACCTATATAATGGGAGAAAATATATACAAATCATATATCTGATAAGGAATTTGTATGCAGAAAATATAAATAACCTTTACAACTCAAAAATAGAAAAACAAATTTAAAATGGGCCAAAAATTTTGAATAGACATTTCTTCAAAGAAAGTACAAAAATGGCCAATTAATACATGAAAAATGCTCAACATCATTAGCATTAAGGAAATGAAGTTTAAAACCACAGTGAGATACCACTTCATACCACTAGGATGGCTATAATAAAAAAACAGACAATAATAAGTGATGGCAAGGATGTGGAGAACATAGAGCCCTCATACATTGCTGGTGGGGGTGTAAAATGGTGCAACCAGTTTCTACTATTAGGTTTATATGAAATAGAAATGAAAACATATAGCCACACAAAACTGTGTACATGAATATTTATAGCAGTGTTATTCAAAATAGCCAAAAAGTTAAAACAATCCAAAGGTCTATCAACTGAAGAATGAGTAAACAAAATGTGATATATCCATACAATGCAATATTATTCAGCCATAAAAAGGAATGAAGTCCTGATACATGCTCCAACATGGATGGACCTTGAAAACATAACACTAAATGAAAGATGCCAGGCACAAATGACTACGTAGTACATGATCCTGTTTATATGAAATTAGAGGCCCAGTGCATGAATTCATGCACCAGTGGGGTCCCTCGGCCTGGCCTGTGGGATGGGGCTGAAACCAGCTCTCTGACATCCCCTGAGGGGTCCCAGATTTCCAGAGGGCACAGGCCAGGCCGAGGGACCCCACCAGTGCACAATAGGAGCCGGGGAGGGTTGCGGGAGGTTGGCCAGCCAGGGGGGTGGAGGGGGGGAGCGCGGGAGGGCTCCAGGGCATGTCTAGCCCATCTTGCTCAGTCTCAATCGGCCGGACCCCAGCAGCAAGCTAACCTACCGGTCGGAGCATCTGCCCCGCTGATGGTCAGTGCACGTCATAGTGAGCAGTTGAGCGGCCTTAGCATATCATTAGCATATTACGCTTTGATTGGTTGAACAGACGACCAGACACTTAGCATATTAGGCTTTTATTATATAAGATATCCTGATTAGGCAAATCTACAGAGACTGAAAATAGATTAGTGGTTGCCTAGGACTGGGGTGTGGGGACAAAATAGATAATGGGTGCTACTGTGTGTGGAGTTTCTATTTGGGGTATTGAAAATGTCCCAAATTGGTTTGCAGTGATAGTTGCACAACTCTGAATATACTAAAAACCATTGAATTATATACCATAAATGAGTGAATTTTCTTGTTTATAAATTATATCTCAGTAAAGCTGTATATATCTAGGAAATGAATGGTTCACCTCTCAGTTTTTTTCCTTCACTCACCCCCAAGTCTCCAGAGTAATCTCATGGTTTGGAAGAGGAAATATGAAAACTCCTCAGTGTTTGCAAGAATTTAAAGCTAAAACAATTGAGCCTTCTATAACTCCCACAGAGTTGCTTTCTGGTTCCTCTGAGGGGATATAAAATATACTTATATTCATAGACACAGACAACAGTATGGTGATTACCAGAGGGAAAGAGGGTAGAGCAAGGTAGAACAGGATGATTGAAGGAGATTTGACTTGGGGTGGTGAATACACAATACAATAGACACATAATGTATTATAGAATTACCTGAAACCTATATAATTTATTAACTAATGTCACCCCAATAAATTCAATAAAGAAGAAAAATGGGGCCTAGCTGGTTTGGCTCAGCGGATAGAGTGTCAGCCTGCAGACTAAAGGGTCCCGGGTTCAGTTCTGGTCAAGGGCACATGCCCAGGTTGAAGGCTCTATTCCCAGTAGGGGGGTGCAGGAGGCGGCTAATCGATGATTCTCTCTCATCATTGATGTTTCTATCTCTCCCCCTCTCCCTTCCTCTCTGAAATCAATAAAAATATATTTCTTTAAAAAAAGAAGAAGAAAAATCGTTTTGTCTGGCTCCTCCTGAGAAAAAGCTGTCGGATAAGTTGTCAAGATTCTTATACACACAGAATTAAGTAGGTAAGGAGAAGCCCTAAAGAGTTAAATGTCTAGAGCTACGCCGTCCACCACCATGTCTCATGCAGCCACTGAGCACTTGAACTGTGGCTAGTCTACACTGAGCTGTGTTGTCAGTGTAAACTATACACTGGATTTTTTTAAGTGAAATATCTCAAACAGGTTTTATATTGATTACATTTTGAAGTGATAATGTTTTGGATATATTGAGTTAAGTAGGATATATTACAAAAATTAATTTCACCTGTTCCTTTTATAATGTTGCTTCTAGAAATTTTAAAATTTTATATGTGGCTTGGATTATATTTATATTGGCCAGCCCTGGCCTTGAACCTTGAATACTCAAAATACCATGAGACTAGCCAATCAAAACTCCTAGCAACATGGAGAGACTTAGGACAAGAAGAATGCTTCACTCTTGGGGCATTGAAATAGAGATATAAAATGATAAGAAACAGGAAGTGCAAGGCTGGTGCTGGTGCTCTTGCTCCTTCTCTCTCTCTTTCTCTCTCTGCCTTCATTTCTTAAAACTGCAAATAGCAAGAAACAAACCTTGCCCCAGGGCTCTTGGACCTGCATTAACAGTACTGGCAAAAATAAACAGATAGACAAACTTTAGGCTTTATGAACATCTTTGTGATTGTGCTGATCCTAATTATTAGTTTACATCTACCTTCACTGTTACACCATTAGCTCCTTAAGGACAATGTGTATATGTTTTATTCATCTTTGCACACACCCAGTACATAGTAAATGCTCAATAAATACTTGTTAAATTTGCCCTAGCTGGTTTGGCTCAGCAGATAGAGCGTCAGCCTGTGGTCTGAAGGGTCCCTGGTTCAATTCTGGTCAGGGGCACATGCTTGGGTTGTGGGCTCGATCCTCAGTAGGAGGCGTGCAGGAGGCAACCAATCAATGATTCTCTCTCATTGATGTTTCTATCCCACTTTCCTTCTCTCCCTTCCTCTCTGAAATCAATAAAAATATATTTTTTAAAAAATACTTGTTAAATTTGAGATAAACAGGAAAGAACATATTGGCCAAGAGCACATTTTTTGGTTTGTGTTTTTTCTCAGCAGCTACAACGTAACTTATTTCCAAATCTGGAGTTGTAAAACCCCATAATATCTTCAATCAGTACAATAAATAATAAATATTTTCCAACAGAAAAATGATATTTTTACTAACCTGAAAAATTTGAATCTGTGCCAATCTGTATCTTTACATGCAGAATGAAAAAATCATGATCAAAATAATTAGCAAAGAATAGCTCAGGGTCATATTGTCCAAAGTTTTGATAATTTTTAGTCTAGGTAGTCAAGATTTATCAATTATGATATAAAAGACCAAATAAATGAATGGAAAATCATATGAATTAAAATCACGCTAAGTCTGACGTCAATGGATGTTTTAAATACAGAACAAGTCTGTTTGTCCTTGGCAGTTCGCCTGTATCAGGCTATTCACTTATTAATTTGTTTTATTCAATTTCCTATTTTTAAAAGCAATTTTTAATGTGCATAAGGGCAGATGTTTACCCTGGAGAATAAGTTATAGCAGGGTTGGAAACAGCAGACATGTGTAACTCCAGGACATTTATAACACAGAATGTATTATTTCTGGCACTTAAGAGGCTAAGCATGAGGAAGTCAGCTTCAGATTTTTATCATCTTCAACTGATAATGGAGCTGATAAAGCTGATCTGTGGGAAAAGTGGCTGCAATTGAAATGTGTGCAGATGCATTTATATTAGGACTTTTTGTAACCAATGACTTCACCCTAGATTTCACAATTTTTTGCCTTGCTAAACAATATCATCATCTGTGAACAGTCAAGTTCAAAGCAAATGTGTTTGTATTCCTCTCTCACTGTGATAGCATATTATTTTGGGAAACCAGACTCAGAAATCATGCTGAGGAATATCTTTGATATATATTTTCACTTCAGTTAATGCCAAGTAATGAACAACTGCACTCTAAAATAATTTGCCATAACTTTAAACCAGCAAATCAAGCAAATATAGAAAGCAGTACCAGAAAATTTTTAAAGATTCTAAGCATATATGAGTATTTTAAATATCTAATTTTCTTGCTTTGGAAAGTGTATTGAAAGATGAGCACACTTGAAATAAACATTATAGTGACAAATTTTTTTAAATATATTTTTCATTGATTTCAGAGAGGAAGGGAGAGGGAGTGAGAGATAGAAACATCAATGATGAGAGAGAATCATTGATCGGCTGCCTCCTGCACGCTCCACATGGGGATCAAGCCTGCAAGCCGGGCATGTACCCTGACCGGGAATCAAACCATGACCTCCTGGTTCATAGGTTAGCACTCAATTGGACAAATTTTTTAAAGAATTAATTGCCATTTATAACCATCTAAAATATCAACATGCGTTAAAAGAGTTTTATTCCTGATAATGATATGAAGCTTTTTCTGGATAAATAGCACAATTAAAAACATATTAGAATAAGAGTAAAATCAACCATAAGACAAAGTAGCCATAAAAACTAGTGTTATTGCATTGAACCAAAATAAAAAAAGACTTAACTGATGGCCATTTGGACAGAAATACCCTATATAATAAAAGGCTAATATGCAAATTGTCCCCTCAACCAGGAGTTCAACCAGAGGGTGGGGCTGGCCCACCAACTGCTCGCGGCCCCTTCCCCTAGCTGGCCCTGCCCCTAACTCCCCCCCCCCATCTGGGGCAGGCCATTGGCCACCTGCCCATGGTCCCTCCCCCTGGCCAGCCCCACCCCAGATTGGCCCCCCCACTCCTATGGGGATGGGGGGCAGTTCCCATATCCCCTCCCCCTGGCCAGCCCGGCCTAATTGGCCCCCATTGGAGCGGGCCGGCTGGATCCTACCCGTGCACGAATTCATGCACAGAGCCTCTAGTTTACTTATAAATAGCCAGAGTATACAATCCTCACAGTTTGAATAATTATTATTTTTTCCCATTATTTTTTAACAAGATTATTGTGTACACAGAATTCTGACATAAATTAATTAGAATCTCATGTATCTGGTTAGTTAGTAATTAAATTTTAGGATCCCTCTAATCCAGTGATGGTGAACCTATGACACGCGTGTCAGAGGTGACATGTGAACTCATTTTTTTGGTTGATTTTTCTTTGTTAAATGGCATTTAAATATATAAAATAAATATCAAAAATATAAGTCTTTGTTTTACTATGGTTGCAAATATCAAAAAATTTCTATATGTGACACGGCACCAGAGTTAAGTTAGGGTTTTTCAAAATGCTGGCACGCCCAGCTCAAAAGGTTCGCCATCACTGCTCTAATCTAAAGATTCTTTATCAGTCCCAATCTCCCCTTCAATTAGGGATGCTTTCAACAACAGCACTGACGTTTAGTTATTTAGCTTCTAGGTGTCCCCTGAAAGTCTCCCACTCTACCTGAGAAAGTCTTAGCAGTTGGAAAGTGTTTATAAGGAGTAAAATATCCTGACATTCTCTAATTCTGCCTTATGGAGGTGGAACTTCTCAAATTCATTGATTGCTGTGACACTCTTTTCTTCTGTTTCTCCCACTTACCAGTGTTTGTAAGAACTCCCTCCTCTTTGATCCACACCTTAACAGTAGTATTCCCTGGGGTTCTTTCTGGGGATATTTTAATAGTCCTGATAGCCAGATGGCATCTTCTATTCGTTGAGTTGAAGTTTCTGGAGGTGGTGCCCAGGCACCAAATTTTTTATGTCTCCCAGATAATTCTACTCTGCACTAAAGGTTGAGAACTGGCAGTGATGGGCTAGGAAATATTTTTAAAACAGCTCTCTGTAAGGATGGGGGGAGGAGGCCACAGAGTCTGATATGTATTACTTGCTGATTTCATTGGTTTAATACACCAACTATGAGTTGAAGCTTCACATCATAGATTAGACAGATAGATAGATAAATAGACACAAGTTAAACTACTCTGATAAATGAACTAGCACCTCCTCTACTTGGCTACTCCTCCTGGCCTCCTGTGGTATTATCTAAAGGACTTCCATGAAAGCCAGAGGTTACATAGAGGGCATTTTAAGAACCACTGGCCTATAAATAAAATCCATATTTTCATCTCCTATATATATGCATTCTCTTCATGTCTTGATCATATGGACTTTTTCAGCTTTATTTCCTCCATGTTGCATCTCACATTTTATACTATAAACACAGAAAATAACCAGTGTTTACATCTTATATTCTCCTTCCTCTTTCAAAAAAAAATGGCCTTCAAAGATCCCATAGTCCTCTACAGCAGTCTCTTGTTTCCTTCCAAGAAATATTTTTTCTGCTCCTTTTTATGCCTTTAGTTGAGGAGTGAGGTCAGCATTGATACTACTGCCATTTAGATTGAAAATAATTGTTTTTAAAAATGAATGTTTTGACATAAATATATCTAGGTTACTTTAGGAGATGCTTGGAGATATTTGGAGCATTACAAAGAGGAATACACAGAAAGAGCAGTACCTATGGGTTCTTAGAATCCTATATAATAAAAGCCTAATATGCAAATTGACCAAACAGCAGAACGACTGGCAGAATGACCAGTCACTATGATGCACACTGACCACCAGGGGGCAGACGCTCAATGCAGGAGCTGCCCCTAGCCTGCAGGCCCCAGGCCAGCCAAGGCTGGTGTGAGCGGGGACCCCCGATCACCCCACTGGTTGCCCCACAGATTGGCCCTGATCGCCAGCCAGGCCTAGGGACCCTACCTGTGCACAAATTTTGTGTACCAGGCCTCTAGTTCATATACTAAAATCTGAAGCTGGCTTAGCAGATCTTGAAAGTGAGAAAGATGAAAATCAGACAAAAGTTGAGTAACTCAAAGCTTTGAGTTCTCGATCCTATAGATCCAAAGTAGTTTGGATCATGGAGACTAGACACAGTCCTCCCACACCCCAGTCCTGTTTTTGCACTCTTCTTTATCCTTAGCCTTTGCCCCACATAGGACAAGGGAGAGGTATAGGTCTCACACACACTAGACAGAAAGGGGGGAACTGTGAATAAATTCATTAAGTTTGGGGACCAAACATTCTGTTATTTTATGAACCAGTCTCGAAAGGAAAGGTAACAAGGAAAACATTATTTCTTCACAAGAGCCCCAGTCCAAGTGAACACAGAGGAGCACAGATGTGAAGAGACAACATGAGGCTCCAGGCTGGATCTGCCATGGACATGCCATGCAACTTGGCTGTCCTATCAAATGGAATAGTGAACATCAACACACTATTAAACTTTAAAGAGCTAGGTCAGGGTTTCACAGTCTCCTGTTTTCATTATTGGACCCTAACATGCTTTTTAGACATGTTTTTCCTAATTGCTCCATCCATGAAATTTCAATACCATGGATATACTATATAGCTGTTTATGATATATATATCTGTGTTTTATGCATAAAAAAGAGTAAGCTATTTTTGCCACCGCAAGAAACAATTCTCACCTCCTGGGAATGATATTGCCCTGTTAAGAATGCATGAGCTAGACAGTTGAAGGCTGATTTTATTATCATGAAGGCTGATTTTTATTACCCAAGCAAGACAGGAGATTTTCAAAGCTAGATATAAGTGAAATGTTATGAAATTAAATAACGTTAAAATGTATCCAAAGTCTAAAAGACATATATTTAGAGATTTGTTGTTTTGAATAAACATGAAGATTATACTAACCTCTCACTGGGAATGGACGTAGTCATGGGCAGAGATGAGAAGCAAAGCGTGAAGAAAATAAAGCCAAGTGCTAATAGGCCATCCTATTATAAATGCAGGCTTCTTTTGCAGGCATTACTTGTGTGGTAGGCACAGTAATTTGTGTATGGCACCTCAGATAAAATGTAAAAGGTCTTTCAAACTTTGCATTACAGTAGACTAAGAATAGAGTCAACCAAATGCTAAGTTACCAAAAACTGCATGATACTTTATAACTCCATAAAGTAATTATGCTTCATACCAGGAAAAAATGGATATAATTTTATTTATTAGAGTCTCTCTTACTCAAAATGTCTCCCAAGACTTTCGAGCACATTAGAGATTAACAGCATAGTGATAACATTAGTGAACCTGGACGTTATATTCACCTGTAGATAGCATACATAGCTTTTTTAATATGAAAGCAGACATTCGGATGAGTTCCAGAAATTTAGCAGAGAACAGATTCTTTTCAGGTGTTCTCACTAAAATCAGGAGAATATTTTTCTTTGAAACTTTAGTGGGCAATCTGGATGCTGACCCTGATAAAAAGAGCAATAACTGGCATTAGACAAAGTGGGTGGAGGTAGGACAGGCAGCTGGCACCAGGATTATTCCTGAGCAGATTAGATATGAGTCAAGGCAAGTTTAGGAGATAGTCCAGATCATTTGATTGAAATCAGTGCAAAGACTAGAACAGACAGGTGAATTCTAGTCCACTGGGTTAGAGAATTAAGCGCGATACAGTAACATGAAAATTTCTGCCAAAAGTATTTGAGTCCTTTGGTAGAATTTTACTCTTGGAATTCTCTTGGTTGGCTATATCCTCTCTAAAACTACCTTTTATTTAATAGGCCTTTCAACATGAAAAGAGATAAAACACTGACAGATGCTACGGCATAAATAACCCTTAAAATCATTATGCTGCGGGAAGGAAGGCAGACACAAACACAAAGACCACATATGGTATGACTCCATTTTTATGAAACATCCAGACTAGGCAATTCCATTGAAGTAGAAGGTGGATTGGTGATTTCAAGGGCAGGAGACAATGGAAACGAGGAGTGAGTGCTTAATGGGTATGGTGTTTTCTTTTGGGGGGATAAAAATTCTCTAGTATCAAATTATAGCGATGGTTGCACAACATTGTGAATGTACTAAATGCCACTGAGCTGTATGCTTTAAAATGGTTAAAGTGATCAACTTTACGTGTATTTTACCACATTTGCAAAAGAGGCCTTTCCCGTTTGCCTGGTCTGGTACACATAAAACCACGCTTCTCTCCAGCTGTGGGCAGGCCTGAGCTTTCGTTCCAGTGGTAGATCTAGGTTTTGTGAGGCTCCAGAGCATTTGTAATTTGAGGAGACTTCTAAAAAATTCATTCAGAATCACAAATACAAAATATTTGTAGCTTCAGTGGCAGGGGCTTATTAAGCGTCCATAGCCTCGTGAAGACATTGCTCAGGTCCTTCCGCAAGAATTGCAAAAGGGAGAATCGCGATCTGCCTAGTTTAATCCATTCCAGAGGGTGGTTTGGAAGGTCACCGTGTTCCATACCATTGAATCAATTTTAAAAGACTTCCTATTTTTTTTTCTAAGATAAAAAGTCCAAGGTCTGACATTCCTTTCCTAGGCTGGGTGTGTACGCTTCCAGCAATATCGAACCACATGTTAAAATTGCTGGTCTTAGAAATTAGTTGGCATAGATCCTATTGCTGGATAGTCAGTTGCTAAGTCAGTAACAAGAGTCAGTAGAGTGTGAAGGTGGAAAAAAATGTTGAGTAAGTCCAAATGAGAATCTATTAGGATTATTATGATGAATATGGGAAATAAATATATCAGGCTGAGTTACTGGAAACAGCACATGTCAAGAAATCATTCAGAGAAAATGGAAAAGGTAAAGAGGAGGAGACACATTATTTACAGTTCCCAGACCATGAAGTGAGGACAATTGAGACACAGAGCCCCATCCAGGCAAGCAAAGGTCTAAATTCTAAATGATGCAGGCCCATGCCCAGCTACCATAATTATAAGTAGGATTATTTCATATATTAAAGACATTCATTTTTAAAGCCACAGAAAAATAAACAGTTAATAAGAGTGGATCAATTATAGTCTAGTGACCTTCATATTGGAGTAAACTAGGGGGGAAGGGAGTTGTATATATAATAAGAGGATGAGCCCTAGCTGGTTTGGCTCAGTGGATAACGTGTCAGCCTGCAGACTGAAGGGTCCCAGGTTCTATTCCAGTTAAGGGCACATCCCCAGGTTGCAGGCTCTATCCCCAGTAGGGGGCGTACAGGAGGCAGCTGATCATTGATTTTCTCTCATCATTGATGTTTCTATCTCTCTCTCCCTGTATCTTCCTCACTGAAATCAATAAAAATATATTTTTAAAAAATAATATGATGATGAAATTTGGGGTTATAAACAAAAATGTTTGTCTAATCCCACCTTTCCAGAATATTTTAGGTCCTGCGGTCTTTTATGTATCCTTGTCACATGGTCAGTGAGTGAGACTAAATTAGAGGCATTGTCCCTGATCTATCCCAGCTGGTGGCTATTGCTACATGGCAGGACACCTCCACACGTATTCCATCAGCATTTACTGGGGGTGGCCAGGGCCCCAGGTACTGTAGCTCCCTGCCTTAATGGAGCTCACATTCTAGTGGCTGGGAAAAGACAATAAACATACTAAATTTATAGATACTTGAGAATGTTAGAAGGATATAACAACAAAAAAGCCGGGTACAGTGGATGAGGAGTGCTTTCAAGGGGCAGGGTAGCAAGAAGAGAGTTTTCTGTTTTAAATACGGTCAGGTTAGGCCTGAGAAGATGGAGAAGACTGAGACATGTCACTTGCACAAGATTTAAAGGAGTTGAGGGAGGAAACCACTTAGACATCAAGGAGCATCGCAGCCTCGGTAGGCTGAAAGTGACTAAGCAAAGGGGAGAGGCCGGCCTTGAGGGCCATGGAGAGGTCTTCTGCTTACACATAGTCTGGGAGAAGATGGAACTCACTTCCTCAGCCTGCTGGCTTCCATGATTGAACTCCGCTTGCTGTGGCAGACTGCTGCCTTGACTGCTATCCCCAACTTTACTAACACCAGCAGTTATTAGATAGATAAATCAGAGTCAAAAAAGTTGAGAAAATATTTAAGTGTCATTTGAATCTATATTTTCCAACCCATTTTAGTCTCACAAATTTCCCATTTAATGTCTGCCACATCAGGCAAGTTTAACTCCTTACTTTACTTATTCTGTACATATGTCTACTTCTATACTTGTGCTCATGTTCCTCCTCCTACACCCTGGATATCCAACACAATGACCTCGATACCCCTAATGTTTTTATTTTTTTCCACAGTCAGGGCAGAGTCCATCCTCAATCAGTGTGTTCCCTTTATTTAACCTCAAATCTCCTGCCTTTTTTTTCTCCTCCACTGCACCTGTGTAGATGACCTGGGCTTGAGAAAAACACATGATTAAGGGTTGAACTTTAAATTCATGATCACTAACTTCCCATAGATCCTTAGTGCCACTCCAAAACCCTACCACATTCCCCAACTCTATTCACTTTTCCCTTTTCCTAGGTCACATTTCACATGCCTCCTTTCTCCTCAGATATCTAGCACCTCCTCCCCTGCTAATGCTTAGCTGATTACCCTAATAGAAGCAATCAGGAGAGAACGCACATATTTCTACCACCAAACCTCTGCAAGTAATATACATCTTTGCCCATATACTCCCACCCTCACTAGATGAGCTATTCCCCTATCTCTCCTTTAATGCCTTCTTTTAAGGTAAATAAATGTTTCTTAGTGTATCATTTAAATATCTTTGGGTAGAATTCTTGATTGACACTTTCTTTATAGCAATGTGAATATCTTATTACAGTGCCCTCTGGCCTCCATTGTCTCTAATAATAAGGCAGCTTATTAGCATAATGTTGTTGCCCTGTATCTGATGAGTTATTTTTCTCTTGCTACTTTCAAGTTTTTTTTCTTTGAGGCTTTGGCTTTCAAAAGTTTGATTATTGTGTGTCTAAGTGTAGATAATTTTACTTGAGATTCGTTGAGCTTCTTGGATTTGTAAATTAATGTTTTTCATAAAATTCGGATGATTTTTAGCAATTTTTTCTTCAAATATTCTTATTCTTTTTCTATTTGTTCTCCTAAGACTCATTACACATGTCTTTTTGATGTATATTATCCCACATGTCTTTGAGGTTGGGTTAATTTTACTTCCAATACTTTTTCTCTATTCTTCTGTTTGAATAATGTCCATTTATTTATCTTTAAGCTGATTCATTCTTTTGTCATCTCAAGCTTGCTGTTGAGCCTCTCTAGTAAATTTTTCATTTTAGTCAGTTCACTTTTCAATTACAGAGTTTCCATTTGGTTCCCTTTAAAAAAAAAATAATTTCCATCTCTTTATTTGATTTTCTATTCACTGAATGACTGTCATCATATTTTCCCTTAATTCTTTAAACATCATTTTCTTTAGTTCTTTGGCCATATTTATAATAGCTTTTTTTTAACTCTCTGCATGCTAAATCCAATGTCCAGGGACTCTCAGTTTTTATTCATGACTTTCTCCCTAAATATGTGTCCCACTTTCTTATTTCTTTGCATGCCTCATATTTTTTTAATATTGGCCTTTTTTAGATAGTATATTGTAGCAACTCTGGATTCTGCCTATTTCCCTCCTGAGGGTTGTTATTTCGTTTTCTTTGTTTGTTTGGTAAACTTGCCTAGAATAAATGTATGAAGTCTACCTCCCCCAAAATGTGCAGCCACAAATGTCTGCATTCAATTATTATTTGCCTTGTTTTTATTTTTAAGCTTGCCTTCCTAGCGAGCACCCCTGTACTTAAATAGTTTAGCATCCAGTAAAAGATTGCACAGTGATTGTTCTCCAACACCTCAAGCCAGTAAGGCTTCCATTTTCTGCTGAAGGTTCTGTGTGTGAGCTGGAAAAACTATTAAACACTGGGGTCATTTTCAACTCTTCCCCCTGCTTTTAAAGTCCCACCAGATTCTCTGACATCTCCTCTGCATCCAGGTTCTCTCAGCCAAGGAAAGGTAGGTTGCTTGGGACCTCTCTGGTCTCTGTTATGCACTTGCACATCCTTAGGATCTGCCTGAGCCTTGAATATATGAGAAAGCTGTGTGCTGTGCAAAAAGTGGGATGTTCTTGCTTGCTAGTAAGAGAAATTACATATGTAATTTGATTTCTCATGGACCACCTCCCATTATACTTATTTTCTGAGAGATAATAACGCTCATTACAAAAAGCAAAGGCATTGCACAGCAGGGTACCAACAAAAACTGGATCTTTTAATATACCAAACATTTACATCTAGGAAAGACTAATGTATTGGTTAATGCTGTTATTCTGTGCTAAGAAAAAAATAAATAAATAAATAAAAAGAAAAAAGGAACATGGGTGACCCCTGCAGGCTGTTCCGTGTCATTAAAAATCATTATGAATTTTTCAAATAGCCATACTAGAAGGGAGAAACAGATGAAAACAGTTGATTTCACAGGAAGGTTCAAAGCAAACTACATAGCGGCATCTGATTATTTCTTGATTATTGCACAAAGGAGGAGGAAAGGCTCACATCAACTGGAAATAAATGGTGCTCTCTTTTTAAAAACATTCTCATGACATCACCCTATAAAATTTAGGTTTCAGCCAAAATTAACAGAAAGGCTGCTCCTCTAGCCTTCTGTCGTTAAATATTCTCTCTTTACCCCCTAATAAATTCATTTATTTGTTCAACAGGCATTTAATGAGCACCTTCTATGGGCCAGACACTCTGCTACATACTGAGCGTATGAGTCGTCCTGTGTCCTAAAGGACTGTACGGTTGAGCAAGGGAGGGGAATGAGTAAGGCTAAAATGTGAATATACTGTTCAATCCTGTGATAAAGGAACCCCACCTGGAGGGATCAGGGAGTGCTTCCCAGAAGAGATGACACGAGTGGATCCTGACGCATAAATAGGAATCAGCTTTTCAGTTGAAGAAGGGACATGGTGTTCTGGGTGTAAGCAAAAGCATGGAGTATTTGGAGGAACTGCACATAGTTTTACTAGCTGAAGCATATGTTTTTGAAGGAGTGGTGAGAGAAAATGCAAGAGAAGGCAAGATCATATCAGAGAGTTCTTGTATCCTAACCTGAGTGTTTGCAGTATTCCCAATATGATTGGAACCCCTGTTGGATGTTAGAGAAGAGAGTGACATTTGGGGCTCCACCCCACCCCGTGCTGTGGGAATCTACTCGTGGATATCTTCTCTGCTAACTCAACACATGTTATGGAGATATTTGGAAATAAAACTAGTCACTGATTTTGTTGATCCTTAGAAAACAGGGGGAAGGGAAATCCATTAGTAGGCAGTCTGAGTCTGCCAAGACTCTTAAATTATCTTCATGTTTAGAGGTTAAAGATGCTAGTTTCCAATTTAATTATCAATTAATCATTCCAGAATTGCCTATTCTCTAAAGTGTCAGTGTCAGTCAATAAATGTAATCATCTGTGCTTTCTTTTTCATTTCAGCTGTTTTCAGCTTAACCTTTAGACAGGTCATAGCTGGTTTTACTTGACATTTATTAACCTTTTATAAAGCAATTATTACTAATACAGAGCAGCCTGGTAGTGACTTCATGGTTATTCACGTCATTCGAACAAGAATTGCATTTATTCTTCAGAAAGATGCATTAAAAACTCATTACTTCCTAGTCTGACTAGTTTATTTGATTATTAACAAAATGATTTCATCGATGCATAGTTAGAATGCTATTTATTTAATCTTATATTTTTCTCTGGGATTTTTAACACTTGAAAGTATAGTTATGTCTATTAACAATAACTTGATTCATCATTCAAATGGCATTTGAGGTCACCTAAAATTAAATCATTCTATTAGAAATATTTACTTGATGGAAGTTGTGTATGGTGTAAATTTCTATTTTGATTCATTTTTAATGGATTTACACTTCAAAAAAAACTATCAAGAATGTGGGAAAAGATTGTTTAAATTAATCACATTTTTAAAATAATATTTATCTCTGATAATTTTTTTCAAAATAATGCTCATTTTTTTTTTCAGAAGAACTGCTATGACTTAGATAGGGAAACCCCAAAAATCTAAGTAGAAATTACTATTAAGGACAAGAAGTTGACTCAAGAATAGTAACATGGCTCAAAATTTTGTAATTACTAAGTATTTTCTATCCAATTTCAGAAAAGTCTCTTAAATTCAAATCTCTCCTCCTTGCTACTGCTGCCACTGTCACAGTTCAAATTCTTATCAGAGGGACCTAGCCTGTTTGGCTCAGTGAATGGAGCGTCGGCCTGTGAAACAAAGATGATGGTGTCAATCCCCTACTTTGAAACCTCTGCTGGCTTCTTATTTGTCACTGGAAAATGAATACAGCTGACCTTGGCGTATAGCCCTTCTTGCTACAGCCAAACTATTATCAGACCCTATTCCTAACTTTTCAAGGTCAAGGCCAATGGCCTAATCTGTTGTTGTTGTTGTTGTTGTTGTTGTTGTTGTTTTACCTGTACCATTTGACCCAGTGCGGAAACATATTAGGACCTTGTATTAGTTTCCTATGGATACTGTAAGAAATTACCACCAACTTGGTGATTTAAAACAACAAAAGTGTGTGTTCCTTTTAAATGTGTTCCTTAAAAGTGTGTTCCTTCATAGTTCTGAAGGGTAGAAGTCCAACATCAGCATCACTGGACTGAAATCAAGGAGAGCTCATAGCCATGCTCCCTTTGGAAGCTGTAGGAGGGAATCCGTTCCTTGCGTCTCAGCCTCTGGTGGCTGCAACATTCCTTGGCTTGTAGTCGTGTCACTCCAGTCTCTACCTACATGGTTCTCCTCTTCTGTCTGAGTAATCTCTCTCAGCTTCTCTCTTATAAAGATGCTTGTAGTGACATTTGGGACCCACCCTGAACATCTAAGATCTAATCTCTCCATCTCAAGAGCCTTAATTATAGATGCAAGGACACATTTTCCCTTATAAGGTAACATTTACACGTTCCATAAATTAGGAGCCAGTATCTTTGTGGGACATTATTTAGCCTACTATAGGACTCAGTAGATGTTTTGAACTTAATTAACTAACACCTTGGCTCTTAAACTGATTCATTCATTCAATAAACTTATCATGAGAGGTGACCAGAAAGCTATGCATCAAACTATTAACCCAGCTTATCTGTGGGGAGTGGAACACAAGTGAGAGGAATGGGAAAGGCCTCAGTATTGATACTTACTGCTCTATACACTTCCATATATTGTAATAGTTTTTAATGTATTTTACATTATGAAAATAACTAAGCAATAGCAGCTTTATTCATAATTGCCAAACCAAGATGTACTTCAACAGTGAATGGGTAAATAAACTGTGGTACATACTGACAATGGATATTATTCAGCACTAAAAAGAAATGAGCTACCAAGCCATACATTACATGGAGGAAACTTAAATGCATATTATTAAGTGAAAGGAATCTGAAAGTATATGACATTCTAGAAAAAGGCAGAAATTAGGAGGAAGGGAAAGATGAATTGGTGGGACACATAGGATTTTTAGGCTGTGAAACTAGTCTATGTGATACTATAATGGTGGATATATGTCGTTATATATTAGTCAAAACTCATAAAACATGCAACACCAACAGTGAATACTAAAGTAAGCTATGGACTTTGGGTAATAATACTGTGTCAATATAGATTTATTAATTCTAACAAATGTATTACTTTGGTGTGGGATGTTCATACAGGAGAGGTTTAGCATGAGTGGGAACAGGAACTATATGGGAACTCTTTGTACTGCATGTTCAATTTTTCACTGAACTTTTAAATTGCTCTAAAATATAAAGTCTTGCCCTGGCAGGTGTGGCTGAGTGGTTATATTGTCGGCCTGCGCACCTAAAGGTCTTGGGTTTGATTCCTGGTCAAGGGCATATGCCTGGGTTGCAGGTTTGATTCCAAGACTCAGTTGGGGACAGTTTAGGATGCAAGGACCAATCAATGTGTTCCTCTCACATCAATGTCTGTCTCTCTCTCTCTCTCTCTCTCTCTCTCTCTCTCCACTTCCTCCCTTTCCTCTATCTAGTCTCTAAAAATCAATGGAAAAAATATCCTCGGGTAAGGATTAAAAAACAAAAATAATAATAAAATATAAAGTCTATAAAAATTAACCTAAGCAAACTGATACATGTATTTAATGCATAAGCATTATGTATACAAAATGATTTAGATGTAATATTTGGCATTGAGAGGCCTGACCTATGAACAAATTATTCAATGCACTGATTCATATGAGAGAAGAACTGCTTAGAAGGTATAGGGTAATAAAACCTTAGGACTCATGAAAAACAGCTAGAATGGACATATAGATTTGGGATTCATAATTAAATAGAAAATGCTTGGAGTCATGAAAATTATGAGAAAAATTTAAGAAGTTATGAGGGCAGCTGTTTCAGTTCAGCGTACCTGGTCTTCCAAGTCACTTACAGTATAGTTGGACTGACAGACACATATCCCCCAGTAATTTGATGACTAATATAAAATATGCACAAAGTGCTTTGGGGTGATGAGAGAAACACTTGCCCACGTTCATGGAAGGTGTAGAGCAGAACATGGTGCACCGAGGACCAGTCCCAAGGGAGGACGTCAAACACTTGGCCCTCCTGCATCTCGGTATCAAAGTTGCCCAGGAAAGCACAGTCGAGCACTCAGGGGAACAAAGCTTCACTTACTCTTTCTTTACTCTTCTGTGGAAGGGACAGAGCAAGGTCAGCCCCAATAACGTGCATTCGTCTCTCATGGCAGCAAGTCCCTCTCTTCCCAGCCCAGCAGCTGGTGCAGGGCCGTGGCCTACACAAACCTCTCTGTGCTGCAGCAGGACCCCAACTCCTCCCCATGGGGTCTGAAATACTGAAACACAAAGCATGACTAAGGGCCTTTGACATACATGCTTAGACAGAACAAAAGAGCATTCGTTCAACGTGAAACAGGGTATTCTCACACAGGGTGATACACCCAGTACAGGCTGTGTGGGCTCTTTGTAAGGAAGTGGTTCAGGGCCAAGGCCTGTTCTTCTGCAGCCAAGTGGGAGCAAAAGACTATGTGTAAGAGATGCCATTCCCAACAGACCTATCCAGTTTGTGGGAAGCTTTCTGGAAAAACAAAATAAAAAAAGGCAATTGATCTTCTCCCTGAAAATTAAGTAAGAATTAATCATGTGAAGAAGAGGAAGATTTAGGGGAAGGATATGCTAGGAACTACAGATGGCTCAATACATCATTGAAGGAAGAATTAAGCATTTGATTTAAGGTAGCAGAGTATGAGGTTGAAAGTGTGTAAGGGCAAGAAGAAATTAGTTTACCTAGTTGATTGGTAGATGCACCTTGCTGAAAGATGCCAGGTGGATTAAGAACCGAATAGGTAAAACCCAACACTAGCCTTAGAGTCATCCATAAAGTAGGCAGGTGTATAGAATGACTGTTACAGGTTAACCAGCTAAAGTTATTCCTTTTATTCATAAGGGATTTATTCTGGTTCCAGCTCTGCTTCTAACTAGTTGTGCTAAAGTTCTCAGTTCCTTCATCTCTAAAATAAAACAGATGTTAAATTAAATGATTTTTTTACATCTCCTAAAACCTAAATGCTTATTCAATTATTATTCCTCTGTTTTCTCTGATATTATACTAGAGGCCCAATGCACAAAATTCGTGCAAGGATAGGTCTTCGCAGCCCTGGCTGCCTCCTGGCCCTGGCTGCCTCACAGCCCCACCTCCCTCCCTCCCCTGCCTTGGCCTGGCACTGCTGGCATTCACCGCAACACACCCCTGGTTCTCCAGTTCCGCAGAGCCCCCCGATGATCGCCCCACAAAGGGTGGCCTGGGCCTCCCTCTTTGGGGCAATCGCGGAGCCCCCTGATTGATTGCCTTGCTGGCCGGTGGCCTGGGCCTCCTCTGCAAGGTGATTGTGGAGCAATGGCAAGGCCCCCTAACCAATCGCATTGCACCCACCTTGGCTGGCCTGGCGTCAGTATGTGTCATAGCATGGTCATCCGGAAGGTTGTCCGGACAGTCATTCTGCTGTTCGGTTGTTTGGTTGATTTGCATATTACACTTTTATTATTATAGATAATAACTAATACTATAATATAATTCATATTATAGTAGCTTGATACACTTTTAGTTGATTTGAATAACAATCGAAACAAATAAAATCATTAAGATTGTGGGAAAAAGTTATCAAAATGTTAAATAAAACATATTTTCAAATATTTATGCTCAACATCCCTGTTATTCCACAGAAGTCAACAATTATTTCCCTTTTATTTAAGGTCCTTTAAGTTTGGGTCACTTTAAGTCTGGATATATTCTTATTATACTCTTTCCTTAACATAAATAAACTGCACTAACATTTCCTTAGAACAAGGTAGTGTATTAACATATTTGAAGCTTAGATTAATATCTAATTGAACCTTATGCCTCAAATGCTATCTCACTAGTGGGCTCATATTCTATCAATTTGTTTCTAGGTTGACAGTTTGCATTTTATTGCAAACAATGAGCCAGACAATGTCCTGACCTACCTGCCCACCCCCCATGTCTGATTTGAAGGACAATATAAGTAATTAAGTGCTTAATTATATCCATTAGCAAAAAGAAAACAACCTTTTATGACAAATATAAAAGTTTCTTCACCTTCTATCCTCATATTTAATTTTCTCAGGTACAGTTTTCTTCCATGGTAATATTCAACACTCTGAAACTATTGCTATTGCACTTTCTGAACTTTTGGAAAATGTCAACACTCAATTTTATAGCATTTGATTGAACACTTTTGGGGGAACTTTCAACTTTTCATAATTTATAGTCATCTCCCGAAAATGTGTGATAGGCAGTTAAGGTAGCAGTCAGAATAAAAGGTCAGTATATGGATAGAAGTATTATAAGACATCTATAAAAATAAAGGCCTAAAAAAAATTCAAAGCAGAAACTAACTTCTTTAACACTTCATCATCTCCTTATCACCCTATTACCAAATTCCTAAATAGTTTATCATTTTGAAAATATGCTATGTTGCAACTTATATAACATTACATGTTTCTGGAATCATACAGATATTTAACACTAATTAGTTTAAGTTAATGTTGGAATATTTTTATATAAAATCAGAGACATACTTGCATGATCTCTAGCCTCTGCCTGGTTTTTCAAATCCCCTCCCCTTTTCTGAACTGTAAGCGAAATGGTTGCTTTCAAGTCCTGCGGCATGTCAGGCTTTCTCTCATATCTTCTTATATGTTGTTCACCGTTTGAAACACTCCCAACTCTTTAGCTAGACTAATTTCTATTTTGTTATATTTCCGTTTACTTATTAATCCCACTGAGAATTTCCCTCTGGCCACTCAGCTCCAAGATGCCCCGGTTGCCCTCTCCTGCAGCCCAACAGGACATTCTTAAAAGTTCTAGTGTGTCTCTTCTTTCTAGAGTGAAAGGCTACGTCAGTTTCAGGAAAATGTTGACATGGGATTAAGATAAATTGTATTCTGTCTTTAAAAATCCTGTGGAATAATTAACCTCTCTAGGTCGCAAGGATAGCAGTAGCTTCCATGTGGGATTCAACTAGCAAACAACTGTATCTCCTGACCTGCACTTTTCGTATTTGTTTTACTTCAGATTTAAAATAACTACAATAAATCAAGATTTTCTAACCCATTTTACACTTTCGTCTAGATAAAAATCTATGCCAAAGTTTAACTCTATTATATGAGAAATAGAAAGAACTTCTCCATGCTGAAGGCTAATATTTTGTATCTATATGCCATGGAAGGCGGTGGGGCGTGGTGGGTGGAGGAGGTAGGGATTACATGAAATGAATTTCGAAATGAATTCAATTTTAAGATTTAATACATTCTGAGAAAAAGGAATTTAAGTATGTGTCTATTTAAATACAATTTTAAGCTGCAAAGAACATTTTAATTCAGTGTGAAATGGATTGGAGAGTTTGTAGCAACTAATAACTTACACATATAGGTTAGTTACCAGGAAATACACTTTTTTTTAACATCAAGAAATAGTTAAGCCCTGGCGGGTGTGGCTCAGTTGATTGAGCATTGCCCCGTGCACTGAAAGGTCACAGGTTCAATTCCCGGTCAGAGCACATGCCCAGGTTTCAGGTTCAACCACCGGTCAGGGGGTGCATACTGGAGACATCTGATAGATGTTTCTCTCTTGTCTCTCTCTCTCTCTCTCTCTCTCTCTCTCTCTCTCTCTCTCTCTCTCTCTCTCCCCCTCCACCTTTCTCTTTCTCAAAAGAAAAAGTAAGAAATAGTTAAAACCAATGAAACAAAACTTCAAATGATTCTCAATAAAAATAAAAGTTACCTCTGCCGTTGAGAGGTCTGCTACATGCCATAACCTGCCTCAGAAAAAGATTTTCTGAGCCCAATAGGTAATCCCTTTCCGAACCAGGTCTATTTCTGTGCTATAGTGAGCCTAGCAGTTTTGGATTTGTTGAGTGAAGCAATTTTAGAATTGCTTCCTGCAGATGGAGACGCATTTTATGGTGAATCATTGGAGCTGTAAAAATAACAAACTGCTGGAAAAGAGGCTTAAAATGATCCCCCCAAATAGTGAAATCTTATCTAGCCCATCTGATGGAGCAATTGAGGGAAAAGAAACTAATTGAAACTATCGAAACAGCAGGGAAAGTTGACTATTTCTTTTTTTATCCATTTAATGTAAAAGAAAATTGTCACCTCTAATAGAGTGTCAAAAAAAGTGTTAAACAGGTACAAATGCCTTTTAAACTGTCCTTTGCTGTCCATAAGGTCACTGAACTGAAAAGCTTGCCTCCGGCCGAAAACACCTTTTGATGAAGGCTGGCCATTGTACAAGGTTTCCAAAGAAATAGCACGGTCCATTTTAACTTCCCGTTAAAATTCCAAGGAGAGATTTAGTCTTTCCAGTGCAAAGAAGTTGGAAACTTAAACTTTTAATTGAAAAAGCCTGAAGCTACTTTCAACCTCTTGTATTTAAAACTCAGATATCCCTTTCAAGATGAAAGAAAAAAAAAAGATAGCAAAGCAATGATGTATTATCAGCAGTTCTTTTTTCAGGAAAGTTGTTTTCCGTTCTCTGAGCTTTGCATCTCAGTTTTAATACTTAATACAAAATATTACTCTAAGCTCATGCCTAAGTAGATGTGAATTTGAACCCTCCTAGAATGCTTTTACAGTTAATATAGCAGTTAAAATAAAACCACAGCCATTATACTTCAGAATTATTAAACTCACCCATAAGCGGTGGGGATTCTTTACACCTAATTAGTGCGCTCAGTGTAACAATAGGCTACGGGGAAATATTACTCCAAGCGGAGAGCAACCATACACACCCCCAGTTTTCTTTGGAGAGTTTCAGTTTACACCCGTTGCCCTGGCATCCTATCCAGGTCAGCACTCACCCCAGATGTTTCATATTATAATGAATTATCATCATTGTTGACCTCGTTGTCATTGTCCACAGTTGCATTCAAATGAGCTAGATGCTTTCTGTTCAGGCAGTTCTCCCTCGTGGGCAGAGCTTTTATGTTCACAACTGTCCCCAAGAAGCTAACCAAATGGCCCTCAGGAAGAACAGTTATTGCGTGTACGTAAATGTATTTGTTAAAGAAGAGTGGGAGGTTGAATAGGATAAAGGGGGTCGAATATATGGTGACAGAAGGAGATTAGACTTTGGGTGGTGAGCACACAAGGCAATATACAGATGATGTTTTATAGAATGTACACTTGAAACTTATATAATCTTATTAACCAGTGTCACCCCAATAGACTTAATTTAAAAAGGTATACAGAAATAAATATAATATTGAAAGGTCTTAAATAAAATAACAGTTATGTATTCAGTAAGCTTAAAAAGAACTTTGCCATACATGAGCCCACACACATAATATCTTACCATGCAGTGATAACAAAATTATAATGGATAAACACTTTTAATGCAAGCTTTCTTATTTCATTGCTATGGCAAATAGCTGGTCTAGCACTTTAAATTCTTTTGGTATTTGAGTCAAAGTTTATTTTCCTTCAATTGCCTTTCCCCCAATACCAAGTAGCATTGTAATCCATATGTTCTCTTATAATCAAAGCCAAAGTATTTTATATTCATAACCTATTTCAATACCACTGAACATATTCACGAGGATATCCATAGATGTTTCAAATAATGTATGTATAGAAATGAGCTCATTGTATTCTCCCTCTACTTTCCAAATCTTGATTCTTCAGTTCCAAGAATGCCATCAAAATCTACTCAGTTGTCCAAACCAGAAACCAATTAACAGGTTAGGTAGATATTTTTCCTCTAAACATCTATCAAATTACTTCTCTCCATACCCCACATCCATTCATTTATCTGCATTTCCACTTGAATTTCTATAATAACCTCCTCCCGATTGGCTTGCTTCTCTGTGTATAACTCAGGGTACACTCAGGAGACAGAAGCCACACGGTTAACTTAGGATAGTTTAATATGAACAGTTATTAACTAGCCTTTTCAGGGAGCTTCCACGTTGGGGAGCCAGTACACTTCCAGGTGCCACTGTGCTGGGCCACAAGGACAGAAGACAAGGACAGAGGTCCTTTGGTCAAGACCTCGCTCTATGTATCTCTTCATCTGGCTGTCGATTAGAAATCAGTAACTTCACAGTGAATCTGGCAGACACCACCATATCAGGTGATCACCACTAACATCGACAAAAGAGAGACACACAGACAGAATGGGCCTCCTGTTGTGATGTATTGAAAAGGATGCACATCACTTATGTGGGATTCCTACTAAAAACACATAGTCTGGATCCTGCTGTGAGGTAATGTCAAACAAACCCAATTGAGAAACCTTCGACAAAATGATCCTCTGCTCTTCAAAAGTGTCAATATCATGAAAGACAAAGAAAAAAATACAAATTAAGGAGACTTAAGAGATATGCCAACTATAAATTAAAATACAGGACATTACTGGGACAATTGAAATTTCAATATGGATTGTAGAATAGATAATGATATGACAGCAATGTTAAATTTCCTGATTTTGAAAATTACACCGTAAGAAAAAAAATTTTGTTTTTAGAAAATATACAGTTTTTAGGGATAAAGTGGCATGATATCTGCTACATTCTCTGAAATGGCTTAATAATAATTTTATTCATATATATAGAAAGAGGGAGTGAGAAAAAAATGTGGCAAAACATGAACAATGATAAATTGGAGTGCTGACAATAGGGAGTTTTTTTATTCTTTTTGAAATTTTTCTATAATTTTGAAATTATTTCAAAATAAAAAATTTTTAAATCAACAAAAAATAATCCTATATAATAAAAGGGTAATATGCAAATTGACCCTAACAGCAGAACAACCGGAAACAACTGGTCGCTATGATGCACACCTACCACCAGGGGGCAGAATCTCCACAGGGGGAGCTCCCCTCAGTCACAAGCTAGGCTGAAGGCTGCGAGCACAGTGGCAGTGGCAGGAGCCTCTCCCGCCTCCTCCGCAGCTCTAAGGATGTCCGACTGTGGCTTAAGCCATTAGTCGGACATCCCCCGAGGGCTCCTGAACTGCCAGAGGGATGTCTGACTGCCAGCCTAGGCCTGATCCCCCAGGGAGAAGGCCTAAGCTGGCAGGTGGACATCCCCTGAGAGGTCCCAGACTTCGAGAGGGCACAGGCCGGGCTGAAGGACTGCCCCCCCTGCCCCATTCTACCCCTGAGAGCATGAATTTTCATGCACCAGGCTCCTAGTTATTAATAACAGGAGTAACTTCTAAAGGTAAAGAATACTTTAAAGGGTTTAGATATAGTGAATGTAGGTTGTAATCCCTACTTCTATGGCTGAGAAAGAGCACTCAAGGAAGGAACAAATGTGGAACACACACACACAGACACACACACACACACCAGCTGGCATTTAGACCACCTTGGAAAGAGGGTGGTCATTGGATGTAGAAAAGTTCACTGAGGTTCCACAGGCTGGGACTGGTCCAGAGGAAGCTACCCTCATTAATGATGAAGAAACTAGGAAGCAGCCAGCAATGGTGCTAATGAAACTCATTGGGAAGCTGTGATCTGGCATTCCAGGGACTTCACTAGAAACCACCAACAGGGCTGCTGAACTTGGGAAGATTTTGCCCACTGAGGGCATGAGCAACTCTACATCAAGCCACCCCCTAAAGACTCAGAACTCACTGAAAAGCCACACTTGGGGATACTGCTGATACTTGCTGGGGATCAGCCCCCGGGCCATCTGAGTATAGCTGGGAAGCCAACTGGAGCATGGGCTGAACCTTCTCAGTAGGAATTCACCTGAGGAGGTGCTGCTGAAAAACACTGAGTTTCCTGCACAAGTTCCCAACAAGAGTAAGAAGAGGGGGAAGTATGTCAGAATTTCTCTCAGTGACCCTCCAATACATTTTCCCCAGAATGATAATTCTAATACATAATATAATTATTTCCTTGCCCAAAATCCTTTACACCAAAATGGGGTAAAAGAAAAGAAGGATGGAGAAATAAGTCGGGAAGACATGATGTGGGAAATCCAGGGTTGATGCTGACAACTGCAATCCTATCTGTAGAGTAGGGAGGAAGTCATCTCGTGTGAGGGTGGAACACGGGGCTTAGAGACTGGAAAAGATCTGAGCAACTATTCTGTAGAAGGATGAAAGAGTCAAAGCCAAAATTACTGCCAACATTTTGCCAAATAAATGGGGAATATTATCTGGACTAACATAAATGTGCAGATATGATATAGAGAGGAAGCTGCTTGAGATGAAGGTCTGAACTGGGTTTGGGACTAGGGAAATGAACTTTTGTACAGTGCGTAAAACATCACATGGAAAATTTCATATTTCCTTATAATTGTGTACCAAACCTTGTGTCTGTGCCTACCCTTTGGGTAGCTCAAGAGGTAGGCATTAAACATCTTGCCAGTCAGTAATCTCTGGTCTATATTGTTAAGGCCATGGTATCCAAATAAGAGGATGTGGGACAGTTCCAGATGTCACCTTCTTGTTCTAAGTGGCAGGTTCAAACTATAGTTTAAGATCAAGCTTGATAAATTTCTTGCTTTTTCCAAACTCTTTAGAGCATAAAGATTTGAGGGAAAAGAAGGCCTGGAGTTAAGTGAGAGATTGCAAAAAAATTAAATTTCTCGTTGCAAATTCAATGTAGGCGTGTAGCAATGCTCACAAAGAATGTTTCTTTGTTCATCTTTCCAAAGATGTGCATCTTTCCAAAGAGTTGTTATTTACTATTTCTTATGCTTGTGAGGAATAGGTTTTCCTCCACAGCCATTTTATAAATAGGTCTTAATATCAGAAAAGAACAATCACCACCATTGTGTCCACCTTCCTGACAACAGTTGAATTACCATGGAAACAGCTGAGTAGAAATTATATGTATGTGAATGTTACTGAAGGGAATGGGTGAAGCAGCACTTCAATGACTCAAATGTTTTAAGGGAATTTTTTGTTTCTTTTTAGTAGAGGTTAAAATGGCATTTTAAAAGCTTATACCAACTCTTCTGGCCTTAAATAGCATTCAAATCGGCACATTATCTTTACAGGAAATTATCTGAGAACTCTATAAGCACTGCATTTACTGATTCTGTTATATTAGATTCTGCCCAAATTGCCCTTACAGTGCAGGGGACTGGAGACTGGCTAATTTTGCAATAAACACAGAATAAGAAAATCTAATATTAAGTTGTTGCTTAGTCACAAAGTCTAATCTTAAGACCCTGGGATATTTTTTTAATTGGAGGAAGGTAATTATAAACATTGAAATGATATATTTATTTAACAATTATTAACTCATCATTCTATGTTCCCACTCATCCATACCCTCCACCCCATCCTTCCAGCCCACTTCTCTTTATACCAGATTCCATTCTGTTCTTATCCCACCATGGACTGACCCAGACTTCGCTAATTGTATGTTTCACCTCTGCCAACCTCCTTCCCCTAACATATAATGAGCAGCTGACCAATGCCAAGTACTCTGCCGGGCACATCATCATGCCTGTATCATTTATTTAGATTATAGCCAGTTTTGCCATTTTAGCTCCCTATTTGGGGTTTGATGTTTACTGAGGCTCCTCTGTTAGAAGCAAAGCTTTAACTCCATAGGGACTAGTGGGCCACAAGGCAAAGGAAATGTAAAAGACATCCTTTGATGGGAAGGAAATTTCTGATTGTCTTTCTTTACCAATAAAAGCTTTTTTGTAAAGTGAACCATGGTTTTAAAAGAGAGAAGGAGGGAGACAGGGGAGAGAGAGATTATAACATAAACCCAAGTTTTCTTTCTAAAATACCCATGAGATTAAGTTGGGCAGATCCTAGAACAGGAAGAAACAAACATGTTTTCATATTGTTTGTAATTATTTGTTTTATGTATTCTTCCTTTACGTGTGATGCTATAATTTCTGTTATTGCTGTTATCCTCTTTCATCTTCTTTGTGTCTGCCTGACGTAAAATCTTATGTAAAGACACAGGCTTCTGAAGTAGAGGACATTTTCCCTGAGCTCTCTGTTCATGGGCATGTTACATGGACTGGATTCTCCAAGTTCCCTTTCTAGGCCACCTCAAGATAATTTTGGTTTTGCATCACTTTTTTCTATTATTTTCACCTGTGGCTACTTTTAGGAAAGAAAAAAAATGAAAAATGTTAAATATGAAGAGGTGCCTTACTGTGAGAAGTAACCTCCATTGGGGCAGCTCTGTCTTAGAGACAAAGAAAGACTATCTGGCCCGGCAGGTGTGGCTCAGGGGTTGAGCATTAACCTATGAACCAGGAGGCCACAGTTCGATTCCCGGTCAGGGCACATGCCCAGGTTGTGGGCTTGATCCCCCGAATCGTGCAGGAGACAGCCAATCAATGATTCTCTCTCATCATTGATGTTTCTATTTCTCACTCTCTCTTCCTCTCTGAAATCAATAAAAATATATATACTATTAAAAAGAAAGACTATGTGTGGTGCTGGAGCACCAGGTTGCACATACAGCTGACAATTCACCTGAAAGGAGTTTAATGCTTTAGGGCAGCTGGGGAGAAGGCAGGTATTGCCTTGTAATCAGCAGACTCTTACTGTGGTGTGAAATTCATGAAAAAGGAATGCAAGTTCCACTTGAACCACGGCTACTGGGGATCTCATTTGCATTCTTTCCTACGCCTGTGCTGTGGTTCTATAAATAGAAGCGCCTATACATAGAGATGGGTTATTTCTGCCAATAGCAATTTTAGTTTTCAGAAGTATCTACAGACATTATTCATAAGGATTCATCCTGCACACTTTCCTACTGGGAAGCTCCCTCTCTTGGCACTGTGGGTGGTCAACTTTGAAATCCGCTAATGATCCGTTAGCTACAAAGAGTGCAGGAAGAGTGATTTATTTTTTTTAAGTTAATACATGCAGAGGTCCTTTTAGTTCTAGAAGGTTTTGAGGCATCTGGCTGTGTTATGTAAATAGGGGGCATCCTTCTAACTAACATCTTTGATTTTTTTAAACAGTTCCATTTTTCTGAAGATAATTTTTGATACCCATAGAAACTTAATGATAGTCATTTGCTATGCTAACCATATTGTGACTTGTAATCGAATATGCTGTAGTTACAGTGCCCAATTATACAGATATTTGCGTTTACTTAGATAATTGGTATTTTTTTTAACTAAGCTTTTAAATGACTGAATTTTTTTTCTACTTCATGTTGTTAAGTATAAGGGACATGCAATAGGCTATATTTGGCACTAGTAAAATAAAAACCCTCTAATCTTTGTATTGTGTTTTCAGAAACAGGTCTGACAAAAGTCACGAGTTTTTCGAGATACCAGCTGTCTCTCAGCCGATTTTCTGCATTGAATTGATAGAGTAATTTAAGTTAACGAGCTCCTTAACGAGCTCCTTAACGAGCTCGGTCTCAGAACGAATTAAACTCCTAAGTCAAGGCCCCACTGTATTGTGTTTTCAGAAACAGGTCTGACAAAAGTCAAAATGAAGCCCAAAAAAGAGAAAATTATAATGGCCTAGCATCCTACTAATGGCATGATAGGAACTGATGGCCAGCAAGCTTTTACTCTGGTGAGAAAATTTGTCTCAGGGAAGCTGGCTTAAACTCACAGTAGGCTATGCCACAGGATCACCTGATGACATTTATTAAATGCAAAATCTCAGTCCTGACCCCAAAATCAAAATCTCTGAGGGCAAGGGGAGCGCAGGAATCCGCATTTAAAAGCCCCATGGAACATCCTCTCTGGCACCAGACCAGAGACCAGCTTTAAGAAGCCCTCAAAATCCTCGCCACTGTTGAAATATGCATATAAATCCACATAACACATGTGGTATCTTACAGAGACCAGTTCGTGAACTGATGCTGTCTCCCCTCCCAACAGTAAAGACGAGTCTTACATATCCCATGGCACGTGCCTCTGTCCGTGATGCAGGTGCACAGAAGATATTGGTTGACAGCAATTGACACTAAATACAGTGTCCAGGTATAAATCTCGCCAATAACTGGGGATCTCTTCCAGACCTACTTTTTTTTAATATATTTTATTGATTTTTTACAGAGAGGAAGCGAGAGGGATAGAGAGTTAGAAACATCGTTGAGAAGGAAACATTGATCAGCTGCCTCCTGCAAACTCCCCACTGGGGATGTGCCCGCAACCAAGGTACATGCCCTTGACCGGAATCGAACCTGGGACCCTTGAGTCTGCAGGCTGATGCTCCATCCACTGAGCCAAACCAGTTAGGGCCAGACCTACTTTTAATCACAAAAGTGCCCCGACTTGTCTAGAGAAAGTTTGCAAACAGGTTTATGTGTGGTTCATAGGTCTGGGAAGGGTTATCTTTTTAAAATGTTCTCAAATGAAAAAGTATTTATTTCATGTGAATATGTTCTCCCCTAACTAATTAAACAGCACCCAACAAATTCATGGCAGCGTTACAACATTTAAAGGGAACTGGGTGAAGGAAGGTGACGTGGTTTAATCACTGCTTCCAAAAGTAACTGTTACATAAGGTTCTTCAGCCTCAGGGCATCTCGTCCTGGTTGGCATTGCCAGTCGCTTTAGGGTGTGGCGAGGCATCAAGGTGCGTTAAGTGGCAGCAGAAACAGTTGACTTGCTAGCTTTGAGGAAACTGGGATTCAGTAACAGATCTTTGGTAAAATCTGAATAGGAGAAACCTTTAAGTCCAGGTGTTACACAGCTGGTGGCAAACATTTTATTAAAATCATTGGTAAAATATCTGGCACTCCAGGAAATCTTTTGGACTTGATGGTACAATTTGTTTTCTGGGTTGTTGTTTTTTGTTTTTTAATCATTCCTTTTCTTTCTTTTTTTTAAATATACATTTTTATTGATTTCCGAGAGGAAGGGAGAAGGAGAGAGAGAGAGAGAGAGAGAAACATCAATGATGGGAGAGAATCATGGATCAGCTGCCTCCTGCACACCCCCCACTGGGGATCGAGCCCATGCAACCCAGGCATGTGCCCCGACTGGGAATCGAACCTTGACCTCCTGGTTCATAGGCCGATGCTCAACCACTGAGCCACGCCAGCAGGGCTTGAAGGTAAAATTTGAAGTGAAGTGTACAGTTACCATCATCTGACAAAATCTCGATTGGTTAAATCTGACTCTTTTTAATATAATGCTGTGGAATACTGCGGTGGGCCAAAGGGCTTTGGGCACTTGCCCTTGGTTAGCCAGAGAAGGTCATTTTCCCCTTTCTTGGAGTGTTTTCTACAGAATCTCTATTTTTCTCTCTGCTCTAGCTGCCTGCGGATGTGCAGATGCACGCAGTTAGTCAGATCCGCGTCAATTTATACAACCAACTTCTCCCAACACCTGATGGAAGCAAAAAGGAAACGAAGCTTGGTTTATCAATAGGACGTGATTAAAATTAGTGCTTTCCTTGGTTTTTAACATAAAAGCATCTTTCCTGCATCTCAAATCTGGTGAGGGCTGTATGATTAAAGCACTTCAATCAGTCAATATTTAGATTCATTGACGTTCCCATATGTGGCATTCTCCTTTACTATAAAAAGACTAATTTGGTCCTTCCAGAATGCAGCTTGCAAGAGTGTTGTTCTCCTAGACTTTTTCCCAGAATACAGATGCTAAATTCTGAGCCTCCAACCCCAAGTTAGGTGAGTGGAAGTGAAGTTACATTAGGTTTATCCATGGCCTCAACAACATCAAGTTCCCAACTAACACTTTTAAGTCACACCAGAAGGTATCTCTATTCCTGCCAGGTAGTCTGGTTATACTTTAATTAGTACAATTCTCTGGCAAGAAGGAGTAGCCTTGGCTCAGCAGTCCTCAAAACTTTCTTTTGTAGCCCAGAAACAGAAGCATATGTCTAAGGTGCTTTATTGTCGTCTTAGTGCCATGGATCTTTTTTCTTTCCCAACTCTGAAAACCTATGAGATTCTATATCTGTATACTACGTGTAAAGCCCTATGGAAGCTGCCATCAGAGTTATAAAATGAGTACATCACTGATCACTTACAGGACCACCTTATGTGTCAGCAAAATCTGAGGGTCTCAAAGCCTCACAGCCCTCCAAAGCTAGTTTTACCTGCTACCTGATACAGTAAGGTTCTCCATGGTGCCTCATCCCATTAACATAGAAAATTAATACAAAAGAATATATATTTCTGTCCCTGACCGGTTGCTCAATGATGGGAGAGAATCACTGAAGGGTCGTGGGTTCAATTCCCAGTCAAGGGCATGTATCTGGGTTGCAGGAGCGATCCCCAGGCCCAGTTGGGGCTCTTGCGGGAGGCAACTAATTGATATGTCTCTCTCACATTGATGTTTCTCTCTCTCCCCCTCCCTCCCTCCCTTCCACCCTTTCGAAAAATCAATGGGGGGGCCTGGCCAGCGGGCCTCTGGTTGAGCATCGACCTATGAATCAGGAAGTCTCAGTTCGATTCCTGGTCAGGGCACATGCCCCAGTTGCAGGCTCAATCCCCAGTGGGGAGCATTCAGGAGGCAGCTGATCCATGGTTCTTTCTCATCATTGATGTTTCTATCTCTCTCTGCCTCTCCCTTCCTCTCTAAAATCAATAAAAATGTATTTTTTAAAACATCAATGGGGAAAAATTTTTTTGTGTGAGGATTAACAAAAAACATACAAATTTTTTGCTCTGGCTGGTTTTGCTCAGTGGATAGAGCATTAGCCTGCAGACTGAAGGGTCCTGGATTCACTTCCAATCAAGGGCACATGCCCGGGTTTCGGGCTCGATCCCCAATCGGGGGTGTGCAGGAGGCAGCCAATAAATGATTCTCTCTCGTCATTGATGTTTCTATCTCTATTCCTCTACCTTCCTCTCTGAAATAAATATATATATTTGGAAAAGGAAACCTCTTCAGATTTCAAAGTCGGGTATTCATTAGTATGAAAAAAATCTGAGACTTTCCTACGAGCGAATTTATTTTGAACTAAGGGGATTAAAATACATAAGGAAAGCATCAAAAGACCAGAATGACGAGGACAAGAGAAAATACCATGGTATGGGCAAAATCTACAACTAGTTTGGGAGGCTGAGTCATAAAGACAAAATATACCAGCTTTCTAATTCCGGGATGCTCCTGACACCTACCTTTAAGAGCTCACAGTCATATTTAGAAGATAAGATGTAAGCAGGAAAAAATAAAACCCTAAAGATCCGCATATGGCAAGGTGTGTGGATTTGATAATGAGAAGAAAGATAAAAAAGGAAGGAAAGGACATTAATATTAAATGGAATTCATTTAACAGCAAGTGACAAAACCCCAACTTAAATTGGTTCAAAACTTAAAAGGGGGTTAAAATATATCAGCTCACATAACTGCAGAGTAATGGCTAGATCTGGTGCCCAAGTAATATGATTAATTATCTATGTCCCCCAGCCTCTTATACTGGTGTTGCTTGGTATTAGTTATTTACTCTCAGCCAGGTTCTCCCCTCTGGACAGGCAGATGCCACCAGAAGCTACCAGTTTAGTAACCCCAATAAAAAAAAAAATCCAGTGCATTAATCACTGTGATCGACAGTAAGATTCAGGGTCTGCCCCTCCTGTCAGCGGGCTGCGCTGAGAGTGATGGAGGGGTGGGTCTGCTGAGGCTCCGGTTAAAAGGGGGATGGGTGCAGGGAGGCAGAACAGCAGACTTCCGGCCACTTTCCCTCCAGAGGAGGCTTCCGGTGAGAGGAGGATTTTTCCTGAGCGCAGCTCTCCCAGGCACGCTCACTCGCTCACTCGTGGCCACCAAGCCATATTTTCAGCCAGAAAGTTGTATAGTCATCACAGCTCCCCACTGAGATTTTCTTTCCAAATTACCACAAGGGCACTCTTTGGAGGGCAGTGTCCTCCGTGGAGGACGCTGGTCACCAGGCTTGAAGTTCTCTAAGACGGTTTTATTTTAATAGATATTTGAAGAACTTTATTGAGGCAACGCCACACATATTTAATGAAGCTCTGAAAAGGCACCTAGTGTGAAATAGGAGACGAGATACATCAAAAGTAAAAATAGGTGGCTTAAAATAGAATTCCTGGCTTCAGATGATCTATAAAGCTGCTAATCTGCTTTCGATGCAAAGTACACAGCTACAAATAATTAAAAGTTAAATAACACAGAAAGTGAACGGGAGGAGAAAAAGTTCCACTTCCCAGAAAGGGCCAAAGAATAATTCCACTCATTAGACAAGATGTAATTGTAATTTTATTTACGTGTGTGCATGCGTGCATGTGTATATGTGTGTAAAAGATCGATTGTTTTCTGATTGAATAAATAATTTATTTTTGTCTTCTCAGTGATGGTGAAAACTGGTTTTGTGTGTGTCCAAAGCTGTACTCAGGCAAGCTGTGCCAGTTTGCAATGTGTGAAAACAACTCATGTAGAAACGGGGCCACCTGTGTTCCCAAATCTGGGACAGACTTCGTCTGCCTCTGCCCCTACGGGAGGTCTGGACTCCTCTGCACGGACGGTAAGGCATTTGATGATTCAGCCTGGGGCACAGGCAGAGGAGGTGAAGAGGACAGAAGTCACTCAGAGCAGTCAAGGCCAGCTTCTGACTGATCAAATACTTCAAATTGTTTTCTTGGTTCTTTCCAAGTCAGTCAAGACAAGATTGATGACCTAGAGAGTATTATGCTAAGTGAAATGAGTCCATAGAGAAAGATAAATACTATATGATTTCACTTACATGTGGAATCTAAAGACCAGAATAAACAAACAAAATTGAAACAGACTCCTAGATACAGAGAACAGACTGATGGTTTCCAGAGGGGAGGAGGTTTGGGGGGCAGGGTGAAAAGGTGAAGGAATAAAAAAAATTACAAATTGCTAGTTACAAAACAGTCACAGGGATGTAAAGCACAACATAGGGAATATAATCAATGATATTGTGGTAAATATGTATGGTGCCAGGCGAGTGGTTGGAATAACAAGGGAGCTCTCTGTAGGGTATATGATTGTCTGACCACTAAGCTGTACACTGGAAACTGGTACAGAATTGTATTGAGTGTGCCTGGCCAGTGTGGTTCAGGGGTTGAGTGTCAAACCATGAACAGGAGGTCACGGTTTGATTCCCGGTCAGGGCACATGCCTGGGTTGCATGGGCTCAATCCCCAGTAGGGGGCGTGCAGAAGGCAGCCGATCAATGATTCTCTCTCATCAATGATGATTCTCTCTTTCTCTCCCTCTCCCTTCCTCTCTGAAATCAATTTTTAAAAATGGGGTTGACAGAAGATTTTTTTTAAAAAGTATTGAATGTAAACTGTAATTGAAAAAATGAAAAAGATCCATTAATGAGACTGATCACTGAGCAGGTATTTTTCATACCATCAAGTAATTACAAAGGAGGTAATGAATTTTCCCTAAGGTTAGACTACCTTAAATATCTGTATTATAAAGTCTCAAAGTCATTCAAATGCTCAAAGAGTAACAAGGAAAATCAGGTGCAAGATATAAAATCAAATTATTTTACATCATTTTTGCAAACTGAGGATATAATTAGCAAGTGGGTATAGACCAGTTGTTTTTGTTTAAAAACAACAAAGCCTATGGTAGTTATTATATATCAAGAATCTAAATCACAAATAATAGCCATGTGCCTCTCCTTAGGAAAATCCAGTGTGTGGAAACCCTAAATTATAAAACAGCACAAGATTGCTTTAAGAAGCAAATTGCCGGTGAGAGGGTTTCTCTCCATATTTACCGTGGGAACCTGGTCACGCTCTGAAGGTACATCTCACAACCGTGCCTGGCTGGGCTCACAGGGCCCGGCCCGCTGGGGGTTTGCATCTCAGAGCGTCAGACTGAGCCTCCAGCCATCCCTCAATTACATTGAAGGTTTTCTGACTCTGGCTTCGGGAGTTTTTAGAAACCTCAGCTCATTCTAATATTGATCCAGAGTTCCGAGCCCATGTAGAAGGACCATGGAAAGCCAAGGAAAGGTTTTAACCAGGGCCACGGCTTGATCAGACTTTGGTTTTAGAATCATTTTGGCGATAGTGAGAAAGCGGATTGGATGAGGATGGGACAATGGAGGAACTCGGAGGCCACTGCTCTGAAGGAGAGACGGGCCGATTGCCTACCACCTGCCAGCCAGGAGGCTGGGCACTGATGAGCAGCTGGTGAGCAAATTCGACGCTTTCCTGTCCTTATGCTGGAAACAGACACCAAGACCCCAGTTTGGTGGCAGTGATGGTGGATCCAAAAGAGACTTCTGATGGCTCAAGGACAACATGCAACACAGGGATTGGCACCCATGAATACTTTGAGTTCTCACTGGAAGTCTCTGTAGGTGCTACACTCTCTGAACTCCACTCACACCAGAGCCTATGGATGGAATCCTGGGAAAACAGACAACAGCTAGGAAAAGGCCCACACAGGAAAGGCTGCAGGAGGACATGGCAAGAAGATGGCATCTGCACACCAGAAAGACACATCTCACCAGATACCATCCCAGCTGGCACCTTCCCCACCTCCAGAACTCTGAGAAAATAAATGTCTTTGTTTGAGCCACCCCCCCAAAAAAAAAAAAAAAAAGAAGCAAATTGCCTAAAAATGCAATGTTGGCTTGATATACAGGCATGAATGTCTATAAATATTTTCAGAAATAACAAAAAGTAATTGGTATTACTATTTCACCAGCTCAGGACTGGACTTGTTTCATCTTTATTTTTATCATAAAGATAAGAAACAAAGTTTACCCCTTTGGCACTAGTGATATTTATTACCAAATTTTTAGAATAAGACTCCCAAGGTGAGCACAGGGCCCTAGGCCCCCAGTCCACCAGTAAACAGATCCAGCCTTCGCTGACTCATCAAAAAACTGGGTTCATACCCTAATGTAACAGGTATGAAAACTGAAACTAGGATGAAAAAGAATCTGGGACTAAAAGGCATTGAAGTTTTGGGTATGTATGTCTTTGAAGGGAATTGAAACTATGGATCTAAGCATAGCTGGAAAAGGGGAAGCTAAGAATTACTAGGAATTTTATTCTGTGTGTAGCATGGTTATACTATAAATTAGCCAAGTAATATTTATAAGAAAAAGCATCCTAGGCTGGATAGATATGAAGTCTTTTTCTTTCCCATAAAAACCTATTGTTTCTCAGAAATAATTATCCTACTTAGAAAAAAAGCAAATTGAAATGCAAATAATCACAATAAATTTGATTACTATGGGATGAATCATCAGTTTCGCTTCCTACTTGAAAACAAGACTACCATAGGAAATAAGAAATGATGAATTATAAGAATGTCTTCACGTTTTTACCAAAAAAAAAAAAAAATGTTTACTCTCATCTCTTGATCTCATTAGGAGTCCCAAGATGCAGAGATTTATGGATTATTGAGAGAGGAACTATTAGACAATGTTTATTAGGCTCTTTGCCTCAGGGTAGCTAAGAAGAAATGCCTATGTGCACCCATCCAGAAGAATTTCTCAAAATAATTAGCCTGTCCATTAATATATTCCACAAATGTGTCAGATCCTTTCAAGATTCCTACTCTCATAGAGTTTAATCTCCTAAGTGAGAAGATAAAAAGAAAATAAAAATGGCTTGAGACACAATATAAATTTATGAAAAGAATTATGAAGGAAAGAAACAAGAAGCAATAAAGTAACAGGTTGGAGGCACTATTCTAGACAGGTGCTTACTAGAAGAATGACTCCAGAAGAGGAGATATTTGTACCAAGGCCTAAAGAAGAAGGAGTGTAACCTATGAAAAGCAGAAAAATCAAGTATTCAGGCAGAAGGTTTAGAAAAATGCAAGACCCAGAAGAGAGATAGAACCTAGGCTTTTGGAAGAATGAAAAAGTTTTCACAATTGCTGGAGCCTAAGGGAGCAAGGCAGAAAATTCTGTCTGACATTAGCAGGGCCTTGGAAGCCTGGGAAGGTTCTAGACTTTTATTTCTAGGTCCCTTAAAAAGCCATTGGAATGTTTTAAAGAGGCATGTGGTGCATATCTGTTTGTCTAAACCATTTTGACTGCAGTATAGAAATTGATTTTAGAAGGCTTTTGTCAGTGATCCTCACAAAAGATCATTTTGCTTAAGACAAGAGTGATGGCAGTGGAGGTGCAAGTCTGGAGATGGAGAGAGAATTGACAGCACTTCCTGGGAAATGTGTGAAAGGAGCTGAATGGAGAACAGCCAGATTTTTTTAATTTTATTTGTTGGATTTTAAATTTTATTTGTTGGGACTATAGCTAGAAGGCGGTGGTGACATGAGGAAGAGTAAAGGCATATTGGGAGCTAAACAAGTTTTACTATGTACAGGTGATGGGAAAGATGCCTTTTAGATATCCAAATGGAGATGATATGTAGACAATTGAATAAATGATTCTGGTGCTCAGGAAAGAGGTCAGGACTAAAGATACAATTAGGCAAGGCATCAAAATAGAGGTGGTGGTTAAAACCATAGAGCCAGAGATTGTCTAAGGAGAAATTGTAGATCAAGACAAGAAGAAGGCTAAGAACTAAGCCCTTCAGGATTCCAATATTTAGGGATCTGGTAGAGGAAAGAAAACCATGTTAAATAGCAATACCATCCACACACAAACACCCCCTATTATCTTTCAGCCCATAAATACTGCTTCTTTTATAATGAGCATTGTCTTAGCCTGGGTGCTCCATAAAAGTGGAACTTGAATAAAGGATTGCATCCAAGTAGTTTATTTTGGAAATGATCTCAGGAAACAGGAGTGCAGTGAAAGCTTAGAAAGAATAAAATGGAAAAGTCAGTACAAAGGCCCATATGGAGGAGAGCATCACCCTGGGCAACCATGCTTGATTCTACTGGGATCTTATGAAGAGCTAGCTAAAATGAGTCTAAGGCCCGGCCCATGCACCGAGAGATCACTGGTTCGGATTCCTGGTCAGGGCAAATGCCTGAGTTGTGGGCTCAATCCCCAGTAGGCGGTGAGCAGGCGGCAAGCCAATTGATCTTTCTCTCTCATCAATATTTCTGTCTTCCCCTCCACCTTCCTCTCTCTCTAAAAATCAATAAAAAACATATTTTAAAATGAGTTTTAGAATTGTCTGACCTTATGAGGAAATGTATAGAATGAGTCTGAGAATTGTCTGCCCTAGGGACAAAAGAGAGAAGCATGTAACCATTTTCTCATGGTTCCTTTCGACTGAGGGTTGCCCCACAGGGCATTCATTTTCCCACACTTCTAGGTTGCCATACAAGCAAGAGTGCAAGCTCTTGCAAGCATCTCAGGCAAAGGCTTCAGAGAAGCTGGAGGTCAAGGAAGGAGAGCTTATCATATCAATATTCCACAACAATCACTAACATGCCCACTCAAGTGTCAGCTCCGTACAGGAGCCAGCTCTGCATCAAGCAGGCACAATGCTTCCTTTGTGTGAAGTGATACCCACATCATTTCTTGGACCAATCGCTGTTACCAATCTGACTTCCAGGAAGATTGTCCAGAACATGCTGAGTATGTGTTTATTCAAAAGAGAAAAGCATAGTGCAACCAATAAGCAGAGCTGTTGCCCAACTACAGCTACATTTAGAACAGGCACAGAATAATATCTGAAAACCCCTTTTTTTATCTTTGCATTTTTGTTAATACCAGAGGGTGAAAACCCAGCTTGTTTTATTTCATCAGCAGTCATAGTTGCTACATAGCACTTTTCTTTAAAATTATAACAATATCTACCATACTAGTATATTCTTTGGGGGATGATAAAAACTATAATTATGACATTTCCTACCTTGTTGATCTGTTCACTGAGCAATTCATTCTGGAGAGACCTTGGTAGTGATGACTGGGGCTGAGACAAACACTACAAACTGAAAACTTCCAGCTGCCTTCCCTTGTAAAATGCTTTACTTTCCACCTCTGTGCTTCTTATTCAGACTTTCTGTTGCCTGTTCTTAAGCAAGAATCATCTCTTCTTGTTTTCTTAACCACAAAAGGGGAATGGGATGTCTTATCTCTTGCCCTCTGTGTCCCTTCTAGAAATATTTCCTAATTAACTTACCTTATCCTCCCAACCTTGGTGTCTCAATGGAACACAGCCTTTGAAAAAAGCAGTGTAACCACTGCCTAAGAACTCGGCCCTGGAAGTAGCCTAGCTGGGTTAAAATCCCCATTCTACTGCTGACTAACCAGGGGAGTGATCTTGGGCAAGGCACTTGGTCTCTCTGTAGTTCAAGTTCAAGGAGTCTAAGAATATAGCCTACCTTATAGATTTCGTAAGAATTAAATAGATAATTTATGTAGCGTGCCTAACACATTACTGGTCACATAGAAAATACTTTTGCTTTTTAATGGGGGACTGGGGGGAGGATGTCAAGCCAGGATTCACAGGTTCACTTTAACTGCCACATTTTGTCATTGTGGGAAAGAGGGCTGGATACAATCCCAGCTGAAAGGAAAACTCTCTAGGATGTTAAAGGAAGTCAAAATTAATTTCCTTTTGAGATTTTTTTCTAAACTGGTGGCACTCTGCAGTGATTAGGGATGAGCCAGGGTATTAGAAAATCAGGGCAGAAAGCAGTGCTCCAGGGACACCCATAATCACCTGGCTATCTAAGGACATGATACCTCTATAAAGCAGCTTCCCGTCAGGCTGGCATTTGGTAAAGGCATATTTCAAGTTCACGTAATTTTCTGTCATGTAACCTCGTAACTCTTTTGATAGCATGCGCTCTGATGTGGTCCAGCTTTTTCTTTCCAACTCAACAGCTGTCCAACCTGTCTCAACAGTCCCCATTTCCCACCACGCTTACATGCTGTATTTTCTAGTTCCTGGTAGCAAAGAAATATTAAAAGATCAAGTCCAATCACAGAGGGGAGCAAGGAGACAGAGGTGATTGTGGCCACACAAGAAAGCACTCAGAAAAGTGATTCCTCTTGCTCTGTGGACGGCAACCTTTGAGTGGTCTGTGTTCTTTCTTCTTTAAGAACTGAGGGAATTGCCTCACCTTTTGCTCAGTGGGAAGGTGTGTACCTCCTGCCTTCCCTTTTTTTTCCCTATTTCAGCATCATTAATGAGGGAAAAGTTAGATTGGCACATGTTAAAAAGCAGCACTTAAAATAAGTATATATTTCAATGTGCACTAAAATGTGTGAAAAATAGTTTTGACGGATTCCTGTGGTCCAATCCATTGGCATTTTGAATTAGCACATTTCTTCTCTTTATGCAAGTGGCTGTCTCAGCAGAGCAAAGTTATGCTTATTATTCCAATGATTATTACCAATTTTATTTTTATGAGCAAATGAGTCTTTAAAACATATCTCTGGGAAATATGATCTGGTCAAAGACTTTTATTAGATTTAGAAATTGTTCATACGTCTATAATTAATGCTATAATCATTATCTAGAAGCATTATGCTTTCTACCAATGATTAGTATTAGATTTAGTTATATATTTATACACATATATGTATTCACACACACAAACACACACACACACACACACACACACACACACCTATTAAAAACAGCAAAAAAATAAGCTACTTAGGGAATGATATCAGTTCTGACAGGGCCTACTAGATGTTAGACCAATATATTCTATCCTTTTTTGTTACTACACACCTGATTTTGGGAAAGGGGGTGATAATATACCCAGCTAAGATATCTCAGCCTCCCTTAAGGCAGAATGTGGTCATGGCACTAATTTATGGACAATCAGATATAAGCAGAAGTGTTAAGAGTACTATACTGACCCCTGGAAAACTCCTTCAGAGCAACATGACCCCACAGCCTTCCTTCTTTCTGAAGCCTAGAATGTGAATGAGATGATTCAAACTCCAGAAGTCATCTCAAGGAGATCTAAGGATGGAGAAGCAAACAGTTGAAAAAAGCTTAAATCCCTGATAACTAACATTACCAGTCAAGGATTACCACCATCAGACTTATTGTTAATGAAGGAGAAATAATCAATTTTGCTTAAACCTCTATAATTTTGTTATATGTCATGTTATATGAGGCTAAACCTAATCTTTACTGATATAATCAGTGTCATGATTTCCCTGAATTTTATAGTCTGATGTTTTCTCAAATACTTCTGATTTTGTTCATAAGCCCTTAGATGCCTTCTCTAAGAGAAAAGTACAAAATTTATTGTATTTTATTTATCTTATCTCAGCCTAGAAGCTCTAATAAATTATAAGTTTATGAAATATATTTTTCAACCTAATGATAGTGTGGTATGAATATTATTCTAATATTATAAAGGAAATATCAAAGTAAACAGCAAAATGAAAAACTTATTTTTTCAAATTAGAAAAATAATTTAAAAAGCAAAATCCAGATCTTACTTATGACATATTATCTCTTGTCTTAAAACTACCCACCGAGGCAATTTCTAATAATCACACTAAATGAAAGATCAAATTAGTGTGTAGATTTTCACATCTCCATTCCTAGGGAACAATGCAGCTTTTAATGTCTGTCTTTCAACAGAGAACAGAATATTCGCTCTCTAACGCTCACTGTTTGCCTCTGGAACACTGTCAGTAGAACATGAAACTCTAAAGGCCAAATGTGTGTGGGGTTTTTTTGTTCATTCCCGCACTTTGTCATTGTTTAGCAACATCACGGAATTCTCCCTCCCAACACGAACATTTCCTGCTTCTTAAAAATGCCTTTAAAATGGATAGACTATGCATCGGGGCAGAATTGTCTCTCCCGAATGTATTTACGGCAAATTGATTTTTGTAGACCATGTGTGGAAATGGAAACCTCTGCAGTTTATCCCGCAGCTCAGCAGAGAATTGCACTTTGCAGGTCTGTCGGTCCAAGCTGTCGGATCCTACCACACCCATCAGGTTATGCTTGGTCAGTTTAAGAGCGAAGTTAATGGGATGCACCTGCCAGGTACCAAGCAATGGAGGGCACACACACATTTGTTACATTAAAAAATTTTTCACAGAAATGGAAAATTGATTAGAGTCTGAGTCGATTTATGCTACATGAAAAACTGTGCAGTCAACATTTTATGACAAGGCAGTGGAATTTATTGATGGTCAGGAATGAAATAAACAGGGATAGAGATGCTTGCGTGCAATGTAAATTGCCTTCGTTTTATACAATGATAGCAGCTCTGCAGTTAAAGGGGTTTTGTTTAGACAACGGATGTGCTCATACTGTGTCTTTTCTAATATTTTGCCATTCCATGCTTTGAGCTTGAAAATGGCTTCCTATTTACCTGAGGATGAGACAAGAACTGCTGAAAATGATGTGCAAACCTAGCGTGGGCAGACCTCAGCTCATTAAAAAAAAAATACAGCCTCAAACTGTAAGCTCTGTGAATATAGAAATCATTTCTGCCTCAGAGCAGCACATGGTGCCTGCCACAGGGTAGACTCTAAAACTTTTGCTGAATTGAAAATGATTTTAAAGTTCTTCAGAATATTCATCCAAGCTGTTACCCTGAACCTACTACTGGGCCTATTACTTAGGAGATAGTCAATAAGTCTTTGTCAATTAAAAAAGTCAAATGATAAAATAATCAATGAACAAATACTCTAACCTGGAACATTTCCAAAACATATGTCCCAGGGCACACTAGTGCAATAAGGTGGCCCATGAAAGAAAGAGTGTGTTGAAATGAACTTGCATTTACTGAGCGCCTACTATGTGCCAGGCCCTCATCTCAGGGCTCTTAAATTCATCTTCCTACATGATCCACAAAATAACCCCATGAGGTATGTCATTATTTGTATTGTGCAGATAGAAAAACTGAGGCTCTGAAAAATTAAGTAGCTAATCAAAAGTAATATAGCTCGCCCAGCCAGCATTGCTCAGTGGTTGAGTGCATCAAGAGGTCACCGGTTCAATTCCTGGTCAGGGCACATGCCAGGTTTCAGGCTTGATCCCCACCCAGCTGAAGGTGTGCAGGAGGCAGCCAATCAATGTTTCTCTCTCATTGATGTTTCTCTCTCTCTCTCTCTCTCTCTCTCTCTCTCTCTCTCAAATCAATACAAATGTTTCTGGGTTTTTTGGGTTTTTTTAAGTAATATCATGCTTGAGTGGTGGGTAAATCTGGAATCCAGACCTCTCTGACTTCAGCCTTTTTTTAATTCTTTATTGTTGAAAGTTTTACAGATGTCTCCTTTTTCCCCTCATTGACCTCTCCCCACCTGCTCTCGCCCCCCAGCATGTACCCCAACCCCCCTATTGCTTCAGCCTTTCTTGAAAACAGTATATAGTACTCTAATCCTCTTTCAGGAATTCAGTGTTGTAGAAAACATTACATCTTTTTTATCTTAATCTTATAATTTCCATTTCTTATGTTTTATGATGTCCATATTATATTTGTATATGAATATAATTTTAAATACATAATATATAAGATCCATAGTCAAAAAAGTTTAGCAACCACTGATTTTGTTGCAGATGAGCTGCCAGGCAACACGGGAGAATTAATCAGCGGGTCACTCAAGAGGATATTTTCAGAAAAGTAGCCTTTATTGCAGATTGCACTAGTGCCCCGACTCAGGGGGGTCAGTCTCCAAATCCTGAGTGATGAGTATGGACGAAACTTTCCCTTTATACTCTTAGTTCCTTTGTCCCCCAAATATGGATCATGTTTCCCCCATGAGCTGGGATGGGGGAAGTGAGATTACACCCAGAGGCTTGCCAGCCCTGGCACCAGCCCCTCCAGGGGTTGTATATGGGAGTATTCTGGGAAACACGTTCTGCACAGCAAGACAGGCATCACAGATAAGAATGGAGTTTGATAAGAATGGAGTTTATTGGCAAGCAAGAGTGTGCGTTTATTGGCAAGCAGGGGTAACGTCAGAAGGCAGGTTACTGGCACAGATTCAGATAGCTAGCCCCCAAATGTCTTATTTTCCCCTTCAGTTCGACAATTCCCCTTCAAACTATTGCCTGACGCTTTTATTCATGCCACTAATTTCATAGAACTAATTTAGAGAAGCTGGTTTCAATTTATGCTTGAAATGCTTGGAATTATTATATATAAAATTTATTATACAATTCCAATTGGTTGATATAGTTAGAGGAAACAATGGAGTAGCATATTCAAAAAGTTTTATTCTTGTTCTTAAAGTTACTTTAAAACCACCCACTCACCTCCACCAATTCAAGTAAGTTTACTTAAATTTGCATTCTCTAAACTCATGCTAACTGAGCTGTGGAGAGAGTACAGGAATACTATGGGTGCAGGAGGAGAGTGACTATGACCTCAGCTAACACCAGGGCAGTCTCATTACAGGAAGTCCAGGATTAAATGTGCATTGTTTTATGGCCATTGTATGGAAATGTGCCCATTTGTGGTAGGCATTCCCAAGCACGAAGAAGCAGAATAAATTTAAGTGGGAGCTATTTCTAATCTTCCTCTTCCTTACAATTTAATAAAAATTAAAAATGCTTAAAATTACATTATGCATTCACTTAGGGGGTTTTTTGTTTTGATTTTCTCAGTGTATAAAATGTTTTGATCCTTGCTTTCAATTCTTTGTCCTTTTACCAAATGATGACCCTTCAATATTTTAAGTGTCCTGAAAAGTACTCAACTTTGATAAAAAAAAACCACATGATCATTTAATATTAATTTTCACACATAAAATTGGGTCAATGCAAGTTATGTTTTATATATTTTATTGAAACAACTAAGCCTGAAAGGATTGACACTTTTAGAGACATTTTATCAACTCACACAATTAAGCGATTTCTTAGAGGAAAACATTAATTCAGCAAGGGAGTATTTATTGAAAGTGTACCAATTACTGCAGAATTGATTAATCAAAGTAAACTGGTAACTCCAATAAACTCATGGTCTGTGTCTATGAGAAAATGACTTGGCCTTTGAGGTCTGGAATTCCTGTCACTGCACATTGGTGAGACAAAGATTAAATTGTGGAATAATGAGAAAGAAACAGAGGAAGAGAGAGAGAATATTCCTGAAAATTCTAGTTTGTAACCAAATCCTGACTTCATATGTACCTACATTGCATTAAGATTCTCCAATGTATCTAACATCTGCATGTTCTTCACCATATTGAGTGTTCCAAATGCCTTATCCCTATCTTTGAGAGCTAAAGGAAAATCCAAAGCTAAATGTAAACAGTCTTAGATGATAAAGTCAGGATTCCAGTTTGGCTGGAATGATGATATTGTAAACTCTGGATTTGAATATGAACTGCAAAAGGGAGTTATAAACACCCAATATCAGGAATATGGTTCATATCTCAAAACTTATGAATTACTCACGCAAGGAGTCCTGAAGGGCTATTTGAGTTCTTATTTTCCTAAGAAGATCATGTTATAGGGCTTACTAAAAACTGGGTTCCTGTTTATTTCTGAAATTCAAAAATTTGAAGAGCAAACAATAATTTGCAAAAGTACACCTATTAATATATTTCAAAATAAGGTTTTTTTCTATGGGCTGAACTATAGACAAATGCAGCTGTATTTTTAATTCCCTTGTTCTAATCATAGCACTTTGGTCCTGGGTAAGGGATTTGCTGGAAGTAATTAACTCTTTCTTGTCTCTGCTGTTGATCAGTCACTTTCGAGCAAAACTGGTGTGTTAGCAGCTTATAAAGTGAACACAGCTCTTTACAAGTCAGCATTTTCCTGCGAATTTGATTTGCATCGATGACTTCACACCTGGCAGGGAACATCCAATCTTTTCCAGAGGGCACCTAATGATTCAGTCTCAAAAATGGCATTCTGTAATTCTCTGTGCCATTCTAAAAGGGCCAAGGGTATTTTCGAATCTCATCTTTTTTTGTTCTTGTGTATTAAGTCAACTTGAAATTGTTACAGTGGGACTCTCTCTGCCCCAAGTCTTGAAGCTCTAGAGGAAGAAAAGCTGTCATAAGGGTGAGTGGCTGATAATTCTGCCTGTTGGAGTGTATCCCTGTCAGTCTCCCGGGTACACAGCTTAACATACGCCTCCTTGACAGCAAACACCACGGGGGCTTTCCTGAAGGAATCCACAGCATATCACTGTGGCTGCTCTGCCGAGAGCATCCCCTAAATACTTGTCAGGGTTGCTATCCTAACCAGAGTGGAGTTGATTTTTTCTTACCCTGCTGTGTCCATTGCATTTTAAGTTTGACTGCCCTTGTAAACTTTAAAAATAAAATATTTAAGAAATATTTATTTCAGAGGTCTCTGGTTTGTAGATTGTAAAACCTGCTCTTTGCCTCCATTATACCTCTGTTCTCCGTGACTTGTTAAAATAAAGAAACGCTTTTGAGAAAAGTGCATCTTTAGGGTCCTGGATTTTGAGCTACTGAATTTTACTCTAAATCAGTGTGGCAAAAGAAGAATGGAAAACCTTGAAAGCCATTTCTCCCACATGTTATAATTATTGTGGAATCATGCAATTTCCATCCTGCAAATCTAAGGACTTACAGTGCCTCTCCGCCAACATCCAAAAGCTTTTTTGGTTGGTCAACACTTGCCCTGTTGGAGTAGGAGACTATCAGAACACCTGTGCAAAACACAGAGGGCTGCAAATTTACGGGTGTATTAAGTCAAGTCTAATTATAACTTGTTTAAAAAATCCCCTTGGCAAAAGTCTATTTTCAGAAAATCAGCTTTTTTAAGAACAAACTTAGAAATTATTATATCCCAAATGTTCGACATGATACAATGGGGAAAAGTGTTGCTCAAAGCATTCTTGGATGTAGAAGCAAAAGAACAACACCTCTTTTTCTTTTCATCCTTCATTCTCTAGAGTAGAGTAGGGTGTTCCTTCTTAGTTGACTCTTTATTCCTTCAACATCTGCCTGCTGTTCATTAATGAACTTGACCGTTGAAGCAAACTCAAATAGATATTGTTTTCTTAAATCCTCACATCACTTCATAGCTGATTAAATTCGTGTTGAACTATTAGAGCTGTGTGCTAGAAGGCCCTACTCTTGGTGAACTTGATATTGGACTTGATAAGAACAATAAATATCAGGCCAATCATGAATATTGGTGCCAAATCCTAAACAAAATGATACCATCCAGCAACACATAACTTGGAAGTTGGTTACACATTAGATTTGTACATTTTTCCATGTTATACTTCAATAGAAAGTTAAATACCAGAAAATTCGTTGCCTGAATTCTCAACCTTAACTTCATCCCTTGTCTTAATTAGAAGGTTAGAGTGCCATTTGGTTACATTGCAGTCACTTAGGATTTTTATATATTTTCCCCATTTCTTGCTTCTTGTCCATAACACAGTCTGGACACATATTTGCCACCTCATCCGCACAGAACGTTAACTAAAAGAGACATCAACAGAAATAACCTGCCTCATTTTAGATGAATGACTGAAGTTTTATTTTTGTAGCAAGGGGGGGAAAATCAGTAACAAAATTCTCCACTCAGAAGAGAAAATGACCATCAGATTGCAAACTGATTTTAATTTAACCAAGATGCTTAAAGTTAGTCTATGTGTAGACAAGTAGAAAAACAAAGATACGACTGGTCACTATGAACGTTATAATAATGCCACAGAGTGTTCAAATGTGGTATTCTTTTTTACAAATACTTCTTTATTTTGTGAGTTCAAATTATTGTCAGTATATTTGTTGACAGATATTGAATGAATGTCGCATGTGGATTGATGGGATGCCATAATATCAGATGCTGTAGGGAATACAAAACAAATATAGCCCTTACCCTCAAATGTGTTGTTTTGAAAGGTGGGGATGGGGTGAAGAGAAGAAAAAATTCTTCTCATAAAAAAAAGTCAGAGAATGATACAAGGCCGAATTATAGCAAAGGACTGGGTCTTATTCATCTTTTTGTCACTCAGAGTTATTAGTGTTGTGATTTTCACATACTGTGCTAGTAGACTAATAAATGTGCCAAATAAATTACATTAAATTTGTGTGCTATGGCTGACTGAGGGATAAGTTATCATTCCCCAAGCAGCAGGGATCCTAATGAATCCAATCCCTCTGTTACTATTTTGAAAATCTTCACTCTGTGATAACTGCTCCTTAGTTTTCTCCCATACAGTAATTATAGATATGATATTTTTACATAAGTAAGTGGATTTTATTTTTTCTGCTTTTTAGAACAATGACTATTGCCATTGTTTAGCATCAATTTCTTTTTTAATGTTTTTATTGATGTTAGAGAGAGAGGAAGGGAGAGGCAGAGAGAGAGAGATAGAAACATTGATGAGAGAGAAACACCTATTAGCTGCCTCCTGCAGGATTCCCACTGGAGATAGAGCCCCAAATCCCGGCATGTACCCTGACTGGGAATCAAACTGGTGACCTTTTGGTGCATGGGATGACACTCAATCCACTGATCTACACTAGCTGGGCAACATTAACTTCTGATAGACCATGTTTATTTCATTATTGTTCACTTTTTTCTTCCTTGTTCCTACATTAAACAAATATCTGCTATTTCATAAAAATCCTATGCTCCTAATAGTGGCCTATGTTTATTGTTGAAAAATTTATGTGAATCTATTATTCTTTTCTTTTTTTATTTCATTAGAGGTTTTATTTTATTTTCATAAAAGACAAAATGTTTCCATCTTAAGTTCCCCCAAGAGCATACAAAATTTCTATTTCCCCAGAAAGTCATGAGAGAAGATTTTCTATCAGTGGAATTACTGGGTCAAATTATAAGCTCCTGATTAAACTTTAAAGATTTTACCAAACTGCCCTTCAGACAACCTGTGCTCCCACCAAAACCTTAGAGGGAGTTTCCTCAAAACATTAAGAATAGAACTCCCATTTGACCCAGTGATCCCACTTCTAGGAATGTATCCCAAGAACTCAGAAACACCAATCAGAAAGGACATATGCACCCCTATGTTCATAGCAGCACAATTTACAATAGCCAAGATTTGGAAACAATTTAATTTTTTATCCAGCTGGAGCTTATTTGGGGATATGGGTTAAGTTAATGAATCCTCTTTTATTCTAATGATTCATTTAGCTGTAATATTTACTGACTAATCCTCCTTTTTTTTCACTAATTAAAAAAGACATTAATCATAAAAATCTCCCAGGTATCTTGTATCTTATTCTGAACTCTCAATCCATACCTGCATATGTTTTCATTAAAATCGAATTGGATTGATAAAATAAATTAGTGGGAATTGACAAATATAGTTAGTACGTTAAAACTTCCTATTCAAGAACATCACAGGTATTTCTCCTTACTAGATACTTAAGTCACTCAATGATTTTAAAGTTTTCTTTATTTAGTACTTGCCTATTATCTATTGTACTTATGTTGGCCAGAGTGACAATACGTACCAGAGAGCCGCTAGGTGCTGGCCACTGTTCCAAGTGCTTGGGACACAGCAGAAAACAAAAACGACGACATCCTGCCTGCACGAGCCTTCCACTCCAGTGTGGGGTGAGACAGGCTAGTGAATTGTTAGAAGGTAATGAGCGCTATGGGAAAACAAGACAAACATGCAGAGAAGAAAAAGAGAGAACAGAGCTGTGGGCTGGGGGAATCAGGGTGGCTTATAAGATTTAAAGTTTTATTTCTTTTATGGTGGGACAACACACTCAGATAGATGAAAGGAAGAACTTTTGGTTACTTACAGCACCAAGTGAAAGAAGGTTGCTACCAGGGACACACTTGAGTTTGCACCAGGGACGGGGAACCAGCAAGCTGAGCTGTAAAGTGCTGACTCCTCATGTGCGGTAGTTAGGTTTCCAGGGCTCCCTGTGGGTTGGCTAATTTGAATAGTTTCATGTGCTCCAGGGCATAGCAGCTGCCCCTAGCAGCTGCCCCTGTGGTCTGGTACCTGGAGCCATGCAATGGGGGTCCAAGCGTCTGGAGCCCTACAGGGGCTATTGACTTAGCTGCTTAAGAAAGGAACTGACCATCCTGTAATCAGGACTTCAAAACTGGGTCAAACAGCATTTTTTAAATTGTATCACACAGAGGAAAGGTGCGATTAAATGTGATGGAGCAGGCAGGCCTCAGTGAGAAGGGGAGGTTAGAGCCAACACTGAAGGTGGGCAGGTGAGGACGGTTCTGGCAGCACTCAGGTAATTCTCGAGGTCAAAGGAAGTGTGAATGTGGCTGGGAAAAAAATAATTACATCTTTTCTCCACCTCCAACAGAAATTTAACAAATTCTTAATTATGAATGCCAGCAGCAAACCACAGTAGTATTGGCAGTACCCATGACGCTGTCACCGAGAGAAATCAGATCCACTTATGCACATTACAATTATTATACACCACCTGAAAATATTTTTGTGTTCCTCACAATTTGAAATTGCCCTACTTATTATACCTGCGGCTAGATCTCTCTATTTAAATGCATTACAAAAGAAGCATAATTTCACTTTATTACAAACTTGTTATATTTTATTAGCTATATTTCCAAAAAGTTGGTTTATTTTATAACTCTATGAATTTTAACTTAATTAATTAGAAACATTGCCCTGAAGAGGTTTCCATGGGCTCCAGTAAATGGGCTCAGGATGCAGGAGTACCCACACTTACACAGGCACTCGCACCCACACAAAAGACTGCTCTGGGGTACTGCCTCACACATCTAGTGTTAACACCTCATGAAGGCCTAGATCTCAAGCCCACCATGGCCAGGGCCCTCAGGAATGAAGGCTCACATCACCACAACAGAATCTCAGCAGCAGCAGGGCCACCTGAAAATAAGGTCATGGAAGGAACAATTTAAGTTTGCTTCCCCTACATCAGTGGTTCTCAACCTTCCTAATACCGCAACCCTTTAATACAGTTCCTCATGTTGTGGTGACCCCCAATTTCATTGTTACAAATTGAACATAATTAAAGCATAGTGATTAATCACAAAAACAATATGTAATTATATATGTGTTTTCCAATTATCTTAGGCAACCCCTGTGAAAGGGTCATTCGACCCCCAAAGGTGTCGCGACCCACAGGTTGAGAACTGCTGCCCTACATGAAAGAGGAGAGCATTCCAGGAGGAAAGTTATATCAGAAGGGGCTTTTTGGCCAGTTCTGGAAATCAGGACTGTAGCCCCAGAGTTGCCTTCATTGTAATGTGTGCTAATGATTTGCCCTTTTGCTCTGAGATCCAAGTCTCAAATATGGAAACTACATTTTCCCCTGCCAGGAGCCTGGAGGAAAGGAGGAAGAGAGAAGCCAGAATGTTTCTTGTTGCCTGTCTATCAGTAACTGTGTCTACCATTGGCTCCAGGTCCTGACCCCCACCCCCTGCCATGGTCCCCTGATCTGATGAATGGCCCTCCTCATGGGCCCAGCTCCCTCCAGGTGATCTGGCTCTTGGGCTTTTACAACCTCAGCAGTTGATGGATGCTTTCAGCTGTTCAGCTATTGCTAGTCTCTGGGTGGCCTCACTATCCCCCGTTTGTCTTTCCTGTTCCCCCTTTATAATTAGTTCCCTATATCAAGTTCCTTCCTCTGAGCCACCTCTTGTGGACTATCTTGGGCAGCAAACCACAAGGAAAATTACACATACTTCCCTCTCATTGCAGTTGTCATCTGCAGCCTGGTCGCTATGTAAAGCACTTGAGTTTAGTGAATGTTGCGACTTAGTCCATAACAGGACGGAATCACAACATAGGGAGGATGAATGGCCATTATGCAGAGCTCTTGGACTTGGAACAAAGTGCAATTTTTAAAAAAGACTTTAAGAAAACTCCATTTTAGACAAGAGTGTAACTTTTTTATATTATAGAGTATTGTTATTAGAAGGAAGTTTATATTTTGTTTTGTTTTTGTTATTGAGGTATAATTGACATGTAACATTATATTAGTTTCAGGTATACAACATAGTGATTCCATATTTTTACGTATTATGAAATGATTACCACAATAATTTAGTTAACACCATACATAATTGGAGCATTTTTCCTTGTGATGAGAACTTTTAAGTTCTAACCTTTTAGCAACTTTCAAATATGCAATATAATATTACTAACTATAGTCACCATGCTCTACATTACAGCCCCAGGACTAATTTGTATCTTTTGACCTCTTTACCCATTTTACTGAGCCCTCACCCCACCTCCTCTGGCAACTTCAAATCTGTTCTCTGTATCTATGAGTCTGTTTCTGTTTACTTTTGTTTTACTTCCACACATAAGTGAGATCACATGGTATTTGTCTTTCTCTGTCAGACTTATTTCACTTAGCATAATGCATTCAAAGCCCATCCAAATGGCAGTATCTCCTTTTTAATTGCTGAATATATTCGTGTGTGTGTGTGTGTATTTGTATGTGTATATATCACACTTCCTTTATCCATTCATCCATGGATACTTAAGTTGTTTCCATATCTTGGTTTTTGTAAATAATGATATAATGAACATGAGAGTGCATATATCTTTTCGAGTTAATATTTTTGGATAAATACCCAAGTGGAATTTCTGGATCATATGGTAGGTCTATTTTTAATTTTTTTAAGACCCTCCATAATGTTTTCCATAGTGTCTGCACCAATTTACATTCCCACCAACAGTGCACAAGGGTTCCTTTTTCTCAACAATCTCACCAACACCTTTTATTTCTTGTCTTTGTGATAATTCTATTCTAACAGGTGTCAGGTAATATCTCATTGTGGTTTTGGTTTTAATTTCCCTGATGATTAGTGATGCTGAGCATCTTTCCATGTACCTTTTAGCTACCTATACGTTCTCTTTGGAGAAATGTCTATTCAGATCCCCTGACCATCTATAATAATAAAAGTGTAATATGCTAATTAGACCAGACAGCCGAACGACCTTCCGGACATCAATCCGGACGTCCTTCCGTTCAAAGCTTCGGTGGCAGGGGCCGAGGCAGAGGCAATTAGGGGCATTCAGGCAGGCAGGCAGAGTGCTTAGGGGTGATCAGGCAGGCAAGTGGTTAGGGGCGATCAGGCAGGCAGGCAGAGGGGTTAGGGGCAATCAGGCAGGCAGGCCAGAGGTTAGGAGCCAGCGGTCCCGGATTGCAAGAGGGTGCAGGCCAGGCTGGGGCTCTCCCTCACCTCCACCTTCCCAACCCTGCCGTGCACGAATTTCATGAACCAGGCCTCTAGTTTTTAAATAAATTATTTGCTTCTTCATTTTTTTTCTATTGAAATCCATGAGTTCTTTGTGTATTTTGGATAATAACCCCTTATAAGATATATGATTTGCAAATATTTTTTTCCATTTGGTCGACTGCTTGTTCATTTTGTTGATGATGTTCTTGCTGTGCAGAGCTTTTAGTTTGATAGAGTCCCACTTGTTTATTTTTGCTTTGGTTGCCTTTGCGTTTGGAATCAATTCCAAAAAATCATCCCTAACACCAATGTCAAGGAGCTCACGACCCACATTTTCTTCTAGGAGTTTTATGGGTTCAGTCTTATGTTCAGTCTTACATTTAATCCATTTTGAGTTGATTTTTATGTGTGGCATAAGATAGTGGTCCAGTTTTATTCTTTTGCATATGGCTGTCCAGTTTTCCCACCATTTATTGAAGAAACTGTCTTTTCCCCATTGTATATTCATGGCTCCTTTGTCATAGAAGGAAGTTTTGATTTAAATATACAAGTACAAAAAAAAATGATGCATATTGACACTGGGCAACCAAAGGTCTGTGAGAGACATTCATTGGGTATTATGTTTTGTTTTTGTTCTTGTTTTTGGCTACACAGCACCTTTCTATTTATGTGCCCATTCATGACCTAGGATGGGCCAGTGAGATGCTTCCTCCAAGACTTAAAAACTAAGGAAATTATCCAAAGGCAGAGTGATATTTAGAAATTATATGTCACTGAGATGGCCACATGGCTGTCCCCAGTTTTAGAGATCCAGTGCCTACATCCTAACAATTCTGTTCACACAATGTGAACTTGGCTATGTTTGAGCTGCCTAGATTCTTTTATTTCTGCCTATGTCCCGCACTGGTTCTCCCATCTTCCCACTGAATCTATGAGGTAGTCTATCTACCTGCCCACAAATTCCTTTCCCACGTGAGATAGCCAGAGTTGGTTTCTGTTGCCTGAAACTGAGAAAACTAAGATAATAAATGAAGTTTTATTCCAGATACTTCATGCTATAGCAAATAAAATATTTCATTATCTTTCCTGATTGTTATTTTCATACTGTATCTCTCACTCTTAATCTTCTAGTCATTTTTTATGGTTTTGTTTTCATCATCATTTGAAGCAGGCATCTGCTCACTATTAGTATATGAAGTCTTGGGACTATTATGTATAACAAGATCTGTTCCATTCAAAAATAATACCCCAGTATGATTTTAAAGCTCCCAAATTCTTTCTTTTCTCCCTCTCACAAAGTACATGTGGTTCTTTGATAAATCAGCTTTATTATTTTGGGTCCTTTTCCATTTTTTTGCTTTTTCTAAACTGTTTCTATGCCATACCAAAACCAAAAATGAAAATTACAGTTACTTATCCAGAGTATATATGTACACATGTGTGTGTGTGTTCCCAAATATTCAAACACTTAGAAACTCTTAAAGACATACTAATCTTTTTAACCATATTATTTTAGAAATACTATTTTTCACTCATATTCTCCACTTAATTGGAAAATAAATAATTAAGTTCTTACTAAAACCTATTTGTTGGTAAATTCACTGACATATATTGAGGACCAATTAAGTTTTTGGCACTGTAAGGCAATTAATAAGTTTACATTTCTTCTAAGCATGAAAGAGGAAATATGGAAGAAGGAATGTGAATCCTACCAATTTTCACAAATCTATGACCCAGGACTTGGGGGTTGGGGGGTGAAGGGAATAGAATAAAATTTATGAAACTAATTTATGAGGAGTACTAACTTTAATAATATAAAACATCTGCCCATGTTTTACATTATTTTAATCAGCCAATGTCATTGATATTCTAGCCATCATTAGAAAGAGCACAGCTTGCCCTAAAATGTTTGGCTCAGGGGATAGAGCATTGGCCCATGGACTGGAGGGTCTTGGGTTTGATTCTGGTCAAGAGCATGTACCTTGGTTGCAGGGTCAGTCCCCAGTAGGGGCCATGCAGGAGGCAACTGATCGATGTTTCTCTCTCATCAATGTTTCTAACTCTCTATCCCTCTCCCTTCCTATCTGTAAAATCAATAAAATATATTTTAAAAAAAGAAAGAACACAGGCTTTGGAATCAAATAAACCTGGACTGAAATCCTGACTCTTTCAGTTTTTAGCTCTGAGACTTAATCTCTCTGAGCCTTAGTTTCTTCATCTATAAAACAGGAATCCTATCTAATAAAAGCCTAATATGCTAAGTGTCCAGTCATCCGGTCAGCCACTCAACAAATCAAAGCATAATATGCTAATTATATGCTAAGGCTGTTCAACTGCTCGCTATGATGTGCACTGACCACCAGGGGGCAGACAATTGGTCGACCAGTCACTATGATGTGCACTGACCACCAGGGGGCAGACGCTCTGACTGGTAAGTTAGCTTGCTGCTGGGGTCCGGCCAATTGGGACTGAGCAAGATGGGTCAGACACACCCTGTAGCCCTCCTGTGGTCCCTCCCAGGCTGGCCAACCTCCTATGTCCTTCCCTGGCCCCGATCATGCACTGGTGGGGTCCCACAGCCTGGCCTGTGCCCTCTTGCAATCCGGGCTAAGGGACTGCCCCCCCCCCCCCCAGTGCACGAATTTCATGCACCGGGCCTCTAGTATAAGAATAAGAATGTCTCATTGGAGTTTCTATAAGAAATAAAATAATTCAGACACTGTACCTAGCAACTGAAACATAGTAGGTATTGTAATTGCCATTGTTTTTATTACTTTGGAGTATATAAATACATGGAGTATTTATACATTTACAAATCCATGGCTTACAAAATAATAGATTAAAAGGCTAAAAGGTATTTCCACAGCACTTGAATGATGACCTGCTCCAACCTTGATATTTCTTAAATTCTCAACTAGAAATCCACTATCAAGAAGAAGCTCATGAGTTAGGACTGAGAAGTGTTCCAAACACATGTTCTAGAATATTCCATGTGTGAAATATCTGGGGATTTTATCATGATAAACTACAAAGCATATTTAATCTGGTATAAACTGCACAGTTTATGTAATGTGAATTACAGATACATGGTACAGGCTACCATTCCTAACGTTTAGGCCATAAACTGTAATGCAGATGTAACAATGTGATTCATATGTACATTTCATGGTACTGTAAAAATCCTGCCAGTATCTGGTTTAGATTTAAAGCAGTACTTTGAGGAGCCAGAAGATGGCACTAATTTCTAAGAATTATGCATCTAAAAAGAAGGTGCTACTTTGAATTCTGATCATTTCCCATTTCCTTGGCGGATGAGAATAATGATGCTCTACATTTTCATATTTTAATGTAAAATTCTGTTTGTTCTTGACTTTCTCTGACAGATGAAGAAGTGAGAATGGTAGGAACTATATATCTACATAGAACGTTTGAATGATTTAGTATCAGCAGGAATTGGCAATCAATCAGTGATATTTATTTCATGTTTTTCCTGTGGCTGAAATAAATATTGTATACCCATTTGAATAGAGAACTTGATTGTGTTGAGTATCATCCTGGTTCAGAAATGATAGGTAAGTGTATGTTTTCTGTACAAGCCACCATCACCTATTACTCTTAGTAACATCTCAGAAGACTCATTTCTGTTTCTTTAAATGAACATCATACGTGTAGGTTACCACTGTTTTATGTGTAAATGATAATGCTGAACAGTGTGGAAGCATACCCCACACGGAACTTGTTCAGCAACAGAGATAGAAACAACAATGATTGTGTACATGGTTTTTATAACCTAATTGCATTTGTGCAGGATATGGAGCTAAATCTATTGCTCTCTTACTAAGAAGTTAAGAACTAAGAGAGAGGAAAGATGTTTATACTCAAATCTACAAAAGAAAGCTAGAGAGGCAAGCAGTGGTCTTGTATTTTTGCAGATTTATCCATCTGCCTAAGGGTAAAGGCATTTTCCTGACGAAGTTAAATGTATATTTTGAGGTACTATGTGCTGCTGAACACCATGCTTGCAAAACTGGCATACCAGAGTCTTCCAAATCAGCAGTTTCCAGGGGGAAAATCCATCCACCATCTGCTTGCTTCATTAAAATACATAACAGAGGAGGAAGAACTGAAGTGCATTTTCACTAGCTCAGCGCTCCCTGGTGTCCACTCTGTGGCGGTTACACACAACAACCATACAGAAAACAGAATCCAAGTGAAAATCAACCACAGTTTCTGTCTTTTGTATTTGTATAAAAATAGAGCAATGGTTTATTTTAAAAATAGGTTTATATAAAACTATGTATTCTGAAAACACTATATATTTTCAAGAATTCCTCAACGAACTTAGGAACTTTTTTGAAGTCCATATTGTAAAATGTTAAACAAGATTGTAAGGAATCCTACAGATGTTTTGTCATGTTAAAAGCCACAAGTTTTTGTCAAAAACTATTAATTTCCCTAAGAAACATACTTAGTGCTTTTAGCTTATAAGTTGCAAAGCTATTGTTATCAAATATTGAAGAGGAAACAATGTTTGTAAGCTAAAACTGATGAAATTTTAATTATATTTATATAACTTAATTATGAAGAACAACTGATTTGTCAAGTTGGGGTCTCCATCTTGATTTTCAGTATCAGCATGTAATATATTGTCTGAATTTTTGCCCACACAAGAAGGTTTAAGATTCTACTATCTTTGCAAAAATCCAGAAATATATTATTATTTAGAAGAAAATGACTAGGAAATGCAAAACAAAAAAATCAGACAAGAAATGGTTGGTATTGGAAATGGTATAGAAATTCTATTTTCCAAATTCATTCAGTAGCTTCAATTTTCCCCTTAGTCATATATGTACCAAATAGTTAAGATATTAGAAAAAGAATAACAGCAGAAAAATAACAACTATATTTGTCACTATCTTTCAACACCATGTTAAGCCCTTTATATTTATCCATTCAACCACTTGAGGGATATATATTCCATACCCACTTGAGCTAAGTATGTTGTTGGTTTGGTTCATGAATGCAAGCTCTCTGCCCTGATGGAACCTCCAATCTAATTAGGGAGAGAGAAACTATAAATAACATATAATGTAATTAGGCTGCAGTAAGCAAAACAGATTAAGGAAGTAGAAAGTGATGGAGATAAAAGGAGATGAATCCCTTGATAAGGTGGTCAGGGAGACCCCCGTGAAGAGGGGACACTTGGGCACACTCTTGAAGGAAATAAGGGAGCAGGTCATGTCTCACCTTTGGGGGAGAATAAATTTCAGGCATTCGAAACTTAAGGAGCAGAATCCCTGAACTGGCAGTATGTTTGAATTGTTTGAGAAACACAAAGAAGTTAACATGTTTGGAACAGAATGGTCAAGAAGAAATGGGTATAAAATAACCTTGGAGACTAGGATCTTTAGGCTATACTAAGGGTTGTTTGTGTGTGTGTGTTTTTAATTATTTCCAAATTCAAGGGAAGCCACTGGAGAACTTTTAACATGCAATTAATATTTAAAAGCCTGTATTTCTGGAATATGGAAAAGAGACCGTAAGGTACAAAGGTGGCAAAGGAGACCAGAGAAGAAGCAAATACAGTAGTCCAAGCTGGAGAGAATAGAACACTGAACTTTGGTGGCATTAATGGAGGTGGTGAGAAGTTAGTGGAATTTAGGATATATTTTGAAGATGAGATTCATGGGATTTTTCCAGTCAACTGTTTGAGGTGGCAGAGACAGAAAAACAATTTAAGGATGATGACTAATTTTTGTTCTGAACAAAGACAGGGAAAACTGGGGAAGAAATTTGGTTGAGAGACAAGGGAAAGGATTGGGTTTGGAAGGATGCTTAAAAATATATGAGAATAAAGAGTTCTGTCTTGTATATGCTCAGTTGCAGGCTCATATTGGACATACAGATATATCCACGTATCTAATAGGTAGTTAGGTATATGAATCTGGAGCTCTGGAGGTCTGGAAGGAAGTCAAGGTTAAAGACTACTACTCTGGGTCTTCCTCCTATAAATGGTTTGTATGATGAAGCAGGGAGTGATGGTAGATGGAGACAAGTGGAAGAGCTGTTTAAAGTAGGAAGAATACTAGGAGAGTGCAGTACTGCGGAAACCAGGTAAAGAAAGCATTTCAAGAGAAAGAGATAGCCCAGCCAGTGTAGTTCAGCAAGTGAGCATTGAGCCAGGAATCAAGAGGCCACTAGTTCAATTCCAGTTGTGGCACATGCCAAGGTTGTGGGCTTGATCCCTTGTGGGGGGCATGTAGGAGGCAGCCGATCGATGATAGTTCTCTCTCATTGATGTTTCTATCTCTATCCCTCTCCGTTCCTCTCTCTCTAAAAAAAAAAAAAAAATCAATGAAATATATTTGTTTTTAAAAAAGAGAGAAAGAGATAATCAACCCTGTCCATGGCTTCTGAGACATTGAAGAAGATGAAAACAGAGAACTGACACTGAATTTAGAAAGATGGTGGTCATGGGTGACTTTGACATAAGAAGTCTCAAAGAAAAGGTAGATATTGAAATGAAATCAAGGGCGAAAGGGTGGCAACAAAATGAAAGAGTCACCACTGATACGCTTTAGAATAAGAGTTACTGTAAGGACGAACAGAGAAACAGGGAGTAGCTAACCAGAGAGGAATGTGGAGGTGGGGAAAGCCATTTAGCCCCTTGAAGTAAGTCAGAACTAAGGGTTTAGAGAAAAAACTTGCCTGCCGGATGACACACGGTTTTCTGAACAGGGCTATTCAGTAGAGATAGAATGTGAACTGCCTGTGTAATTTTGTTTTCTAGTAGCCACATTTTTTTTCAAATATATTTCATTGATTTTAGAGAGAGGAAGGGAAAGGGAGAGATGGAAACATCAATGATGGAGAGAATCATTGATCGGCTGCTTCCTGCACACCTTCCACTGGGGATCAGGCCCAAAACCCAAGCACATGCCCTGACCCGGAGTGGAACTGTGACCTCCTGGATCATGGGCCGACGCTGAACCACTGAGCCACACCGGCTGGGCAGTAGCCACATTTTTTAAGGTGAAAAGAAACAAGTGAACTTTATTTTAATAATATATTTTATTTAAGCCAATATTTAATGCATATGAAATATTATTAATAAGATGGTTCACATTCTTTTCTCCGTACTAAACCCATCTAGGTCAGGCCTGGCCACATGGGGCAGGTTGAAATGTTATCCAACAGCATAGCTTTAGACTAAGGAATGCCAAGCGAGTGTCAGATCCACTCCTGTGGGCATTGTTATCCTCAAGTTTCAACACACATTGTACCTCTTTTGACGAGTATAAAATTGTCATAAACTTAAGTGGGATAACACTATTTATTCAGATAAATATCACACCATTACCTTTTTTTTTAACAAGTTACCCATAAATTGTCTTACATTTACAGTTCAGTAGAAACTTAGCTCATGGTCCTATTTCTTCATATCATCAAAGTCCTCTTTTTCATGTTGACCAGGGCTGAGTCCTCCAGCTCTCTCTTCTGATCGGAGCTTCACATTTCATCACCCAAGTGATAGATCTCAAAGGCCACTTCGGTCACTGCCCAACAACCCAGAGGTGGAGGAGAAAATATAAAGCCCTTCATGATTAGACTCTTGTCTGGCGATCTCGTTTCATTTGCTTGCTCTCTTCCTTTTTGTCCTTTACAGTTTGCAAACTCCACGAGTTTCCTGGGTAAACCGCGTGCTGTTCTGGCCTCCCCAGCTCGGAACGTGCTGTTCTTTCCGTCTGAAACGATTTTCCCTTTCATCTGTCGGGGGAAGTGCTGCTCAGCAGCCAAGCCTCAATTTTCAGCCCAGTTCTGTTGAATAAATTGGCCACACACTACTTCCTTGAGGGTAGGGATCAAGGAATTAGTTATCTAGTTATCTGTGCTTTGTTATCTTTGTGTCACCAGCATCGAGCACAGGGTCTGACGGTGAAATACATGTGATATATTTGTTGACATAACCTAACTGTATGATACCTTTCGACTCCGTTGTAAATTACGAACAGGAAGAAATGTTTTAAGTCATTCCTCTATTTTATTATTACATTTCATTGAATTCTGTTTTCACTGTTTTGGTTGCCGATGGTAAAACACTGTCAGTGTTTTTACTTTATTTCACTTGCAATACATTTCACTTCCCTGAACCACTGAGAGTAGAAGGCCTGATGGGAAGTCTCATTATTTCTGGAACACAAGCCACTAGATAAAAAAAATAAATGTGAAAGACGATAGGTCTCCAAATCCCACATCAGATTTTGGTGAGTTTTCAGGGGAAAAAAATTGTTAGGCCACACTTAACAAAGAATAAAATGATCAGATTTTAATTAAATATTAAATATTAAAATGAAGTGTTCAACTTATTCCACACAATTACCCGATTTGAATAGTTATGTGAAACAAACAGAAATAAAAGCCTCTGATAACTCGCATCATCTTTCCCAGGATAGCACAATTATTTGCTATATAAACAGTTATAACCAGACATAACAAGCTCTTTTATTTTAAGTGTTGGGTACCAGAATGAGGCTATTTCTTAAGGCTTGTAAAAATTCTAGTTTTACAGCTTCCCAGGAGAGCCAGGCATCTCTTGAGAAGAAGTGAGCAATAAAAAGTAATCAAAACAATCTCTCCTTTCCTCTGGCAAACGCTGGAACCAATATAAATAGATCCTAGGAACATCCTTTAACCTGGGAACACCATTCATAACAGGCGGGGGTGGGAGTCACAATCCCCCTTCCTGTTTCCTGCGGTCCTCTCGGCCTGGGGGGAAAAAAAGCCAGCCGGGACTATTTATGAAGGAAACAGCAATGAAGGAGAAAATTTGGGTACAAGATTAGATAGAATTAGGACGAAAAGTGAGGCTGGCTGGCTGATAGCACCCCTCAATACAATTCTATTTTGTCCACACTGGCCCCTGAACTTCTGAGTTTTCTTTGTGTGTTTTTGTTTATTTGTTTGTTTTGTTAATCCTCACCCTATCATATTTTTTCCATTGATTTTTAGAGAGAGTGGGGGGGTAGGAGGGAGAGGGAGAGAGAGAAACATTGATGAGAGAGAGACCCATCAATTGGGTACCTCTCGTACATGCCTGGATCAGGGCTGGGGATTGAACCTGCAACCCAGGTACATGCCATTGACCAGGAATCAACCCCGTGGCCCTTGGGTGTGTGGGCCGGTGCTCTAACCACTGAACACACCAGCCAGTGCTGAACTGTTTCTTACCACTTCCTGTTTCTATGAATTCTCCTTACAGTTTCAGGCCTATTGAAACCCATGCTTTCATGACCTAACAAGCATCTCAGCACAGTAGGGATGAACATTTCTTTTAGACAATGATTTTTCACTTCACGGAAAGTTCTCATCATTCACAATATGGTCATGGAAACTGATCACATTCTCTCTTGATTTTTTGGCTTTCCTACCCCTGACCTAGGGCTTCCGCTACTATGAAGGGGCAGGATTAGAAACACACAGTTTGTTCCAAGCTGTGAATTCCTCTCTTAGTCATAGTCAGTGTTTGGATGCCAAGTCTTGTTTACAAAGCACCTGGGTAAACACTTTGTCTGCCAGTGATCTTTTCTATTTCTAAAATTAATCCTCGAAATAGAAGGTTTTGTTCTTTTAAGCAAATTCTCCATTATGGCGAAAGGGTTTGGGGGCGAAAGTATAGACACAGGGTCCCAAAACACTGCGCTTCCTTGGTTCTGGTTCTGAAATTCCCCGTTGAGTCACTTAGTGGCTCAATGCTGAGAGCACTCGAGTGTAATTAATGTGATAATAAACAGACCGTCTGGCCACATGCATCAGCAAACCCTCCTTTCACAAGCACACGTACAGGTTTATTTTAACACTTGGGTTTGGGTTTTTCCACAGCTATTAATATCACTCAGCCCAGGTTCAGTGGCATGGGTGCCTTCGGATACACTTCATTCCTGGCTTATTCTCGGATCCCAGACATCAGCTTCGATTATGAATTCCACTTGAAGTTTCAGCTAGCAAACAACCACTCGGCACTGCAAAATAACGTCATCTTCTTCACCGGGCAGAAGGGCCATGGTAAGATTAATTGAACCCTCCAGGACTTGCTTAGCTCCTTTAAGAACACTTTGGAGATTCTTCATGGACACTCTAATTGGCTGTGGATAAAGGAGACATTTGCTTAGATGCAGCCTCCTCCTGTTTTCTGCTCCGAGCATGTTCCTTGTAGCCCCAGGCGTTCGGCAGTTCCCTGACCTTCTCTGCAACCTTGCTCACACCCGGGCTACCTGTTACAATCAAGGGCAAGAATTCCCGCAGGCAAACAGGAGGGCGGAGAAGGTGACCCGGTCACATGAGAAGTGAGCTTATTGGCTTGTCCTTTCCTCTGATTGTGTCACATAGAAGGAGAGAAGGGAAAGTCTCCATAAAAAGAGCCTTTGACCGTGTGTTGGGAAATGGGAATTGTTGCCATCAAAGAAAGCTATTTCAAATTAAAGGGCTGGCGTGCCTCTGTGGTTGAGGGTTGACCTTTGAACCAAGAGGTCACGGTTCAATTCCCAATCAGGGCACATGCCCAGGTTTCGGGCTTGATCCCCAGTGTGGGGCGTGCGTGAGGAAGCTGATCAATGATTCTCTCTCATTATTGATGCTTCTACCTCTCTCTCCCTCTCTCTTCCTCTCTGAAATCAATGAAAATACATATTTTTTTAAATGAAGGAGGTTTTTGGCCTGTACCAAAGTACACCAGTGCCCTAGAAGTGGTGGGAAATCACCTCGTAAGTTAAATTTGTCTGTCTTAAGTAGAAACCAGTTATGCACCTGTGAGGGTCAAGGAAAAGCGCACACATTTTACTCCCAAGTAAACAACCAACTAGTTAGGCAACTAATCACTTACCTCCTCTGAGCTCAGTGTCCTCATCTGTGAAATGAACACATCACACTAGAGAGAGACCTTTCTGCCAACCACCGGCAGTTCTATGGTGCTGGGGCCAATAGCATTCTGTTCTTTCCAACTCCCTCAGTGACTCTGCTCACACTGCACATTGGTTTCCATAGTAACACCCGCAGGAAAGGAGCCTGCCCCTGGGGAAGTATAATGGGCCAGCCCCCACCTCCTCCACTGGATGGGGGCACTTGATCATGGGAAGTGCTATTCATTCTGTCTCCAAAATCTGTTCCTAACTGGTCTTCCTATGGCCTTTCCTGCCTGCAATCCATTCTCCAAGTTGCGGCAAGAATTACCTTGTTAAAAGGCATCTCATCATGTGTGAACCCTACTTAAAACCCTCCTGACTTTCCATTGTGCTCAGAATGAAATCCAAACCTTCTTACCATGTTCTCGAAGGGCCTCGCCTCCACTCTAACTCCACCAGGCCACTCCCACCATCTCCGGGCCCCTCCCCACAGATCTTTCCCAGGGCCTTAGTCACCTTGGGGACTTAGCACGTGCTCTGCCCTCTGCCTGGACAGGGAATGGCCATCAGAGTGGTCGCAAGAGCAGGCTCTGGGGCCTGGCAGTGTAGACTTAAATCCAGTTTCCACCACTTACAACTTATGTGTTATCACTTAATGTCCCTGTGCCCCCGTTTCCTCACCTGTCACATGGGCATAATAATGGTACATTCCCTGTAGAGTTGTGAGGATTAACATAGTACATGCAAAGCACTTAAAATAGCCTGGAACTCCATGAACACAGTAGCCTGTATTTTCTTCAGGAGGCCTTCCCAGCCACCTTCAGGAAAGTAGGTCTGATCCCACCCCACCCAAGTTATTCTCTACCTCACCTTCCTATTTATTTCCTGCAAGCCCTTACCTCAAGGTACAATTCCGTTATCCATGTTTAGGTAGTTGTTTCTTGTCTGTCACCACCAGAGAGTGGGAGCTCCGTGTGGACACAGACCAAGTTGTCCCCATTTGACTTTATATGCCCACACTTAGCGCACTGCCTGACGCATAATCAGTACTGAATGAATGGATAAGAGAACCACAATAAGTACAGATAACTGTAAAAAAAAAATCTCATAGAACAGATAGTTGTATGATATGTAAATAGGCAGCACGGTTGTACAAAGGTACGTACTTAAAAAGCAGCCTTTTTTAGGGGCTCCAGGTCAGGTGCCATCCTCTCCATCAGGATGTCCCCGGAGGCTACCTGCCCCACCTCCTTTTGTCAATGCTCCTTCTTCTGAGTCCTGATAGCCTGCCCTGCACTTCGGGCCTGGACCCTCTGTGCCAGGCTGTGGTTGGCTAGATCGTTCTCCTCTTTTATAGAAACGGTGTCCCAGTTATCACTATTTCACCCACAAAGCTTCCCCCCGGTGGTTTTAGTAACTAATCTGTTGAATGGCTGCCGGAAGTCACAGAGGGAAGAGGGGAGAAAGAAGGAATTCCTACCCCTCACCCTTTAATCCTCACACACTTCAGCAAGTTTATCATTATATCCTTTTCATTACAAAAAAAAAGGAGCAAATAAAAAATTCAAAGGAGCATTACACCCCCTGGGCCCTTCTTATTTTAAAGCGTATCTTCTAAATCCCGAACGATTCACAGAAGGAGAACCCAAGCAAAGCATCAACACTTGGTCCATGAAAATACTGCACCAAATAACTCTTCAGTACTCTGCTACTAAACACTTTCAAAATTCTCAAAAAAAATAAAATAAAATAAAACAATAGCTAATGTTTGGGCCACAATTTTTCTAAATTGTGGAATTTCAAATATAACATTTTCTGGGTTTCTCTACTCATCTTATTTGTATGGATGGATAGGAAGGCTAATTCTGCACTTGGCATTTGTAGGTTGGCAGCATGGCTAAGTAAAGGCTAGATGAACAGGTAGATAAATTGTGGAGCTCTAGTTTCTAATCAGTGAAAAGAAATCTGAAACATGCAATTCCACATTATACCACCTGAGGGAGCAAGAACACCAGCTAAAAAATGCAAATAGCACTAAACTGATTTTTAAGGCAATGCTTCTTCAAGTAGGACCACTTCATGTCTGTATCAGAGTCACATGGGGGTGTTTGTTAAAAGGCTAATTCCCAGACCCTCTTGAATTAAATAGTAGAATGTTATCAAGCACCTTTGGTACTTTTTACACGACTAATATTTGAGAGCACCCTCTCAAAACCTTTAGGGACCATCTAAATTAGACCATGTGTGGGGATGGACTAAGATATGTAGTCGTTGCCCATAATGTAATATGTAGGAATGATTTTTCCACTTGTGTATCACAAAGTTATTCATTCAAGAGATACATATTTCTCTAAAATATTTAATGATTAATAATAACCACACGATTTGAAATTATCTATTCTACATAAAAAACTATGATCCAAATCAGTTTGTTTTTCATGGTGGTAATAGCTCCACATTTAGGAGTTATTCTTTTCTTTTTAATTTTTTTTGTTGTTATTGTTAATCCTCACCCAAGGATATTCTTTCTATTGAACTTTTAGAGAGAGTGGAAAGAAGAGAGAGAGGGGAGAGAAAGAGAGAAACATCAATGTGATAGAGACACATTAATTGGTTGCCTCCCACACGCACCCCGACAGGTCTGGGGATGAACTGCAACCCAGGTATGTGCCTTTGGCCAGGAATTGAACCCACGACACTTTGGTGCACGGGCGGGTGCTCTAACCAGTGAGCAAACCGGCCAGAGCTAGGCATTACTCTTTATTTTAGTTGTTATTCTTGTTTAGTAGCATCAATCTCTGATCTGCATACTGGATGTTACTATTAAAATTACCATTCCAGCCCTAACCGGTTTGGCTCAGTGGATAGAGCATCGGCCTGCGGACTAAAGGGTCACAGGTTCGATTCCGGCCAAGGGCATGTACCTTGGTTGCAGGCACATCCCCAGTGTGCAAGAGGCAGCTGATTGATGTTTCTCTCTCATCGATGTTTCTAACTCTCTATCCCCTCTCCCTTCCTCTCTGTAAAAAATCAATAAAATATATTTTTTAAAAAAAATAAAATAAAATTACCATTCCATATGCTGCCTTTATCTTCCTTAGGTTAAAAGATGCACAAAGCCACAGAGTTTCTATAATAACTTGAAATGTAAGCCAACCTCTAATTCTGACATGTCTACATAAGAAAGCAAGGGACCTTCATACCCCAGCACTGATTATACTCTTCCCTGAGTCTCCCTAAGCTGCTCACCAATTTTTCTAGACTTTATTCTCATTGAACTCTCTGGACAAATTACCCTTTCAAACAATTCAGCTTGAAAATGTCTCTTGACTTGTGATTGTAACCTAACCTAATCCTCTTCCTGTGCTCCTGCAGTCATATTTGGTATTTCCTTCATTATCTCTTCTTACTCTCCTACCCCCACACCCTTATATTGTATGTCCTGTGGTTTATTCTTCTAGAAATCACCTGCATGTCCAGCAGTTCACAGATGAATACGTACATGGGTGTCCTCTCCTGTGTCCCTCCTTTGGGACTGGCGTAAAGGTTCTGCTCCAGCCAGAAACCCAGGAGGCACCTGGATATCCATCTCCCTTTCACTCACTTGACAACTACTTCCTGGGAACCTAGATGAGACATTCTTCAAGGTGGTGGAGAGACAGTTATGACCAAGATAGGCAAGGTCCTTGTCTCTCTCCAGGTTACCCCCCATGTTCTACCAAATGCCATTGCCCGTCCATTTTACCTCCCCATGACTTGTTTTTTATCTTCTCTTCCTATCGTCTTTCTTCTCATTGCCCCCAGCTTCTCTGCAATAGCCTCCGTTCCAATCCCTCTGCCCAGTCATGTCCCTCTTCCCCTCTACTGTCCATTTTGCTCCAGGGGACCTAACATATAAGTGCAAACATTTCTTGCCCAATCAACATGCTTGATCATAACCTACACCCAAGATCTTCTGCATAATTACACAGAGGTTCACCCATCCCATTAGTACAACCTGTGTTTCCTTCGATCCGCTCTCCACTCAGCAGGACTCATGCACATGTGTGTTCTGGGTCGTGTGGCTATGTCCTTGCTTCTGTGCTTTTGCACAGGCTGTTCCATCCTCCTGAGCGAGGCACCCTTCACTTTGTGCCTCCAAAACACGTCTGTCCCATAAGCCTCAGCTGAAAAGATCATTCTTTGAAGTCTTTAACACTTCCGAGAACATTTAAGACTTAATCTCACTGCAGTTGGCTGGTAACAATTATAATGTTTTACTATAACTGTTGGGACCTCTTTGAGAATTGTACCATGGCTTTTCTTTCTTATATCAATAGTGGCTGCCACATATAGGCAACTCATTACAGTTTTTGAAAGGTGTAATGCCAAAATAAAGCCTATGGTCCCCATCAGACTAAAACTTACAATCAATTTAGGAAGGCACAACCCATCTGTTTAAAATTTTCTTAATTAACAATCCTCACCCAGAGGTCAGAGACCATGTCTGGTACTCACAGCCCCTATCATAGTGTCTAATACATGAACAGCCCCTATCATAGTGTCTAATACATGAACAGAGGCATCATTGAAAAAGAAGTGCATAAGTGATAGAAAAGATGACATTCAGAAAGTAGAAACCCCATCCAGCTCGAACAGTCAGGAACTTTGTTCCCTTTTGTGTGTTTCTCGTCCTTTCCTTCTATTGCAACCAGTCCTCTACGGTTAGTGCCACCGCAGCCTGGTTGCATTCCCAGTGCCATTCTCCCCCAGCCTGGGCCCAGCAAATCCCCAGCCAGCAGCTTTACACTGAGTGGCCAGATTACTATGACCACCCCATCAGTACTTCATTGACACTTCCAAAAATACTGAATATTGAAAACTTCCTAAGCAAATACTCTCAAGGTTTTATTATTATTATTATTATTTGCATAACTAATTCACTTCATTGTACTGATGGGGTGGTCATAATAATCTGGCCACTCAGTCTATAACAGCCGGTTTATTCCACCCAAGATCCGTCACTCCCATTCGCTCCACCTGCCTGGAAGGCTGTTCCAGTTTGTCACCTCTTCCAAACTACCCATCATGCAACATTTCCTAATGAATTTGTGTCTCCTTATAGCTTATCTACACAAAGCCTGATGTTTCTATATCTCTCTCCCTCTCCCTTCCTCTCTGAAATAAATAACAATATTTTTTTAATAGTAAAACCTTTAGGTTTAAAAACGAACCACAAGCAAACAATCCAGTAGTAAATACATCTGAGTAATTTAGGGAACAAAATGCCATGAACTTAACAATGATCACCTGCTTGTAATGCAAGCATTTCATTTTATTTTTTTCTCCAAAGGTTTTATGTATTTAGGACCTATTACCATCACCACCAACCACTCCTACTGCATCAAACAATCCTAAGAACCATCTGAAACAGCCTGGAGTGGCCCCGAGACTCTCAGTCTAAGCCTTTTTCATCTTTCCCTCTAGTTTATGGGTAAACTTGAGTTTCCATAAGATGGAACCATATGTGCCTCCTGGAAGTGCAGAAAAAAATAGTGCAAATGTGGGCTGTCGTTTACTGATTTGTACTTGGCCCTCGTCTTTTTCTTGTCCTCTGGATGTTCCTCTATGACACCCAGGTTACCCCATTGAACTATGCTTAAATGAACATTCACCCTTCATGCAAATTTTAAAAGGGGTGGTGGTGGAAGGGGATGTGTGAGGATCTACATATTTTTGTCATTTTTAACCCTGTTTGAGCACTGGTCAAATATGATAATCTTATACATTTCTTAGTCAGTAAAGTGAATTAGTTTACTAAAGCCAAAGATACTTAATTTCACGAAAACTAAGATTGGGTAGTTTGAGGTTGTCAGGAAGAAATTTTCACGATTTCCAGTCCACTCTCATGTGATTACAGAAGAAGATAATGAGCACTTTTCTGTTGCAAAAAAAAATTGAATATGAACATCTACTGTCAGCTATGTTTATAAAATGCCTCGGCCTCTGGAATTGGGAGAGGTGTTATATTAAGGAATTGGCTGCAGCCTGCTCTCTCATTCATCAGGGATCTTCCTCCTGCCTGATTTACACCACAGGCTATAAAAAAACAGGCCGAGCTGATTGGATTTTGTGACACTCCTCTCTTCATTTTTCTTTTTCTGTTCTGTGGATGACATTCATTTCATTTATTCCCACAGAAAAACATCAAGCTATATTTATGCAGTCGTATTTGTAGTACAGTGAATAACTAAGGGCTCGAAGTAAACAAGAAATTAGTTGGCATGAAATATGAGGCGATCTTTCCTAATTACCGCCGCACAGAAGACCTACATGCTGGTGACTGACAGGAAGCGACACGCATAAAGGGCTTAGGCACGTAGATCGTGAAGTTACAGATGGTTTTTTCTGAAATATTCCTTTGTGACATTATACCTTTTTAATACAGGCTAATGCCAGATTTCTTGTTTTGTTAAGCCTCACCTGAGGATATTTTTTCCATTAATTTTTAGAGAAAATGGAAGCGGAGGAGGAAGGGAGGGAGGGAGGGAGGGAGGGAGAGAGAGAGAGAAACATCAATGTGTGAGAGACACACATTGATTGGTTGCCTCCTGAAAGCACCCTGACTGGGGCTAGAGTTTGAATCTGCAATTCAGGTACGTGCCCTTGACCAGGAATCAAACCCGCCATCCTCTGGTGCACAGGCCAATGCTCTAACCACTGAGTGACGCTGGCCAGGGCTAATGTTCAGATTGTAACTTACATTTCAATGGCTACACCCTTCACCTTGCTTATCATCCCTGTTTCTTATCATCGTTACTATCACTACCATCCCTCTCTTCGCCTAGACTACGTTCTTGTTTCATTGCTAAGCACTGTCCTCCATTTGTTATCAGACCAGATGCTATTCTGACCACTGCATCTCATCTCCCACCAGACGATTTCCTCTAACCAACATTATGGGTTGTTAAAAGGCTAAGCAGGGACCCAGTTGGGTTGGCTCAGTAGATAGAGCGTCAGCCTGCGGACTGAAAGGCCCGGGTTAGATTCCTGTCAAGGGCACATGTCCAGGGCACATGTCCAGGTTGCGCGCTCCACCCCCAGTGCGGCGGGCGCAGGATGCTCCCAATCAATGATTGCCACGCATGATTCATGTGTCTATCTCTCACGATCCTACGCGCACCACCCCTTACCGGGGTGAAGCTTTGTTAGTTTCCAGAATAAATAAAAGGCTAAGCATGGTTCGCCACAACACACCACTTCAGAGCTCTCTGCCTAGCAGGAACTGTAGAATTCAGTTATGACTTGTCTTTCTAGCCAAAGGGAGACCAAATTTGTTTGTTTGTTTGTTTGTTTGTTTGTTTGTTTTTCTATACATTCTGAAAGAATTTTTATTCACTTGCTAGATCTCATTGCTCTTTTTAAAAATATATATTTTATTGATTTTTTACAGAGAGGAAGGGAGAGAGATAGAGAGTTTGAAACATCGATGAGAGAGAAACATCAATCAGCTGCCTCCTGCACACCTCTCACTGGGGATGTGCCCGCAACCAAGGTACATGCCCTTGACCGAAATCGAACCCGGGACCCCTCAGTCTGCAGGCCGACGCTCTATCCACTGAGCCAAACCGGTCAGGGCTCTCATTACTTTTAACTATTATTCATCTAAAGTCCTTTCTTATTGTTTCCTTCCTCCCTTTTATCGCTTGTACAACATAATCTCTCTAAACCCTTCCTTCTTAGCATCAGCGGATAATATCCAACAACTATCCTTTGCTTTGTCAAAAAATATTCTTCCTAAACCTGGTTTCATTAAGAGTCCTTGTGGGTTTGTGCTCTGTGTGCCAAATGACTTAGTTCCAATTCTTTTCATTTAAAAAAGAGAGAAAAAAAAGCAAACACCTCATTGTATCATATATTTCTCAAAGTTACTCAAAGAATAATGTTCTAGCAAAACACTGAATTTGAGAATAAAAGTAGTCGATAGCATTGGTGGCTGTTTGAAGTATGGCATTGCTTATATTATTATGTGTTAAGCCAAGAAATTCCCATTACAATAAATTACAGGATAGTAGCATGAGATGTATAAATGGATGGTAACAAACTATCACTTCAAGTCACTTTACTTGATCTTCATGGTTGACTCTCCAAAAATTTTTGTTGGGTCAGAGAAATGCACTGAAGCAAGGAAGACCGCTATAGCTTTAAGGAAGGCGGGGGGGCGGGGGGAGGAAAAGAACAATTCTACTCCAAAAGTTAACTGGGAGCAGATGTGTGCTCCTGCACGGGGACCAGCTTTTTTTATGAAGCAGGGGGAGAAAGTGGAGTTCACAAAGCTACGGGCAGGCCACAGCGGAAAGGAAAGGAATAAAACATGCATTTATTGAGGACCTAATATGTGCTAGGTCAGCACCTGCTGGTGCTTAACATTCAATATCATGGGATCCTTAGGAAATTGTTAGGAGATATGATTGTCCCCCTTCTTCCTCAGAGGGAGCACTCGGGAGGTGACACAGCTGCAGTCAGACACTTGCTTCCCTTTCTCTGCTGCATGGACGTGGGTTCTGCAGTCACGCTGTCTATCTCAGGTGCAGGCCCAGCCACCCAGCAGCTGTGTGGCCTTTCGAGGTCCCTGTGCATCAGCATCACCCCACAAACCTTGTAGGCTTCCTGCCCCCACGAGTCTGTGTCTCATCTACTTACACAGGCTCCCAGCAACCCCAGATGCACAGGCCAATCTAGTTTCATTTTGCTCTTCTTTCCTGGTTTGCTTTATAAGGGCAACAAAGGTCCCCCTCACAGACGACTACAGACTCTGTGGGGCCGATTGCAAAATGAACATGCAGGGCTCCTTGTTCAGGAAGCAGAGACACAAGGCCATTAAAGGTACTAAAAGCATTTTGCTTTTCTTCGGGGGTCTCTCAACTTCTTACGGTGCCTTTTATTTATTATTTATGTGAGTCCACACTAAGAAGAATTAAAATGTTAAATTGTGAGCGTGAACTTTACCATTCATTTCGATATTGTGCAATGCTGGTTTGAAATGCAAATGTAAGAGCTTCTCACTCCTATGCAGGATCATGGAAGCTGCACAGCTGGTAGTGCACAGCTTGTGCAGGCATCTGGGCTTCTTTCTTGTCAGAACAGCAGGGGCGCTGCACGGAATTGTCAGCTGTGTCTATTTCACCCCTTGATCCATGCACATCTGTCCACATGACCTTCGGCCTGCTATTGGCTAAGGAAGGATGGAAAGGAAAAACACTAGGGACTTCCTTCTCTTTCCTTTCCCTCTCTGCCATCATTTTTGGTGTAAATAATTAGCTGATACTGGGAAACAGTGGGAGAAAGAAAGGAATGAGAAGGTCCTGGTTATTCATGTTTCTTAGACCACCATTGCCTTTCTGTGCTTGAAGTAAATCCTGGTTCAACTGGAAAGCATGGCCTCTGAGAATCGTCAGCACCTCTACCTCTTCAGCTGTTAGATGAACATGCTTGTCTTGCACTTGGTGGAGTCTCAGTGAATTCCTGGGGTTGTGGGCATTCTGTTCTCATGGGATATCACAGACACTACATGTGAATAGGGTGGCAAGAAACAGCCAACGTTGTATCTCTGAGCCACTGTCCCATGGACTTCGCTTTCCAAATACAGTTCAAAGAATTTCAAGAAGTGACAGCAGAGCATTGAACCATGTCTGTGGTTCCCTTCTGAGCACAGAGCCCTGTGTGACAACATAGGCCACGTGCCCTGGCCCTGCTAGGGTTATTAACATCAGTCGAGCTTTGTGTAAAACCAGATGGGGAGCCTGCTAATAAAGTATTTCCAGGACCTAACTTCAAGGATTCTCATGTAAATTCTAGAATCTGTATTTTTTTTATAAGACCTCTGTGTGATTGTGATGGGCGTCCAGGTTTGCAAAACCACCCCGTAGAGAAATTCCAAGCCCTTGAAATATGTCCACCTGCCCTAGCTGGTTTTGCTCAGTGGCTAGAGCATCAGCCTGCAGACTAAATAGTCCCAGGTTTGATTCCGGTCAAGAGCACATGCCTGTGGTTGCGGGCTTAATCCCCAGTAGGGGGTGTACAGGAGGCAGCTGATTGATATTTCTCTCATCGATGTTTCTAACTCTCTATCCCTCTCCCTTCCTCTCTGAAATCACCTGGAAGGCACAAGTCCAGAGTGGAAGGAGTGACAAAGGGAAACAACCCTGACAGACCCATGGGTTGTAAATAAGATGCTAGCACCATGCTACAAAGGCATGTCTGTGGTTCCCTGCCTTTGGACATAAAAGAATTGGAGGCAAAGAAATATGGATGTGGAGAAATCTGGAGCCAGCTTGCTCCCTGCAGGCTCAAGACCAACCATCCCACATTGGCGGGGGGGCGGGGGGGAGATTCTGTCATCTGCTTGACAGTCTGATTGGCTCCCTGGCTCTCTGATGCCCACCCCTTGGAGCATCTACGTCTGTGCCCTGTAAGCAGGGGTATCTGTACACTGACGTCGGCCTCTTTCCCCAGGCTGCTCCTTTCTGAGGCCCCCAGCCCTGGGACTGACCCTGCCTTTCCACCTGGCTCTCTAACCAGCTTCTTCAGAACCACCTTCAACTGCTCCCTCTTCCTCAACTCTTCACTCCAAATGGATCTGTTCTTTCAAATTTTCCTTCCAGATCACACACTGATGCCTTGTGTACACCCTTAGCCTCTGCTATTGCACTGAACAAGGTCAAGGAGAGAAAGACCTGCATGGGGTGTAGGGAGGTGGGCTCCCGAAGGCACTGGAAAGCAGAAGACGGAAACAACATTTAGACATGTTTGAACTCGGCCTCTGTTTTGCTGATGGCTCTGCCCCAGACCCTGCCTTGACATTCTTTCCTCTGGAGTCTCTTGAATGACCTTCCAATGAGACTCCTTATCTGCCTCCATGTCTGCCCTCAACACGGCTTTGAGATTCCTCTAAAATCCAGCTCTAATATAATTCTCTTATTCGAAATCCTTTCATGGCTCCTGAAACTCTCGAGAAAAATATTTAAATCCTTTATTGTCCGATATCAGGCCCTTAAAGAGATGGCTGCTTCTGCCACAGACACGAAACACCAACCAGGCCCAGCGCTCAGCAGGTCCGTAAGCACCTGTTCTCTGCTCCTCCGGGGCTTTGGCAATGCGCTTCCCTCTGCTCTGAACAGCCCACTTCAGCCCTTCCCCTTTCCTCATCCGCCAGCCAATTCTTGTTTGTCGTTTTATGAGTTGGCTAGAAACCAACTTAAAAATCACCTCCTTTTCAATTTCCTAACCCTCCTCTCCACCCCATCGTAATAACCATCCCCCATTGCTGCTTCTCCTCTGTTCCCCATGACACTTGAGACCAATCTCCTGTGTCCTCCCAATCAGGCTGTGAGGACCTGGAGGAGAACGCGGTTCCTACAGGAGAGAGGCTGGCAGCAACTGGAGGCAGGAGGAGTGGCAACAAGACCCGAAAGAAGGCTGGCGCAAATAAATCTGCTCTCCCACCACCTCCCAGCTCAGTGGGCAGGATGCCGTTCCCATACCTACCCCCTAGACCCGTGGTCGGCAAACCGCAGCTCGCGAGCCACATGTGGCTCTTTGGCCCCTTGAGTGTGGCTCTTCCACAAAATATCACGTGGGGGCGCGCACGTACAGTGAGATTGAAACTTCGTGGCCCATGCGCAGAAGTCAGTATTTTGTGGAAGAGCCACACTCAAGGGGCCAAAGAGCTGCATGTGGCTCGCGAGCCGCAGTTTGCTGAGCCACAGTTTGCTGATCACTGCCCTAGACCACTGGGAAGATGACTCAGATGCCCACCAGAATTTCTCAAAAAGACCACCATTCACAACCCACAGATAACTCGCTGATCATTCTCCTCTCCAGCCCTCTCGCCCTAGGACTTTATCTCAACTGCTGCCTGAGAGACTGTCTCCAATCTCTCACGGAGGTTTCTCTCCTTTGTGCCTAACTGCCTTCCTGAATCTATGTTTCCTCCTGGGAGCTCTTTACACTTTAAATATACAACCCAGCTAACCTGCTGCAGCACTGCAGGTGGAGAGAGAGAGAGAGAGAGAAAGAGAGAGAGAGAGAGAGAGAGAGAGGTGCTATTTGTTCCCAACGTGCTTAGTCATTGGTACGGCATTTAACACAGTGGCTCTCCACCTTGGCTGTAGATTAGATTCACCAAAGGAGCATCCAAAAATAACTCAGCTCGGGGCCCAGGGAAGACTTATTAGGGAAACAGAGGCAGAGTTCAAACATCTCTAAATGATATTTCTTTTCTTTTTTAATCCTCACCCAAGGAAATTTTCCCATTAATTTTTATAAAGGGTGGAAGGGAGGGGGAGAGACAGAGAGAGAGAAACATCAGTGTGAGAGAGGTTGCCGCCACATATGCCTCACCAGGGCTGGGGATCGAGCTTTCAACTGAGGTAGGTACCAGAATCGAACCTGGGACCCTTCAGTCCACGGGCCGATGGTCTATCCACTGAGCCCAGCCGGGTGGGACTAAATGACATTTCTGTCTTCTGTTTTCCAGCACCGTTGGGAGCCCACCTCCATTCCTGCTGGTCTTTCTATCCTTTACCTTGATCAGCCCAACTGCAGAGGCCAAGGGAGCAGACAAGTCCCCACGCTTAGCAGTACAGGAGGGGGAGGCTGTACATACGATAACAATTCCATCCATGTCCAAGAGCTCACTCCTGCTTTTTGCCCTGTGATTAAGCCTCTTCTTTCTATGGGGTCCTTACATTGCTCTTCCCAGCAGAAGTCCTTGCCTCAGTTCCCTACCTGCAAGCCTCAGTATAAAGGTCTACAAACACACCTTTTAGAAACTGGGGGATGTTTTTTGATCCCACTTCCCTGTCAATAGATCGTTTGCCTCCACCTTGTTCTAGAAGCTCAGTCTTTACCTAGGTGTGTTCTGCCACCTGCCAGTTCTTCACATCTGCCAGGTCTTATACCCTTAACCATCCCAGGCCTTCCTAATGCCACCACAACTACTGCCAGAACCTCTCCCTGGTGCCTGATGCTAAATCTCTCTTCCAACCATCTTCCCTTTTCACATGGGTCTCTCTTAGCGGTATCCTGAGTTCTCCGGGCCCTGGAATTCACTGTGCTGGAGGGTGGCCCTGCACTCACGGGGGAGAGAGAGAAGGAGGACACAGAAGCAACCCACCTTTCCCTAGTCGCGGTGGCATGGCCAAGAGCTTTTGCAATAGAACAAAGATAACATACCCTGAGCAGCCATAGAAATAGATCTTCTTTATACTCCCCTCACACCATGGAGAGAATTTCAAAGCTGATGCTAGGTTACCTCCATCGTTTGAATCTTGTTAACCACCAGAGCAGTTTTACTCCATTAGAAAGACCTACTTATTGTACAGTACACACGGAATTTCACCCAGACCCAAAAAAGGAGCTTTTAATTCCAACGTTTTAGGTATTAATTATATCCCTGGGCTGACGAGAATCCTCATGGCTTAAAAAGAAAAACACCGCTTAGTTCTCAGTGTCCGTGGGTGTGAATATAACTGTAGGCAGTCACACACACACACACCCGAGAGCTGATGAGAGGCTGGGCGTCTGTGATAACTCACTGCCCTGCTCTGTAACTCAGAAGCAGCCAGTGAAATGGAGCTGGCTGGACTCCCGACAGTCCTCCCGATGAGCATGCCCCCGGCATCTTCTCATTCCAGGGCCGAATGGCGATGACTTCCTGGCAGTGGGTTTGCACAACAGCCGCGTGGTGTACAGTTAGAACCTGGGGTCCGGCATCGCAAGGATCAGCAGCGATCCTCTGGATCTGAGCCTTGGGGTCCACACGGTCCATCTGGGGAGGTTCTTCTGAATGGGCTGGCTGAAGGTAAAGAGTCATCCCTTCGTCTGTCCCTCAGACTTCTCAGTGCTAGCACAGTGTTTGGCCGGGTCTGTGCAAAGGCCATAGGCTGTGCAAAGGTGATAGGCCGCGCCACGCGTCCCCACGAAGTTCACAAAACCAGTGTACAACATGGAGGACCAGAAGAATGATGTCAATTAAGTGACGCGGGAATAGGTAAGGGGGGGGGGGGGCTGATAGAAATAAGGAGAGAGAACGCATTCAGAAGATGCTTCCCCAAACAGGTGACGAGGGAGCCTACCTTGTAATAAATAGGAGTTTGGAAAAAGAGCAGTGGCCAGGGTGGACTCAAAGAATACAAGTATTTGGGTTTGGCTTTCAGGTGAGGGGAAGCAAGAGATGTGATTGGAGGTAGACAGGGTCTGTACCATCAAAGGACTTGGATGTCACACTAAGAAGTTTGATCTTTATCCAGGGAGCTATGGAGAAGGACTGTGAAATTTAAGAAGGGAGGGTGGGTACCACAGTTGGTTTCCACTTTTTGGTAATGACTCTGGTGGTTGTATTGAGAATGGGTGGGAGAGGGAGGCAAGGCTAGATGGAGGAGGACCAGCAGGATGCCGGCTCCTCAATCTTTGAAGAACTGTGATTTTGATTGAAATGCAAAACCACCACTGCTATATTAATATATCCATGGTAACAGACACCTGCAGAGAAGCAAGGAATTGAGTGGTGAATTGTTTATTTCTTCAAAATTCAGGTCTTTGTCATGCCAAATTAATGGGAAATAAAAAAGAGTATCTTAACAGTTCACCCTGGGGAATTAATTCCTTTTTTAATAGGTTTTGATTTTTTTTTCCTTTTGAAGGTAGATGATCATCAAAATAAATCCATCATCTCCCCAGGAAGACTGGTTGGTCTCAATGTCTTCAGTCCGTTTTATGTAGGTGGCTACAGTGAATACACTCCAGATCTCTTGCCAAATGGAGCCGATTTTAAAAATGGCTTTCAAGGTAAGGCATGGATGATATTTATACTATACCCACTTGTTTCAAAATTTTGGAAAAGAAAAAAACATTTAAAGAGTATACTTCTAGTTCCCAAACCAGCAATTTGGATTGCTTTCTGATTGGACTTGATCAAAGTTTGATTTTAAAGGAAAGCATTTATTCTTATTAATCACTTACTACCTATGTGCTAGGTATTTGGGATGTTTCAGTGGGAAAAAAACACAAAGATTTTTATACTTGTGAGTTTACATTCTAGTTAGTCAAAAGAGGGAAGAGATAATAAACACTACATATAATAAATAAGGAAATTATATAGTGGTATAAGGTGATAAGTTCTGTGGAGCAAAAGAAAGGAAAAGTCGAATGTGAGTGATTTTTTATATAGGGTGCTTTTTAATATAGGATAAGTAGTGTAGACCTCATGGAGTCACAGTGAACATTGAAATTCCAGCCAACTTTGGGATGTAGTTGATATAAAAGATGAGTGACAGACTGCAGCCAACTAATCCATACCACCAAGGTGTGGTCCCACTGAGGCCACCAGAAACCAAGAGGATTAAGACCCAACACCAGCCCTGGCCAGTGTGGCTCAGTTGGTTGAGCGCTGACCCATGCACTGAGAGGTCATTGGTTCAATTCCCTGTCAGGGCACATGCCCTGGTTGCAGGCTCGCTCCCCAGTAGGAGACCTGCAGGAGGCAGCCAATCAATGATTTCCTCTGTTCAATGTTCCTCTCTCCCTCTCGCTTCCTCTCTCTCTTGCTCTAAAATCAATAAAAACATTTTTTTTTAAAGAAAAAAGACCCAACACCATGCTTGGGCAAATAATCAGATCACCATCATCTGTTTCCTGTGTTCAAAAGGGAACATACATGCAGATCTTTCCTATAAAAGTGATTCATAGCAGTTATAAAATAAACACATGCTTCGAATTGTTATAATAATGCATTTCGTAACAATAAGCTTCTTGGTGGATCCTTAGTCCCAGAATATTTGGTCAAGGGGCTGCTCGTTATAGTGTCCTGAGCCATTCTCCCACGACCAGCCTACTCTCTATCCGAAACCAAGGAGCAGGTACCAGGATGTGATGCAGGTCCCTGTGAGACATCCGAAGCCCTCTCAGGCACTTGAGCTCTCTGCCTGCCGGCACCATCCCTTTCCCCACCTTCACCGACTTCTGCCTAAACACTGACACAGGAGGCCACATACTAGAAACATATTGAAAGCAACACAGCTAATCCAACATAATACAAGGGCGGGTTTCAATACAAGTAGTTCATTGTGCCAGGGCTCTCAGAGAAACATTTTCTTTGACTATGTAATCAGTGCTGATTCTCACAAGGGTGTGTTAAAGAACAGTCTGAAGCAAGTTAAGGCGCTATGCTAAATATGATCGGGAGCTCAATAGTGCTTTCACAGCAGGAGACGGTCTGGAAAGGATTGTGAGGGCATAACAAATCAATGAGTTTTTAAAAACATTCAGTTGGAGGGAAAGGATGGGTAAACTTATGAATGTGTAAGAAGCACACATCTTCCACTCAATGAAACAGAGACCCCGTTGGAGAGTCATCAGAACTTGCTGTCATTTAATCACAGACACGATGCTGACATAAATACTCTGGATCCAGCATGAAGGATAAAAATGTGGGCTCGGAACCCATCTGCCTGGGTATGCACCTCAGCTCTGCCACCAACAAGCTTCGTGACCCTGGCTGGTAACCGAACGCCCCTGGGCCTCGCTGTGCCTCATCTGTAAAATGGGATACTAGCCGCACTTGTCTTGCTTGTAGTTCTGAGAGCGAGTTAATGGAAAGAGAACACAGATTACCTCCTGGCTGAGAGTGCTCCCTGTGCTAGTGATGATGGTGGTGCTGGTGGTGGAGGTGACAGAGCCGCGGTCACACACTGGCTTCTCTTTCTCTGCTGCCCAGACGGTGGGTAAGAGCACAGGCTCGCCGTCAGGCTGTCTTCAGATTCGGGCCCTGCCACCCAGCAGCTGTGTCCCTCTAAGCCTTTTACTTCAACTCCCCAAACCTCCACTTTTCCTCTGGAAGATAAAATACCTACCCCATAGGGTTCTCGTGAGTTGATCAATTAGCTAAAGTAATGTTAAGTGCTCAACCTAGAAAGCAGCACCTGATAAACACTCAATAAATGTTAACTAATAGCTGTACTCCATCCTTGTTGTCATTGGACTTGACGTTTTCAGATTTACTGGAGTCCAAAGCTTCCTGGTTTGCTTGTGTTATTTTCTTCCCTTTATTAGGAACTTTTCTTCACATCTTGATAATGAGAACAAAGAGAGGCTTTCTTCAAAACCTGTCATTTTCTCCTTAAGTGTGTTATGAACCCGAGTTCAGCACTCAAACAGCTGGCCCTCCTGTGAGAGAAACTCCGGACGGCCGGTCTGGAAGGCTGCCAGCGCCACGGTCCTCAGTTAGGATGGGAATTTGGGGAGGGTCCTCTTGGAACTTGACACTTAATCCACAATCTTACCGAAGCTCCAGGACCTAATTTTATCATTTGACTCTTGAATTCTCCCTTTCTGTCTGCCTCTTCTCCATTATAAACCAGCATTTACTATGAACTGTAGGTTGTGGACAATCATTACCAACCTACCATAGATACCAGATTGCAACTAAACCGTAAACCTATGCTTTCCCAAAACTGAACTCTACTGGTTCTAGAGAAGGATATAGGGTGACTTCTTTAAAATATGGACTTCTGAGCCCTACCCCAAAACTACTCAATCAAAATCTCCATAGTGGGATCTAAAAATTTGCATTTCAAGTAAGCCTTCCCAGATTTGGAAATCACTGCATTAATTAATCATAACAAAGCAAGTAGAGTTATGGAAGAATTTAGTAGTTAGTCTGGCCTTAGCCTAATTATTAAATTCTAACATCCCTAACACAAACAAATAAGGCCTGATTATTTTTCTTTAGAATGGGGATTAAATCACACAGAGTACAAGACTATCTGATTTAGGCTTTCCCCGTTTCTATAAACACTGCTGATAAACAACTCTAAGCCAGAAGTCCTCAGTCTAAAATACAAATCGTTACTGTTAATGTAGTCCATTTGTTTCTGTTCTGGAAATGGCTTATCATGAGTCATTATTTTCCCTATAACCTTTAACAATGATAAAGATATTGAGATTTTTTAACTCTTCTCCAGATTAAATCATCTACATATGCCAAGCAAAGAGGTCATTCCTGATTACCTGTCCTAGTAAAGGGAATTCTCCCCTGCTCTCCAAAGTAGCATCGATTACCAGCTGCAGGCTCTCAGGTTGAGGGTGAGGGATGGGCTCTAGTGGGTTCCTGAGTCTCCTAAAATCATGCATGCAATTGTGTGTGCATTTTTCTAGGAAAAGGCCTATAGCTTTCATCAATGTTCAAAGATCTGTTACTTTCACTGACTGACCTATTTAATCCTGACATAGAATTAAAAATTGCTTTTGACAAGTGTGAACATGGGGAAATCTATTATCCCATCCATCTGTTATTCTAGTGTTATAGTAGCTAGTGTTCTCTGATACAGGGATTATTAAATATTTATTACTCAACTGAACAGAGTGGACATAAAATAGATTCGAATTCATTAACAACACTGTAAGGATGTTATTCCAACCTGAAAGTGCCCTACACTGTCAGTACAGTTTCTTTAGTTCAACTTTTCTCCCTTTCTCTTTTTTAATTGCACGAGCTTTTTCAAACCAGAGTCCATAAGGGGGGAAAATGAGGTTACTGCAATAATTTAAATATCATTTTACTGTCCAAAAAAAAAAAAAGAAAGCCATCACTTATTTGAAACCTAGTATATTTGACTAGTATATTTGACACATGACTCATGGCTCCAAAAATCTTTATCGTAATTACTCTATCACCTGCAGGATAGATGTAGTGAATACCTGCTGCATGATACTGTACTAAGCAGATTATATTTCATCTTCAATATTAATAGAAGTGAAGTTTTACAATATGGCTTCTACAAATGGCTTCCACTATAATTGCCTTTAAGCTGATGATATGTTGACTGACAGGAAGTATCTCTCTAAAATAAACACATGTAACTACTTGTATGTGCTAAATGTTTCTCTACATATATCACTGCCAGGTTTTTAGTCAGAACATATTTGAGCAGTTCCTCATAACAAAATTATTTCCTATCCATATAAAAGGGGAGAGGCTTTACATGAACAGCTTCAGACATTAATATATATTATAATCATTAGCCAAGGTTTTTTTGTGCATGATTATAAAAACTACAAAAACCTAATACTAGTACCCTACAATTTTTTGTTAAAGAGAATTTTTTAATAAATTAAATAAAAAATTTCTGAGACAGTGAGGAAGGGAGTATGGGTGGGAGCTGAAATATAAGGCCTTAATTGCCAATCATGAAAGGGGCCAGTTTATGTATGTTACCTTATTCCTCTTAACCCATGGAGTACTTATTTTTGTCCCCATTTTAAAGGTAAAAAGATTGGCACTTAGTTAGGTTTGGGTCATCTAGTCATTTTGTGAGAGAGAATGTAATTGAACCCACCTGACTTTAATCCTCCTTCTGCTCTCTGCTGACTACAGTTCACTAGGCAGGGGCATGCAGATCCCTGCGGTGTTAGTTGAGCTACCTGGTTATTCCATATAAAGCAGTTGGCATTCATTCATTCACTTCTTCACCCAGTATACCATATTAGTGCTTTTTTGCGTAATAGCAGTAGTTGGGAGAACAAAGATTAAATCTAAGGAAGAAAATGACAGTTCTCTCACAATGAGAAAATATCGGTGCAGGCTGAGGATGGTGCTTGTCAGGGAGAACTAGGTTAAGTTAACAAGCAAATTCTTGACCTTTCAAAACTGAACCTATTTTTTTTTCACCATGAGGAATTATTTCAGACTTGCTTCAGAAAATATTTTAGAAATAAAATCTAATCTAGCCTATCTGTTATCATTTTCTAGACCCTATTTATGGTTGTTGTCAATATTGATTTATAGCACATTGTAAATAAACTCTAAGTCCTGAAGGAAATGAGGAAAATTACAATACAGTTCAGTATCCCAAACAATTCCATTAATTAGCTAATTGACTGCCCTTTTTGTTATGTTTATTTAATATTGGGGTGGAAAAGACCTTTCTTTTTTCCCAGCTTTCATGATGTGTAATTGACAAATAAGAGTTACGTATATTTAATGTGTATAATGTGATGGTTTGGTATACATATACATTGTGAAGAGTACCACTATCAAGTTAGTTAACACATCCATCATCCAATTAATAAAATTTAAAAAAGAATAATATGTTACCTTAAAAATGAGAAAATAACTGTCTTTCTGTTTTATCTATTTCTTCCATTTTTTATATGAAGTCTTTTCCTCTTCCTTCAAGGTTGTATTTTCACTATTCAAGTTCGCACCAGGAAGGACAGCCATTTCAGAAGGCTGGGAAATCCTGAGGGCCACCCAGATGCTGGGCGCAGCGTTGGCCAGTGTGACACTTCTTGTAGCTTAATGAACTGTGGCAACGGTGGGACCTGCATAGACAGTGGAGCTACTGTTTAGTATGACGTTAGGAAGGAAGGTAGTGGATTATTAGCACTCTAGCTGGTACTTCAGTCACACAAACTAGGCACACAAACTGACCCTCTTATCTTAAATGTTTTCAGGTAGACTTGCTAGATGACTAGGGGACAGCTAAAGGAAACTAGAGAGAAACCAACCCGGCATTTGCATCATCTTCTCAATTCTTTTAAATTTTTAAAAATATATTCTTATTGATTTCAGAGAGGGAGAGAGAGATAAAAACATCAATGATGAGCCCGGCTAGAGTGCCCCAGTGGTTGAGCATCGACCTATGAACCAGGAGACCATGGTTCAATTCCCAGTCAGGGCACATGCCAGACTATTAGGCTCAATCCCCACTAGGGGGCATGCAGGAGGCAACAATGGATGATTCTCTCTCATTATTGATGTTTCTATCTCTTTCCCTCTTCCTTCCTCTCTGAAATCAATACAAATATATTTTTTTAAAAAGAATGGGAAGTGTCAGTAAGAAAGTGAAGGTGAAGGTACAGGTAGAAAATTCATCCTAACTCCTTATTGTCCCATATGGAACAAAGGCCTAGCTAGCTGTTTCAACATACAGCTATTGCCGGCAAGACGATGAAACCTCGGTTCTTGTCTTCCTGAAGGAAAGATTTCAATCAAGAGACAAAGTTCAGCAAAGCAAGCAAGAATTTATTGTCCACAGCAAAAACACACTGAGGACAGTGAAACATGGAAGGGCATAGAAGAAGCAACAAGACAGCCTAGACTGGGCTGCTTTGGCTCACTGGGAAGTCAGAGAAAAGGGAGACAGGTTCAGGGGGTTTGCCAGGACAATATGCCACTGCCCACTGCTGCCTTGGTTGCAAGTCTTGTGGGGTCCCTTAGAGGTTAGGGGATACGTGCCTGTGGAGGAAGAAGAGGGGGAGGGGAACAGTTCAGGATGCTCCCTTAGGGGAGAGCACTCACTGGGTCTTTTGTGTTGAGGGTATTTCTTTCTCTCTCTCTCTCTCTCTCTCTCTCTCTCTCTCTCTCTCTCTTGCAGGTGGGAATCTTAGGGGAGGTCTTAGGGGAGGATCTCAATAGAATATTCATCAGCTTTCCAGGTGTGCTTTTTCAGGGTCTCCTTCTCCACTGATTGGTCTGCCCCAGGGCAGGGGGTCATCAGTCAATGCAGCTGGTCCTGAGGCAGCCACAGCATCACTTGTCTTTTCTGGGCCTAGAGCTGAGGCCTAGATGTTATCTTTAGGGAGGAAAAGGTCAGGGGGTCTACACCACATGCACAGCTATATGCTAGGGGAGGAAAGGTTACTCTGAGGGTGAGGTTCTTGTTTCCCAGTTTTGCCCCTTGCTAGACACCCAGGGCTTCAGCCCTGGTGACCTTCTGTACCCGACCCATCATCCTTGCTCTGCTCATGTCTGTCTGTCTAGCTCAGTGGTTCTCAACCTTGGCTGCACATTAGAATCACCTGGGAATCTTTTTAAAATCCTGATTTCTGGGCCTCATCCCTCGGGAAATTCTGTTTGAGTGTTATGAGGTGAGGCCACAACATTAATAACATAGAAACAGAATTTCCGGAGGATGAGGCCCAGAAATCAGGATTTTAACAAGATTCCCAGGTGATTCTAATGTGCAGCCAAGGTTGAGAACCACTGGTCTAGCTGCTTATAACAGAGCCACAGGTGTTGATCTTAGAATACATCAAGCCACATACAGAAAGACACAACTATTTGAAGATTATTTTGATTCACATAGGAAATTTTTTGACTTGTGATAATAAAAGTAATATCTTTCAATTGTACAGCACTTTGTGGACAGCAAAGCAAATTTCTGCATGCACTATTTCCATTGCCCCTAATTAAAACTTTCTAAATTAGTCAGGGACCATCCTGGCCCCAATTTAATCCATGGGAAACTAAGCCCAGCGATTATGAGTAAACAAGAGGTTGTACCAGCATCTTGTAAGTAGTGCGGCAGGAACCAAAACCAAATTTCCCAGTTCCTGGGTCAGGATTCTCTCAGGATCTAATTAGCAAGAAATTACTTTAAAAGCAGCTAGCAATTAACAGTAGCTCCTTATCAGCTGGATGTAATATATTCTTTTTTTAAAATATGTTTTTATTCATTTTTAGAGAGAGGTAGCAATAGAAACATCAATGAGGGAAATATCATAGATCAGCTGCCTCTTGCATACCCCCTGCTGGGGATTGAGCCCACAACCGGGGCATGTGCTCTGACCTGGAATAGAACCAGTGACCTCTTGGTTCCTGGGCCGATGCTCAACCACTGAGCGACACCGGCCAGGCTCATTTATTCTTAATTTTTTTAATGTTGACATTATCTTCAATTAGCATTTTCTATTTTCTCCAAATTGGACGTACCTTGCGTCATAAATCCCAGGGCGGGGGGGGGCGGGGGTGTCATAAATTCCTATTTGGGTGGAAAGCTGTATGTCACAGACTTGTATGAGAACCTCAGGTTTCAGTAATGGAACTAATACCTCTGACAAGATTTCTTACAGGATTCTACAATCTTTCTTATCAAATTATGACCACTGCCTGGGACTCCCTTGTTGACATAACAACAAAATATTTACTGTATCGATGACTCATGAAGCATTACCGCAGAATGAGAAGTAGCTCTTGTGATTATTATATAATGACATTAAAAGGATGGCTCCCTGACCTTAAAAGCAGTGGGTTTTATGGTATGTAAATTAGACCTCAATAAAGCTGTTTCAAAATAAGGTTCCCACTCATGGACATTCAACTTCAGTAGCAGCATAAGTTTAAGGAGAAGTATATTCATTTTGACAGTGTTTGGAATTCTGCTCTAATCTCAATAATAAGAATCCTGTTTTGTTTTTATTGAATTTATTCTTGTTTTTAAAGGAAAAAGATGTTCTTTGTAATATACTTTTTTACACAGTTTGTTTGGTTTTTTTAATCCGCACTCGAGTACATGTTTTCCATTGATTTTTAGAAAGAGTGGAAGGGAGAGGGAGAGACAGAGAAACATCGAAGTAAGAGATAAACATCAATTGGTTGCCTCCCCCATGGTCCCTGAAAACGAGGTACGTACATGCCCTTGACCAGAATCGAACCCAGGACCCTTCAGTCCGCAGGCTGATGCTCTATCCACTGAGCCAAACCGGCTAGGGCTGCAATATACTTTCTAATAGTGTTTCAGAAGTTTTCCTCTACCCTTGTCCTAGTCCCAGGCTCTCAACTGTGTATGGCTCTTCACCTTTATTTTGCGCCTGTGTGGGTCCCCTACTCAGAGTACCCCAGATGACCAAGGCCCATTTGCCATACACACGCGTGCAGGCGAGGGCACAGCAGTATTGTTAGGTGCAAGGCCCCTTTGCCTACGCAGGTGCGAGGGCAATGACCATGAGTAGCAGTATACACACTGCGCAAGCGCACCCTTATGTAACCTGTTGATGTTAATGTAGCACGAGCGTCTCTAATTGGCAGAGGCCGCTGCGTTTGAGCGCGGATATAAGTTGCCACTGAGCAGCCGGCACAGGGCGGCTTTTGGGGGGCTGCCGTGAAGGACTGCTCTGTCCGATGGCTCCTGCAGCAGCAATGCCACTTGGTCTGCAATGAAGTCTCTCCTCTATATGCCAACAACTCTCAGGTCTTCATCTAATACCCGGCGTCCGAGAAGCTGTGCTCCCACAACCAGAGAAGTACTGAATTGAATTTCCAGGTAACATTATTGACAGCCCAAAGCTAAAATTCAATCTTTTCTTGAAAAAAAAATAACACATGATAATTTTTTTTTTAATGCTCAAGAGGCAAGTCCCAACCCAGAAGCATAAATTTCAGAATCAATTTTAAAAACAAACTCTCAAAGCCACTCAAAGTGTTTTAACAGCTTAATGGTATAATTTTTTATTAAAAAATTAAAAAATGGCAAATGCTCGTTTTAGTTCACTTCTCACAGCAGGAGGGGGGTGGGGGGAGGCATTGTTCTGGTACCTAAGGGGAAATCTTGTGCCAAGTAAGGAGGGAGTGGGGCTTGATAAGGCTTGGATCCGGGGCTGGGCTCCGGGAAACTGCTAAAAGCCTTGCTTTCCTGCTCCAAGTGCGTCAGCAAACACAGATGCAGCTGCTCAAATGAGGGTGTAATAAGGCAGAGTTCATGTCAAGCCTTATGCTCCTGGGATGAGCTCTGATGCAACAGAGAAACAGTGAACTCTTTCTGTTGTTAGTAACCCAGGCTAAAGAAAGGGGGGAGGGCGTTTAGTTCTAACTCAGCTCTATATGCACATTTGTTTGGTACAAAGTGTTTTTAGGCAAATTTGACTTCATTGAAGTTGTACTTCGTTTCACCTTAAACTGATATCCTGGCTGTGATTGAGGGTAATAGGTGACGTGTTCCTTTAAAAAGTAAGCACAGTGTAGGAAAACCAAAAGTTCCAGAAACAGATGTCAGCATGAGCAGCACAGAGAGTGAGGACAATAGGAGTTCAGAGAACCTGGATGTAAAATGGGAAATGCATCAGAGATTTATACCAAGTTCATAAATGAGGCTTATTTATAGCATAAATCTATCAGCGAGCACGAAATCTCACTGCTCCAGAGTTTCCTAAACATTTTTTGGCTCACAGATAAGGTCAAAGATCTTTCCAAGACTCATGCAAGCACCAGGAGGAAAGTATGTTCTCTAAGCCTTCTCTTGTTCCCATACAGACACTATAACTTACATGCCTAAAAGTGATAGTCAATTTCTTTGATTTTTGCTAAATGAGCAAAGTCATTCACACTTTAAAATAGATCAGACTGGTTTGGCTCAGTGGATAGAGCATCGGCCTGTGGACTCAAGGTTCCAGGTTCAATTCCGGTCAAGGGCACATGCCCTGGTTGCGGTCTCGATCCCCAGTAGGGGGCATGCAGGAGGCAGCAGATCAATGATTCATTCTCATTCTCTCTCTCTCTCTCTCTCTCTCTCTCTCTCCCTCCCTCTCTCTCCCCCTCCCCCTCTCCCTCCTTCCCTCTCCCTCTCCTTTTCCCTTTCTCTCTGAAATCAATAAAAACATATTTAAAAAATAAAAGATAGACCAGACTACATTGGTGCAGGCGGAGGAGGTGTATGCAGATATGTAATGGAAAGGTTTTATTGTTGGTGGTGATTTTCGTTTTTTTCCCCAAGGGAAAGGTTTATATCATGGCAACCTAAACCACTTTGAACCTATATTTTGGTCATCCCATCACTACAGTAAATACATGGCACCTCCACCCCACCTCTGTATTCTTCCCATAGCTTCATTTTGCTCCAACTGACTCTCTAGGTTAGAACAAACCTAATTCCTCTTCTGTTCTCAGGCAAAAACAGTTTAGTTACTATATATTCTTTCTGTAGTCCAAGCTCATATTCACATCAGTGCCACTAGGGTCCACCATTAACTCCATGCAGCTTATCTCAATAATTTCCCAGAAACACCTCCCTCTTTAACAGGAAGTGGGTCCAACTGTTAGCAAAATACAATGTTTTGGCCCTTAACCTAGAGAACAGAACCATTAGGACTGAGGCCCGCAGACAAGTGCCAGTACTTTTATTAGTATGTAAAGAGTAACTCATCCCATCCTTCCTTATACTCTCTGAGATATCATCAAAGAAAGGAAGGCCACAGGGAGACATCAGCAGGTGGAGTGATTATAGCAACCCTTCCTTGTACGCGTGTTGAGTGTTGTCATGCCATCAGATCCCAATGTACTGGGAGGTTCCCTTGTTTTAGCACTTGTTTGTTTATTTTTCAAAGGCTCTATTTTTGAGCACATCATTTGACATCCAGGAAATTTTGGTATGTGGAATGAGATCCATCATTTTACTAACACATCATACTTACACCTCATTCTCCCAACTTGTTACTCAAAGGGGAGTCAATGATAAAGAAAAGCCATTTGACATGAATGAGGCCATCTAACACAACAGATGGTCTTAGGAGAACGCGATTCAGTGGTTTCCCTTTTCCTGTAAGTAGCAGAGAAATAAGTTATATATGCACAATTGGAGTCCTTCAGGCAATGTGATCATCTCTTGCTAAGTAACGCATATCTATTCCATTATTCATATGACTTTATTATCACAGCACATAGATTTCATTTTAATTACTATATCTGTGCTTTTGCTTATGCATAGAAATCTGTTATCATAACTGTCTTATAGGTCCAGCTCAAGGTAAATTTTCTATAAGAACTTTTTCTTTCTGCTCTCATCTCACAATGATAATATTAATACTTTTCCCTCATTATCCTCAATGCATATAAAAGAATATCTCTGATCCAAAGCAATAAGAATATATATCTGATAGGTAAACTGAAAAGGTATATTAAGCCCTGGCCTGTGGCTAAGTGGTTAGAGCGTTGGCCTGCACACCAAAGGGTCTTGGGTTCAAGTCCTGGTCAAGGGCACATACCTGGGTTACAGGTTCTATTTCTGGCCCCAATTGGGGGGCTCATTTGGATGGCAACCAATTGATGTGTCTCTCTTACATCCATGTTTCTCTCTCTCTCTCCCCGTCCCTCCCTTCCATTCTCTAAAAAAAAAAAAATTAATGGAAAAAATAACTTTGGGTGAGGATTAACAACAAAAGTAGATTAAGCAGAGATTATATTTTTTTAAGGCACAGTTTTTCATCTGCACACTGAGGACTAATAATTGTAGAGTTATTGTGGAAATTAAATGAGTTACTATATATAATGTAATTAAAACAGTGTCTAGCCTTAGCTGTTTGGCTGGGTGGATAGAGTGTTGGCCTGCAGACTGAAGGGTCCTGGTTCGACTTTGGTCAAGGACACATTCCTCAGTTGCAGGCTAAATCCCCGGCCCTGGACAGGGTGCATGTGGGAAGCAACCAATCAATGTGTCTCTCTCACATTGATGTTTCTCTCTCTCTGTCTCTCACCCTCCCACTCTTTCCAAAAATCAATGGAAAAATATCCTTGGTGAGGATTAACAATAACAATAAAAACAAGTCTAGCACTAAGGTAAAGTCCTAATAAATGTTGAATATTATATTTTATATATATTTCATAAAAATACATTATTATAAATAAATTATCTTAAAGTCCTTGGGGGCAAAACTATGTTTTCTATTTGTATTCACCCTGGTAGCAAAGCAGATTGGTACATCATTACTCCTTTTTTGGTGACTATTTGGTAAGCAAGTGAATGATGTTCAAGTGATACTCAAACAAAGGATATTAAATCTTCCATCATCTCATTTTCAGTTAATTTTTATGTATCCATGTTTATCCTAAACTCTAGAAGTCTGAAAATTGGTTAATTACAAGAAAATTAAAGTCTTCAGGTTGAATATCTGTTGTAATGAGAAAAATGAATCCATAGATGTTTCTGAGCTATAAAACTGACAATAAAAAGCAATTTATCTGCAATTTAGGAATTTAAATCCATGTTATTCTAAGTGCACAGATGTAAAATAATTAACTATATTAGTAAAAACATACTCCAATACTCAACTCTTGATTGCCATTATGACCAGCTGTCACTCAAAACGACTGAATTTTCTTCTGTGTTATCTCTCTGTGTTTAGAGGCAGAAGAACACACAAGTTGTTCTTTCTGTATTAACAACTTAGGAGTGCAAACATTTTTTAATGGTCATGAGGTGAGAAAATAGTTCTATGTGTAATGCCAATGATTTCTCAGTATCTTTTGAATACTCTTAGCTATTCTATAGTAAATGCTTTGGCCCCTTTGCCTGCTTATTCTACTTAATTCCAACCCCCCCCCCCAAAAAAATAGCCCTTTTATCTATCACTTGCTCTTACCTCCAACTCTGTAGCTAAAAGTAGATTTTTTTTCCCTTTAAACCATATTTCTCTCTGAATACCCTATTCTCACTAATGGCACCATATTCTTTCAGTCATTTAATCCTGAAACCCCCAAAGATTTCCATGAGGTTGAGAAACATAGAAAGGCAGTTAATGTGTGCACTCCCCATCCCCAATTACTGGCAATGTAATTTGCTCAACTTCTCTGTCCCTCTAGCTCCTCCTCTGTAAAATGAGGGTTCTATTCATACCTTCTTTATAGGGTCAGAAGGAGGATTCAATGAGTAAATACATTCAAAGGGCTTAGAAGAGTGCCTGGCACATGTTAAGCCTCAGTAAACACTCGCCACTGCTATCATCTTCCATCTTCCATACCAACACATTTACCGGATGCCTCTCACTTTTGCTTCTACCTTTCCAGCCTCAAAGCCCTTTTCAGGCCCAGGCCTCTTTGCATTCGTCCACTTCCTTGTCTTTGTTGTGACTCATTGGTTTACTTATGTATTTATTCCCGGGATACTGGGGGTGGGGGGGTGGAATTACAATAGGCCAGGAACTGTTTAAGCCCTGGGACTACAACAGAGAGGAAAGCAGACCTGGTCTCTGCTGCCATGGAATTAATTAGTTAGTTCCACAGAACTAATGATCTAGTGCAGGGGTCAGCTGACTATGTCCTGGGGCCAAATCTGGCCCACCATCTGTTTTTGTTAATATAGTTTTATTGGGATACAGCCACACCCATTCACTTGTAGATTGTCTGTGACTGCTTTCAGTAGTGGCAGGGTTGAGTCATTGCAAAAAAGTCTTTATGGCCCATAAAGCAAACTGTAAACTGGCAAAGTTTGCCAACTCCTGTTCTAGTGGTAAAGATAGAATAAGATCCCACTAAAATTAAACTTCCGTCAGTAGAGAGTTTATTGCTACATCATGGAGTCATCCCATACCTACATATGGAATCACTATTCTTCAAATATGCCTCATCATTCTCATCATTCCCCATACGTCTGTCACTGAAAAGTTACACTATCTCGGCCTGTTATTCAAAGCCCTTGACCTCCAGTCTCCTCTTTCAGCCTAATCTACTGCCCTCACCCTCTGCACTCGTTCATGTAGGCAAATCTCACTGCAGAATCCTCCCCAGAACTCACTAAAGTTGCTTAGGCGTCCTGCCTGTGGATTCCCATAGTCCTCATTTTAGCACTTGTCACAGTGTAACGTCATCTGCTTACTTGTCACTTGTCATCTGCTTACTAATCGGATCCCTCCAACAAACAGCAAGTTCATGAGGCCAGAAATGGGGTCTTCTGTGCTGTGGAATCCTCAGTGCTAAGCACAGTGGCAGACACTTAACATGTACAAATATATGGTGTGGGGCAAAAGTAGGTTTACAGTTCATATAAAAATAATACAGTAACTAATAAATATTAATGCAAGAATAAACTCTGTGTTTTGCATGCTCAGAACTGTAAACCTACGTTTGCCCCACCATGTGCATGCGTGCGTGTGTGCGTGTGTGTTTGGTTTAAATGAATTAATATCTACCTCTCTTTTTTTTTTCTACTTTTTCCACTTTATGGGCATGCCACCTCTATACATCCTTCTCCAAAACCTACTCTTCTTCAGGACAGGGTAGTATATATCATTACCCAACGTGGAGAATAATGAAAAACGATTTGAGACTACATGTCACAAGGTTCTAAAGAAGCAAGGGAGGAAAGAAAAAGAAAAATCTGTGCTTGTACAAAATCATTCTGACAAAAAAAATCTTTTAAAATCTAATGTAAAAAAAGTAGTATATGATATTTAAAAGTGATTTTCTAAATCTTTGTAGATATAGGGGGTTTCTTGAGAGCTAAAAATTCTAAGAGAAATCATATGAGGACTTATTTTATTTATCATTTTTCAAATAAAATTATGGTATCTGTATTATTATATTGCTTAATGTGATTTAAGCTATATTTAACATAAAAATATTTTATCATGGCCATGACTGTCTATAATGCAATGAGATTTTGTTCTTAGCTTTGTTTTTTTCCCCCCAGAAGATAAAAATGAACCACTAGATGGTGCAATCATCATGAAAAAGTCATCACATTAGAATTTAAAATATTTTATATAAAAATTCTTTAATAAGAATTAAAACTAGTTTTTATTTATTTTATGAAATTGGTAGGCCAGTCTATTTTGTATAAAATGTCTTTACATATTTTATGCCTTCTGATTGTCAAACAGTAATCAAAATCATTATGTAATTTTGTAGCAGGTTAACTTTATATTTTGTTTTTCTCCGTTTTGGAAAACCTTATACAACTTTTCAAACTTGTATTTTGCACAACTATTACATACACATACACAAAATGGCAACCGACAGACGTGTCTGAGGATATTGCCATTTCCTTAAATAGGATGTTTGTATGGCTCACGGTGAAGGAAGATTTCTATGCTTATTGTATCTATGTGCCTGTGCCTCTATTTGTAAGTTCCTGATAGAGAGAATCTTTGTTTCCAAACCCTCCTAGACCACAGTCCAACAGTGCGTTGGTGAACATGTGGTGTGATGTTATGTTCTCATCCTGAGTTCCTCCCCATGCTGGCTTCTGGATTCCGGCCGCATTCTCTGTGCGGCTCACTGGACTCCTCAGCATATGCTGCCCAGCGGTGCTTTCCCCCAGCACACTCCTCTCAGCTGGCAGACTCACACCTTACACATCTGTGCACGCTATGCACATAGTAAACACTAAAATAATAATAATGAGGAGGAGGAGGAGGAGGAGGGGAAATTTTGGTGAAGCATAAGTTTGATTAAACTGCCCAATACTAAAAGAAAATATAAAAAATAAAATAAAAAGGAAAACATAGGAATTTGAGATCAGTATGTTCTTGATAAATATGTGTAGGTAGACACTGAATCATTTTCATTTTAATAAATGGGTCTATAAAGAATAAGAAGCTTATAAAAATGTTTCATATTTTCAATTATATATGCACCTATTATTTCAGGAACATTCTCATTCGCTGAGATGGGAATGTCAATTGGTACAGTTATTATGGAGGGCAGGTTGGAATATATATCCAAGCCTAGATGTCATGATGGTATTTGAATTTATCCCAGGGTTGTACAAAGATTTAGCTACAAGACTTTTATCAAACTATTGTTTGTAGAATGTGAAAATGTTTAAACATATCTCAAAAGTGGCAACAAAAATGAAGTGTATTTCATCCATTCGGTGAAATAATATTCAACTATTACATACAAAACTGTGAGAGGAAAGTTAATGAACAGGGGAAGTCAGTTGAATTTTCTGCTTTGACTCCATTAATAGACACTTTAATTCACAAATACACTCTCATTTCACTGATTCAAAGGACCCACTTCAAAATACTAACAGCATTCCAGTCTTCAAGACTAAATCCAGCCCTGCCAGTGGCATGAATGGAAGGCCTCTGAAGGAGGTGTGCGCAATCTGCTACTGCTCTCTCCCCAGTCTGTGCCCCACACCACATCCTGGAAGGCGCTTCCTTGACTCACACTGTTGCCTGACAGTTCAGTGCTCTCTGGGCCTGATGGGGTTTATTAGTAAACCTAACCCTTTCTCTTATGTGCCTTTAGCATAAGGTGACCAGATTTAGGGGCGTAAGAGGAGGAATACAGAACATTCAGATGATTTTGAATTCCAGATAAACAATAATTTTTAGTATAAATATAACTCAAATATTATATGGGACATACTTATAATAAAACTTATTCATTGTTTATCTGACACTGGAATTTCATCAGATGCCCTGCATTTTATCGGGCAAGTCTAACTTTAGTGGGTCCATCCGAGACTCCCCTGCTGGGCTCCTCCCAAGATCACTCTCTCAACCCAGACAAGGTCTCTCTTCACACTGGGTGCTCCCTGGTACCCCTCAGATCCTGTTCTAGTCATTAAGTGACTGCCTCTTACTGCCAGGTTCTCTTTAGCACCAAGACACCCTCTGGGCAAGATCCCTTTCCTATGTGCCCAAGCTGAGCCTCTCCCAGAGGGCCACACCCATCCTGGGATTTGCTACTATTTGCCTCATCTCTGGAGGGGTCTGCAGTTTCTTCTGCAGCCCCAGGACCTGGGCCTGGGTGTCAACAATGGCACAGAACACATCTCAAGGGGAATTTCTTTTCTCAAGGCTGAAGGTTAGGAGGCAGCAACTCCATTCACAGTCTTCCTCCTTGGGGTGAAGAGAGACTTACAATGCTGCTTTGTCCAAAGAAATGATTCTTGTAAAATTCTCTCTTCATTTCCGTGCCCTGAACCTTTTAAAATCCTTGATGTGGAGTGCAGTAGTCCCATAAGCAGTCATTAGCTCTGTTCTTTGTCAAGTGCTCAAATCGTGCTGTCTTCTTTCTCAACCTACAGCTGTGACTGCCCCACTGGGTGGAAAGGAGCCTTCTGCACGGAGACAGTTTCCACCTGTGACCCTGAACATGACCCTCCACACCACTGTGGCAAAGGGTCAACTTGTGTCTCGTTGCCTCATGGGTACACCTGTTCCTGTCCTCTGGGAACCACTGGAGTCCACTGTGAACAAGGTAAGGCCGAATTTCAGCTCATGCTGTCCACAAATTTAACTAAGTCAGTTTCCTTTGGGAAAAGTAAAATGAAGTATATATGATAATAAAAGATTCTCCTCTCTTTTCTCCCCAGGATATGTGACATTATAGTTCACAGATAAGAGAGTCCTCACAGTTCGGTAGTACACAAATAGGGCTTTGTTTTCAGAATTGTTGTGGTTTATTAACTCTAAGCCCCCTGTCTGTTTAGTCTAAACATTCTAGATGTTTTGTGCTAAGTGCAGTAACTCAATTTCAGAACAAGGCTCCATCTTTGATCTTCTTCCTTCTGTACCTTCTGTACCTTCCACTGACACAAAACTCTCAGGAGTAGCAAGAGGAAGATACGTCAGCTCTGGTTCAAAGGGAGAGAAGTTTGAGGGATGAAATGGCCCAAGTCCAGTGGGAAGGATAAGGAGCTTTCAATGTTCCAGATCTCATCAGCTTTACTGTTCTTCCTTATACCTATGATTGATCATATCCTTAACACTGGGGCCCTTTGAGTGCTCCCCACAGTCTCCTGAGTGCTCCCCACATGGGCTTGGCTAGTGCTAAGCGTACTTCTAGATCAGAGCTCTCCCCCCTTTATTTCGTAGCTTTCATAAGACCTTACGTGTTTCCTCCACATCACAAGCACGCTCTGGGGTAGGAGGGGGTAAGTGGAACAGGGCAGGCTTGTTCCCTCCTTAATAGAGATGGGCCGCAGTCATCCCTCCACTGTCCTCCTTGCAGCCAAATAGCTCAGGCTCCTCTTCCTAGACTACCTACCTCTCAGCCAACACGGGCAGAACAAGGAACATGGTTATCTATTGCCTGTCAACTACAAGCAGGAATTCCAACTGCATTTCATTTCCTCCTGTAATTCCCTGACCCCTACCCCAGCCTCCACACCCAGCTAACACTTACTTATCCTTCAGGTTTTCACTCAGCCCTTACTTCTTTAGGGAAGCCTTCTCCTTCATAGAACTGAGAGCAATGACTGTGCCTATTTTTGTGTATTGTTGTTGAATCTCTATTACCCATCCTATAGTATAGAATACAAACTCTGTTATAGATTTCAACTTAATAGTTCTAAAATAGTAAAAATGGATAGGGGCAATTTTTAAGAAATAGTTTTTTATTTTAGTGAACAATAAAGTACTCCAAACTTTACCTCTATAACTTCCATAGGAATAGCTACTAGAACCTGAGAGAAATAATAGGACAAGTTAACATAAGGACTGGTGATAGTAACAGTAGGGGAGGACAGATTTTTGAAGTTTAAAGGCACAGTAGATCATCAGCAAAAACTCTTGTATTTTCTAGATGATCGCAGTCCCTCATAATAGCTATTCCTTTAGTAAATATAACATAGGAACCAACAATGTAGAGGTAACATTTTATCAACAACAACCACACTCCAGTGGTCTCTGAAAGCATAATCACTAAAAGCCAAATATCTTCAAAACCAAAATTTGTCTTTAAATAAGTTATCAAACATTAGGGTTGAAAAGAGCCTTAAAAATCAGCCTTAAAAATCACTTAATCCTAATTATTTTTAAGATCAAAACTGTGACTGAGCAGGACTGAGGGAGGATATAAGTCTTCATACCGCCAATCCAATGAGTTTCACATTACCCCATGAAACCACTAGCTTTTACATTTTGTATGATGCCAGCTTTTATATTTTTACTATGGGCTCAGTGCACGAATTCATGCACCTTGAAAGGAACTGTGGGCCACGAGGCTGCGGTGGGCACAGGGACAGGTCTCAGCCCATCCTCCATGCCCCCTCCCACCACGGCCCCTGGTCCCCTGTCTGCCCGCAGCCCCACCCCCGCTGCACCCACGCACTGATGGTGCCAGCCCCATTTGCACCCGCTGACAGCGTGGAACTATTGGGGCCGGCGCCAGCAGCAGGTGCAAGTGGCAGCTGCTGCCCCAATCACCCCTCAGGAGCAGAGGGAAGTGGAGAAGCCCTCAGGCGCAATTAGGAATGGCAGCCACTGCTCACACCCACTGACAGCGCCAAGCAATCGGGGCCAGCAGCATGTGCAAGCAGCGGCTCTGGTGCTGGCAGCGGGTGCAAGCAGGGCTGAAGCAGGGCGGGACCTTGGCACACGGGAGCAAAGAATTTTCAGTAACCACCAGAGGCTCGCCCCAATGACAGTGACTGGCACCTCGCCTTGGTCTGGCACCCCCACTCACCTGCTCCACCATCCTGCTGTGGCCGACGCCTGCCATGTTCTGTGCACGCCCCCTGGTGGTCAGCACAGGTCATAGTGATTGGTTGTTCAGTTGTTCGGTTGTTCTGCTGTTCGGTCTATTTGCATATTAGCCTTTTAGTATATAGGATTTCATAATCAAAATATAAAAGCTAGCCATCACATGAAATAAGTGGAAATTTGTGCAGTCTGTGGTATGCAGAATTGATTAATAAAATGTCCTTGTCCCCGTATTTTAAATTGTCTAAAGTATTTTAAAGTATGTGTATATGTCTGAGAAGAGAGTGGCCGGGGGAAGTTTTTTATACTAACATTCTAATTTAAGTAGTAAAATATTATTTTATCTACCCCTTACTCTAAGATTGACTTGCCATTGGGAAAAAAAGTGATCCTTCAAGTCCCTTAAAACATTCACCTACAGCATATTTTCTTTCACTGGGACCTCACCCCAAACTTCTTTGGAATTCCACGAGGTATGGTGCTGTGGTAATAAAATGTCAACAGACCACTTGAACCCGATGGCATAAAGGATCCCAGCCACCAAAAGCGATTCAAAATATCTGAGCCTATTTCCAGAAGTACATGAATTCACAATTGTCACATTGTCTGACCCAGGAACTAGCTCAGAGAAGTGTTTTTAAACACCCAGAAGCCCTAAACCAGCTTTAAAAATGAAACTGAAGATGAAGAATGCTTGTCAGCAAGCATCTGGGTTGGATATTTCACAAGGACTATTGATCTTAAATTAAAAATAAATCATAATAAGTTAAACTAGGGTAGAATATTTTGCAATCTAGCTTAGTCATTAAAGCATTCAATTTAGGCAGAATTCTGGTTTACGATTATTTTCTGAGATAGAAAATATGTCCCATTTCTTTTCTCACACACAAATTTTGCTCATTTGCTCTTTTCTTCTGTGTTATTGCTCTTTCCTGCTAGAATTTATTAGTTCCAACTACACATATAACATTTCCTGGGTTGTACAATCTCTCCTCTCCATTTATTTTTCCCCACATTATTGGTGAATTGCTTTTTTTCCTTGGAACAGTTTTATACTACTAAATTCTAGCTCTTGCGTATCGTTGACATTTAGCCAAATGAGATTCCATAATATGTGTGGTTTTAACTTTCAGCCTACCAAGTACTGAAAATGTTTCCATTTTTCTTACATTCTTTCCATCCATGGTGCAATTTTCCTTCCATTCATTTCTCATTCCTTAAGGTAAAGAAACCCATGCACATGCTGGCATTTTGAATGAAACAGGCACATGTTTAAGCTACTTAGTCCCTTGATGTCAAGGGTACTTTATGGTTCAGTTACCAGTGGTTCTCAACCTTCCTAATGCCGTGACCCTTTAATACAGTTCCTCATGTTGTGGTGACCCCCAACCATAAAATTATTTTTGTTGCTACTTCGTAACTGTAATTTTGCTACTATTATGAATCGTAATGTAAATATCTGATATGCTATATGTGTTTTCCGATGGTCGCGATCCACAGGTTGAGAACCGCTGAATTGCCCTAGTTTTCATTGCAATTAATTCAAGCTCATGGAGAAGTTCAATTCTTCAAGCCTTCCTGACACATGGGGTGCTCTCCTGCCAAGCCTTTGGTCTTCCTAATAATAGCAAAATAATAGCTCCATCCATAGCACTATAGATGGAGCTTTCAAAAATCATTACTGTGTGCCTGTTTTCCTTTTGTTATTGTTGTTCATCCTCACCCAAGGATATTTTTTCCTTTGATTTTAGAAAGAGTGGAAGGAAGGGGGAGAGACAGAGAAACATTGAGGTGAGAGAGACACATTGATTGGTTGCCTCCTAAACTGCCCCAACCAGGGCCAGGGATTGAGCCTGCAACCAAGGTATGTGCCCTTTAGCAGAATCAAACCTGAGACCCTTCAGTCCACAGGCTGATGCTCTAACCACTGAGAAAACCGGCAATAGCTTTTTATATATTTTTTAATTGTTTTCCAAGAGAGGAAGTAAGAGGGAGAGAGAGAGAGAAACATCAATGATGAGAGAGAATCATTGATCAGCTGCCTCCTGCATGACCCCCACCAGGGATCGAGCCCTAAACCCGGCCATGTGCCCCAACTGAGAATCAAACCGTGACCTCCTGGTTCACAGATCAAGCTCAACCACTGAGCTACACCGGCCAGGCTGTGTGACGGTTTTCAGATGCATTTAGCCATGTGGGAATGCACCTGCTTTCTCTATAGAAAAATAAAAACAGCTTTAGTCTTTGTTTCCCCACTTTCAATCCCATTGTGATGATTACCAGGAATCCTATATAATAAAACCCTAATATGCAAATTGACCAAACAGCAGAATGACCGGTTGCTATGATGCGCACTGACCACCAGGGGGCAGACACTCAATGCAGGAGCTGCCCCCTGGTGGTCAGTGTGCTTCCATAGGGGGAGCGCCACTCAGCCAGAAGCCGGGCTCATGACTGGCGAGCACAGCGGCGGTGGGGGGAGCCTCTCCCGCCTCCATGGCAGTGCTAAGGACCCCTTGGGGGATGTCTGCCTGCCAGCTTAGGGAGCGGGCCTAACCCAGCAGGTGTACATCCCCCAAGGGGTCCTGGACTGCAAGAGGGTGCAGACCGGGCTGAGAGACACCCCTCCCCCCATCACCACCCCCGGATGTCGTGCACCGGGCCTCTAGTGTGATTATATGTGTACTAGATCCTCTATTCCTACAGTTTTATAATACTTTTTAAAAGTAAAAAATAAATGGGCACTAGCTATGATTCCTAGGAACACACATTTTAATTTCTTAGTCTTCTTTCTGTGCTTCTCAATACAACCTGCTAAACTATAAGTGAAACTTAGTGAGAAAGTGAATTATATGTAACAATGCTAAAGGTTATACAAACATTATGCTTTTTTAAAACATATTTTTATTGATTTCAGAGAGGACGGGAGAGGGAGGGAGGGATAGAAACAAATGATGAGAGTAAATCATTAATCGGCTGCCTCCTCCACACCCACTATTGGGATCAAGCCCAAAACCCAGCATGTGCCCTGACTGGGAATCAAACCATGACCTCCTGGTTCATATGTCAACACTCAACCACTGAGCCACACCAGCGGGCAACATTATGCTTTTTGAGTATCAAAAGGAATAGATGTTGCTAGTGAGTCTTAGAAAAAAATATACACAACTGTCATTTCCTAACCTTGGATCTTGGGCAAGTAAACTTAACTTTCCTGAATATCAGACTTCTCACATGTGAAAAGGGGATATGTAAAGATCTCGCTGTAGAGGAATTTGGGGCCAAAGTTCAGGGACAGTCCATTCTCCTTGCCAAGTCTTAAGTTAATGATTACTACTTTTTATAAGGTTGTGAGACAAAGGTTAAAAACTCCAAAGACAAACATCTACTCGAGGTTTTTCTTCAACAAAGTCCTTTTTAAGATAATATTAATAAACAAAAAGCACTCATGTTGGATTTTCAGCCCACTATTGCTAAAGTTTCCTCCCTTGAAATGTTTTACATGTTGAGCTCTAAATACCTGGTTCCCCATCTTAGGAAGGCAGACCAAAAATAAAAAAGTTTGCTTTCAATCAATTTCTATGAACAGGACTTGGTTGCCTCTTTCCCTGAAGCAGGTCTGCCCACCTTCTTTAAATCTGAGATGATTGACAGCAATGAGATCCAACCACAAACTTTACCTTCTAATTTGGAGAACTGAGAGACATGCTCCCTCTAGTTTGTAATAGAAATATTAAAAAGTGACAAGCGAACTTTCTCATGACCATAGAGGGAGATATAAAGATTGCAAAACATCTCATTATTCCATGCCCTTCTTTTGTTAAAATCTGCATAGTTTATCTTAAGAAACCTAAAAGTGAACCTTCCTGTACCATGCTCTTCCAGTGACCAAGGAATATCACAGGCATCGGTTGTGAAGCCGATGGTCTGAGAGGCAGGATTCTCTAAGTGCTAGCACACCTCATAAAGGTTGTAATGAGGAGTCTAAAGAGGCCAGCCAAATACCTAGCACACACCCTGTAAATATCAGCCATCCTAGAGAGGAAAGAAAAAAGTGTCAGATTACACTCAAATGTAGGACATGTTGACATAGATATTTTGATCATTTTCATTTTTAAAATATGGATTAGTTTCAAACAGATTCTTAAGTTAAAATACATTAGAACTCCCATTTTTATTTTTTTAAATAAATCTTTATTGTTGAAAGTATTACATATGTCCCTTTTTTCTCCCATTGCCCTCTCCAATCTCCCCTTTCCCCCGCCAAGCCCTCACCACCCTACCGTCTATGTCCATGGGTTATGCACATACACACATGAGTTCATTGGTTGATCTCCCCCCGCCCCACCCTCCCCTACATTCCCTCTGAGGTTTGACAGTCTGATCAATGTCTCCATGTCTCTGGGACTATTTTTGTTCATTAGTTTATGTTGTTCATTAGATTCCACGTATGAGTGAGATCATGTGATATTTATCTTTCTTTGACTGGCTTACTTCGCTTACAGCAGTTCTCAACCTGTGGGTCGCGACCATTGGAAAACACATATAGCATATAAGATATTTACATTACGATTCATAACAGTAGCAAAATTACAGTTATGAAGTAGCAACAAAAATAATTTTATGGTTGGGAGTCACCAAAACATGAGGAACTGTATTAAAGGGTCGCGGCATTAGGAAGGTTGAGAACCACTGGCTTAGCATAATGCTCTCTAGTTCCATCCATGCTGTTGCAAATGGTAAGAGTTCTTTCTTTTCTACAGCTGCATAGTATTCCATTATATAGATGTACCACAGCTTTTTAATCCATTTATCAGCAGGTGGGCACTTAGGCTGTTTCCAAATCTTAGCTATTGTAAATTGTGCTGCTATGAACATAGGGGTGCATATATCCTTTCTGATTGGTGTTTCTAGTTTCTTGGGATATATTCCTAGAAGTGGGATCACTGGGTCAAATGGGAGTTCCATTTTTAGTTTTTTGTGGAAACTCCATACTGTTGCACAGAGGCTGCACTAGTCTGCATTCCCACCAGTAGTGTATGAGGGTTCCTTTTCTCCATATTCTCACTAACATTTGTCATTTGTTGATTTGTTGATGATAGCCATTCTGACAGGTGTGAGGTGGTACCTCATTGTCGTTTTGATTTGCATTCCTCAGATGAACATTGTTTCATATGTCTCTTGGCCTTTTGTATGTCCATTTTGGAGAAATGTCTATTTAGGTCCTTTTCCATTTTTTAATTGGATTGTTTGTCTTCCTTTTGTTAAGTTGTGTGAGTTCCCTGTAAATTTTGGAAGTTAGCCCCTTATCGGATGTATCATCGGGATATAACATTGGCAAATATGTTCCCCCATGCAGTGGTCTCTCTTGTTATTTTGTTGATGATTTCTTTTGCTGTGAGAAGCTCTTTATTTTGACGTAGCCCCATTTGTTTATTTTTCCTTAGTTTTCATTGTCCTAGGACAGTGATCGGCAAACTCATTAGTCAACAGAGCCAAATATCAGCAGTACAACGATTGAAATTTCTTTTAAGAGCCAAATTTTTTAAACTTAAATTATATAGGTAGGTACATTGTTATTAACTTAATTAGGGTACTCCTAAGGCTTAGGAAGAGCCACACTCAAGGGGCCAAAGAGCCACATGTGGCTCGAGAGCCGCAGTTTGCCGACCACAGTCCTAGGAGATGTATCTGTAAAGATACTGCTATAAGAGATGTCTGAGATTTTGCTGCCAATGGCTTCTAGGATTTTTATGGTTTCACGTCTTACATTTAGGTCTTTTATCCATTTTGAGTTTATTCTTGTGTATAGTGCAAGTTGGTGGTCTAGTTTTATTTTTTTGCACGTATTTGTCCAATTTTCCCAACATCATTTATTAAAGAGACAGTCTTGACTCCATTATATGCTCTTTCCTCCTTTGTAAAATATTAATTGAGCATATCATCTTGGATCGATTTCTGGGTTCTCTGTTGTGTTCCATTGGTCTATATGCCTATTCTTGTGCCAGTACCATGCTGTTTTGAGTACAGTGGCTTTGTAATATAGCTTGATATCTGGTATTGTGATCCCTCCAACTTTGTTCTTCTTTCTCAAGATTGCTGTGGCTATTTGGGGTCTTGTTTGATTCCATATAAATTTTTGGAGCATTTAGAACTCCTATTTTTAAAAGACAATAATTTTTATTATATAAAATATGTTTAAAAGATGTAAAAACTTATTATGGAGTAGATATAAGCTTTTCAAAATTACCAAATAAACTGTTTTTTTAAAAAAAACAATACTCATTCTGTATAGAAATATAGCAGATGATTACAATTTTTAAAGCAAAATGGGGAGATCCAAAGCACTGGATAATAGGGTCCCTTCTTTCAAAGAGCTAACGGCATAGGTGCAGACCAGGCTAAAGTCTGTGAAAACTAAATAAAAGTATATAATTTAAATAACAGTTAAGGGAAAAGAGGAAGAAATATTCCAGGGTATTGTTAGACAATACGTGCATTCCTTCTGGCTCATGGAACCTGAAAAGTCATTAGAAAGCAATGAAATTAGGTTAGCTTTCAAAGATAGGTAAAATATGGGCAGACTCCTATGGGATGGTGAGGTAGCTTTCCTAAGATTGAGAACCACTTCAACAAACCTGAGGGAGAATGTAAGGGTGCACTAGCAAATGGGAGTAAACCTCTTCATCTGAAAAGGAAATTTATGCCAAGTAAGGACTGAATTATTAAAGTACCTTTGAGAAAAGAAGGTAAGGGACCAAGGCAAGTCACACTGGGTTAAAAATCACCAGCACTTGCTTACTGAGCTGGAGGTGTGCCTTTCATTTAGATGGCACATTAAAACCTGGATGGCACACGTGCACAATCCCTGCAGGCTCCCAGACCTTCTACAAATAAGTCTTTGAGACTCCTGAAACAGCCATGGGTCTCCCAACACGTTACCTGGCTTTATTACTTATGACACTTCCAAATAGCATCAGAGAGAGGTCACAGTAAAAGATATGTTTAAAAAGTAGCCCTAGCTGGTTTGGCTCAGTGGATAGAGCGTTGGACTGCGGACTGAAGGGTCCCAGGTTCGATTCCAGTCAAGGGCATATGCCCGGGTTGCAGCCTCGGTCCCCAGTTGGGGGCATGCAGGAGGCAACCGATCAATGGTTCTCTCTCATCATTGATGTTTCTATCTCTCTCCCTCTCCCTTCCTCTCTGAAATCAATAAAAATATATTTAAAAAAAAAAAGTAACCAAGCCATAGCTAGTTTGGCTCAGTGGATAGAGCGTCAGCCTGCAGACTGAAGGGTCCTGGGTTCGATTCCGGTCAAGGGAACCGTAAATACCTCAGTTGCAGGCTCCTCCCAGGCTCGGGCTCTGGTCGGGGCTCATGAAGGAGGCAACCAATCAATGTGCTTCTCTCATATCAGAGTCTAGAGTGCTAACCATTACACCATGGGGCCGTGCTTCTCTCATATCGATATTTCTCTCTGTCCCTCGCTTTTCCACTCTCTCTAAAAATCAATGGTAAAATATCCTCGGGTGAGGATTAAAAAAAATAATAATAAATAAATAAATAAATAAATAAATAAATAAATAAAATAAAAAGTAGCCAAGATAGTGATAGAAAGATAAAATATGCCGTCTTCACAAGAAAATAAAAGAGAAAAGGTAAGAGAAGGAAATGGGTGGGAAAGGACAGAAGGGAAGGACAAGCAAGACAAAACAGGCTAGTCTAAAACATGGCATTGCAACTGAGTGTAAAATTAGCTTTGAGTTTCCTGGAAATTGGAGAATACAACCAGTTGCAACTCATTTATTGCCTCATTAAAAAAGTATACCATTTAGGACAGATAACCGTATCCTGGTACTGAACTCTAATAAAGAATTGAATAAGCTTCAATTTTTTAATAAAATTAAACAGCATAATCTATACTATGTTTGATGACAATTTTCTAGAAGAGATGTTATGTATATAGTCACTTCTCATTGATACACAATAAAGGTTAAAAACATAAGACTAAGTAATAGTTCTGTAAAGATAATTATATCAAAACTAAAAGAATAAAGTAGTTTCTAATGATCGGGCATGTTACTGGGGTAATATTTGGCTTGGGAAATAATTAACTAATATTTTCATTAGATTATTACTCTTGGATATCAATTGTTGTCAGCCAACTTTTCGATATTCAAAGAAGCAAAGATTGAAAAATAAAAATGAAGGTCACTGTAGAAGTCCAGGTACCCTGGTTATCAATTAAAAGAATCACTACATGCTTTTTCAGATTTATAGGTGACAAAGCTGATGTTTTATTATGCAAATTAAATAGTTTAACTTGGCATTTTTCTTTTCTTTTTTATATAAACGTTTCAAGGGTACACTCTTTTTTAAAAATAATTCTTTATTGTTGAAAGAATTACATCTGTCCCTTTTTTTTCCCCCCATTGACCCCCTCCAGCCTGCCCCCCACACCCCCCTCCTCCCTGACCCAGGCCTTCAGCATGGGTTATGTATATATGCATTTAAGGTCTTTGGTTGTTTACCTCCCACCCACCCACCCTCCCCCAACTTCCCTCTTAGATTCCCCACTCTGTTCCCGCTTCCATGTCTCTGGATCCACTCAGTTCATCAGTTGATTTTGTTACTTAGATTCCACATATGAGTGAGATCATGTGATACTTGTCTTTCTCTGACTGGCTTATTTCACTTAGCATGATACTCTCCAGGTCCCTCCATGCTGTCTCAAAGGGTAAGAGATTCTTCTTTTGTACTGCTGCATAGTATTCCATGGTGTAAATGTACCATAGTGTTTTTATCCACTCCTCTACTGATGGGCACTTGGGCTGTTTCCAGATCTTAGCTATTGTAAATTGTGCTGCTATGAGTTCAGGGGTGCATATATTCTTTCTGATCAGTGCTTTGGTTTCTTAAGATATATTCCTAGAAGTGGGATCACTGGGTCAAATAGCAGATCGATATTTAATTTTTTTAGGAAACTCCATACTGCTTTCCATAATGGTTGCACCAGTCTGCATTCCCACCAGCAGTGTATGAGGGTTTCCTTTTCTCCACATCCTCGCCAGCACTTGTCACTTTTTGATTTGTTGATGGTAGTCATTCTGACAGGTATGAGATGGTACCACATTGTCATTTTGATTTGCATCTCTCAGATGATTAGTGACCTTGAGCACTTTTTCATGTCTCTTGGCTTTCTGTATGTCCACTTTGGAGAAGTGTCTATTTAGCTCCTTTGATCCTTTTTTAGTTGGATTGTTTATCTTCCTTTTGTTAAGCTATATGAGTTCCTTATATATTTTGGATATTAACCTTTTATCAGATATATCATTGCCAAATATGTTTTCCCATAGAGTTGGTTCTCTTGTTGTTTTGTTGATGGTTTCTTTTGCTGTGCAGAAGCTTTTTATTTTGATGTAGACCCATTTGTTAATTTTATCCTTTGCCTTAGGAGATATATCTCATAGTAAACATATTGCTATGAGAGATGTCTGAGATTTTGCCGCCTATGGTTTCTTCTAGGATTTTTATGGTTTATGACTTACATTTAAGTATTTTATCCACTTTGAGTTTATTCTTGTGTATGGTGTAAGTTGGTGGTCTAGTTTCATTTTCTTGCATATATCTGTCCAATTTTCCCAACACCATTTATTGAAGAGACTGCCTGGGCTCCATTGTATGCTCTTTCCTCCTTTGTCAGATATTAATTGAGCATAATGGCTTGGGTCGATTTCTGGGTTATCTGTTCTGTTCCATTGATCAGATATGCCTGTTCTTTTGCCAATACCAGGCTGTTTGATTACAGTGGCTTTGCAGTATAACTTGAAATCTTGTATTGTGATTCCTCCAACTTTGCTTTTTTCCTCTCATGATTGCTGCAGCTATTCGGGGTCTCTTTTGATTCCATATAAATTTTTGGAATATTTGTTTTAGCTCTGTGAAATATGCCATTGGTATTTTAATAGGGATTGCATTGAATCTGTAGATTGTCTTGTGTAGTATGGACATTTTAATGATGTTGATTCTACCAATCCATGAACACGGTATATTTTTCCATTTGTTTATATCTTTTTCTATCTCTTTTTTCAATATCCTGTAGTTTTCCAAATACAGGTCTTTTGCCTCATTGGTTAAGTTTATTCCTAAGTATCTTAATTTTTTTGTTGCAATATTAAATTGGATTGTTTGTTTAATTTCTTTCTGAAGATTCATTATTGCTGTATAAAAAAGCCATCGATTTTGGGGTGTTGATTTTGTATCCTGCTACATTGCCAAATTCATTTACTAAATCTAGTAGTTTTTTTAGTGGAGTCCTAAAGGTTTTCTATGTACAATATCATGTCATCTGCGAATAATGAGGGTTTTACTTCCTCCTTTCCAATATGGATGCCTTTTATTTCTTCTTCTTATCTGATTGCTATGGCTAGAACTTCTCGTACTGTGTTGAATAAGAGTGGTGAAAGTGGGCATCCCTGTCTTGTTCCTGTTCTTAGGGGAAATAGTTTTAGTTTTTGCCCATTAAGTATGATGTTGGCTGTAGATTTGTCATATTGGCCTTTATCATGTTGAGATAATGCTCCCTTTATTCCCACTTTGCTGAGAGTTTTTATCAAAAATGAGTGTTGGATTTTGTCAAGTGCTTTTTCTGCATCTATTGATATGATCATGTGATTTTTGTCTTTCAGTTTGTTTATGTGATGTATCACGTTTATTGATTCGCGAATATTGTACCAGCCTTGCATCCCTGGAATAAATCCCACTAGGTCATGGTGTATGACCTTTTTAATATATTGCTGGATGCGTTTGCTAATATCTTATTGAGGATTTTAGCATCTTGTTTATCAGGGACATTGGCCTCTAATTCTCTTTATTTGTAGTGTCTTTATCTGGTTTTAGAATTAGGACAATGCTGGACTCATAAAAAAAGATTGGAAGGGTTCCTTCCTCTTGAATTTTTTGAAATAGTTTGAAGATATAGGTGTTAGTTCTTTGAATGTTTGGTAAAACTCCCTGTGAAGCCATCTGGACCTGAGCTTTTGTTTGCTGGGAGTTCTTTTATTACTGCTTCTATTTCAATTGTTATTCTCTTATTCAGGTTTTCTTATTCCTCCTGATTTAGTTTTGGGAGATTGTATTTTTCTAGGAATTTGTCCATTTCATCCACATTGTCCAGCATGTTGGCATATAGTTGTTCATAGTATTTTCTTACAATCCTTTGTATTTCTGTGATGTCAGTGGTTACTTCTCCACTTTTGTTTCTGATTTTATTTATTTGGGTCCTCTCGTTGTCTCTTGATGAGTCTGGCTAACAGTTTATCAATTTGTTTATCTTTTCAAAGAACCAGCTCTTGATTTCATTGATTTTTTTGTATTTTTTTTTAGTCTCTCTCTGTTACTTATTTCTGCTCTAATCTTTATTATTTCCTTCCTTCTACTTACTCTGGGGTTTTCTTGTTGTTCTCTTTCTAGTTCTTTAATTGTAGGGTTAAATAGTTTATTACTGATTTTTCTTGTTTTTTGAGGTATGCCTGTAGTGCTATGACCTTCCTTCTCAGGACTGCTTTTGCTGTGTCCCAGAGATTTGGGGTTGCTGTGTGTTCATTTTCATTTGTTTCCAGGAATTTTTTTATTTATTTCTTGATCTCGTTGGTAACACATTCATTGTTTAATAACATGCTATTTAGCCTCCAGGTGTTTGAATGTTTTGGGGTATTTTTACTGTATTAACTTGGCATTTTTCAAACACCCAAATTCTGCTCCAGAAAGCATGCAGTAGAACACCTCTCCTTAGAAGATTTTGAAAGCAGGCATCACCAGATGTCTCTATCATAAAGCAATCAAGTGATTTTATAGAGTACTTAACTTTTAAGTACTAACGCCCCGTCTTGAGGTCTGCAAAGATTGTTTAGAACAGAATAGCCACCCAAGTAACTGAGTTAAACAATTAAAGATGAGTTGTTCAGCATTATCCATCTGGGCGCTAAAGAAAGCCTGACTAAAGGGATAATTTTTATTTTTTCAATAATTGACACTTAAGCATTCCTTCTGTTAGCAATTAGCCAATAGGTTCAATTGCTTGTTCCCACCACTCCCAGTAGATTCTGATAATAATCCAGCAAAGAGAAAGGATGTTTATTTTCCATTTTTGCTCCAGTAATAAGGTGTTTACTCAGTTAATCTAAAATTTGTCAAACAGCTTAGGTTGAAATGGAGAGGTAAAGTCTTAAGACTTCATATAGTTAAGGATGGAGAAAAAAGGTATTTTCTATCCATTAGATTTTTATTGTAATAAACCTTTAAAGGAGCACTTATGAGCCAGGACGCCTCAGTAAAATTGCCTGCACTTATTCATAGACCTAAAGGCAATCATAGGTTAATAAATGCTGCAAAAGTCTTAAATTATTTTACTTTTTTTTTTCTTTACTAACTGAACAGAACATAGCCCTGGTACAGCAGAACCTTGGCTAAAGTCAAAATGTAATGAGATAGAGGACATAAAATGGAGAGCCCTAAATCTAATTCTCTGAGAACAGAGCAGATATGCGTCTGTACGAATCATCAGTATAATAACCTCATAGGCTTATAGTATGTGAAGATTGAAAGCTATTTACTTGTTGAATAGACTATGGTTTGAGTTCATCATGAAAAACAAAGCTCTGGGCCCTGGCCAGGTGGCCAACTTGGTTGGAGCATCATCCTGTACAATTAAAGGTTTCAGGTTCGATCCCCAGGTCTGGGTGCGTACAGGAGGCAACTGATCAGTGATTCTTTCTCACATCGATGTTTCTCTTTCTGTGTCTCTCTCTGTCTCTCTAAAATCAGTAAACATATCCTCAGGTGGGGAGGGTAAAAATGCTCTGGGAATTAAAGTAGTCTATTTTAGAAATCTTGATGTCCATCACTCTGAACAAGAACGAACATTTGGTAGCAAAAGACCTTCAATGGGACTTGTTCAATTTAAAGTGATTAAAGGGGTGTACCGAAATAAGCAGACATCCAAGATAAGGAGGTGATGAAATGTTGAATGTATGCGGGGAATCTTGAAGAGCTTTAGGTTTTAAAAAAAATTGTGCTTTAAAAGCAAAGATGTGGGTCAGCAAGATGACTCACTGGGAAGCTACAAACTCTTCTCTCACAGACACATCAAGTTAACAACCATCATACCTTTGTGAGAACTAGCTGTGCAGAAACAGAGAGCTGGGAAATTATCATTGTGCATCTAAGTAAAGACTGGTTTAGACTAGACCCGTGGTTGGCAAACTGCAGCTCGCGAGCCACATGCGGCTCTTTGGCCCCTTGAGTGTGGCTCTTCCACAAAATACCATGTGCGGGCGTGCACATACAGTGCGATTGAAACTTCGTGGCCCATGCGCAGAAGTCAGTATTTTGTGGAAGAGCGACACTCAAGGGGCCAAAGAGTCTCATGTGGCTCGCATGCCACAGTTTGCTGACCACTGGACTAAGACTCATCAATGGATATTAAATCTAGGAGGTAGTTTTGATTAATAGTAGATATGCATGGTTTTATAGTATCTCCCCATAGATTTCATATGATTGCAAGAAAGAAAAAAAAAGCCCTAATTATAGAATGGAATAATATACAATGGAATAAAGTCAGTAAAGACCTTGACCAAGGAGATCAAAATTAACTTCACCAATGAGGGACAAATACCTATCATGCACCTCCCTATGTGAAACACACACATCATCATCTATGAAGAATTTCAGCCAAGAATGTATAACCTGAATCTAGTTATGAGGAAATAGTAGTCACACTCAAAATGACGAACATTCTCTTCAAAAAACAGAGGGAGGCCCTAGCCGGTTTAGTTCAGTGGATAGGGCGTCTGCCTGCGGTCTAAAGGGTCCCAGGTTCGATTCCGGTCAGGGGCATGTACCTTGGTTGTGGGCACATCCCCAGTGGGGGGTGTGCAGGAGGCAGCTGATCGATGTTTCTCTCTCATTAATGTTTCTAACTCTCTATCTTTCTCCCTTCCTCTCTGTAAAAAATCAATAAAATATATTTTTTTTAAAAAACAGAGGGAAAAAAATATCCTTCAAAAATGTCCATGTCGTAAAAGACAATGAAAGGCTGTGGAAATGTTCTAGTTGTTAAAAAGCAATAAAGAGACATGACAACTGAAAGCAACATCTCGTTTAGATGAGATTTCTTACTCTAGGAAAAAATATTACAAAGGACATTATTGGATCACCTGAACAATTGGATTATTAATATTAGACAAAAGTATAGTATTAATGTTAAATTTATTCATGTTGATAACTGCTCTGTGGTTATATAAGAGAATATCTCTAAATTGTTAGGTACAAGGAGTCATGATGTATGGAACTTGCAAGTGATTGAAAAATATTAGATAGATCAATAGATAGAACTAGGTAAAGCAGCAGAATATTAACAAAAGGTGAAGTTGGGTACAATATTCTTTGTCCTATTTTTTTTCAGTTTTCTATAGATTTGAAATTATTTCCAAGTAAATGAGTAAGAATAATTTTTTAAAGAATGTGTGCAATAATTTTATTAAGCTGGTAATTTTATTTTCCTGGATTGGTTTTATACCTTGCCAATAAACACATTTATGTCCCCAGATTCTCTCTGAATAATATTGAAAGAATTTTAGAATTTTTCTTTCCAGAGGAAGAAAAAAATGTGCAAAATTGAAGATCCTTCATCATAGCTGATGCTACCATATATCTCCTAGGTTTCTTGTTTCTAATATTTTTATCCATTTATAGTAAACAAGAATATGGTATTGTTTGTCCTCAGAACATTGACACTAAATGCAGTAGTCATTTTCTTCTTTCTGTGTTTTAGTTTAGCAGAGATTATTTCACTTAATTATAACATGACAGTTGGTACTTTTAAATATGAAACGTTTCTTGTTAAGACTTTTTTTTCTGCTGATCTTCATAAACTGTCTAGACCAGCGGTTCTCAACCTGTGGGTCGCAACCCCTTTGGGGGTCGAACGATCCTTTCACAGGGGTCGCCTAAGACCATCGGAAAACACATATATAATTACATATTGTTTTTGTGATTAATCACCATGCTTTAATTATGTTCAATTTGTAACAATGAAATTGGGGGTCACCACAACATGAGGAACTGTATTAAAGGGTCGCGGCATTAGGAAGGTTGAGAACCACTGGTCTAGACTAATCATGTAAGGCTAGGTTATGATGCAGTGAGAAACAATCCCAAAATTTCAGTGTCTTAACAAACAAAAGTGTGTTTCTTGCTCACACTTTGCGTCATCAAGGAGGCTTTTCTCAAACTACTCAGGGACTCAGGTAGATGGAGGCTTTTTGTGGAGTTTGTCTGTTTGTCTGTTTGTATGTCTGATGCTTCTACAATCACTGAGCCTAGGAAAGGTAATGCAAAGCTTTACCCTGGTTCTGGCCCCTCAAAAGGGACAGGAAAGTTCAATCCTATTATGTGCTGAAAAGGAGAGAAAACCTGAAATGTTAGGTGAGCAGCCTTCATGATTTCCACACCTCATATCCCAATAACAAAGACCAGGAGAATTTCACACAAAAATATCTTACAATGGAAATAGCTGAGAGGGTTTTTTAATTCTTTAAGTTGCCTTTTAAACTTTTAATATGGATGGCAAAAAAAAAAAAAAAGTAAAATCTGTCCTGGCTGGTGTACCTCAGTTGGTTAGGTGTTGTGCTGGCACCGAAGGTTGCCAGTTCAATTCCTGGTTAGGGCACATGCCTGCATTTCTGGCTTGATCCCGGTAGGGGGCGTGCTGCAGGAAGCTGATTGACATTTCACTCTCACATCGATGTTTCTCTCTCTTTGTGTCCCTTCCTCTCTCTGTAAAAAATCAATAAAAATATTTTCTAAAATACAGTAAGTAAAGCCCTAGCTGGTTTGGCTCAGTGGATAGAGCATCAGCCTGTGAACTTTCAGGGTCCCGGATTCATTCCAGTCAAGGGCACATGCCCAGGTTGAGGGCTCAATCCCCAGGAGGGGGCGTGCAAAAGGCAGCTGATCAATGATTCTCTCTCATCATTAATGTTTCTTTTTTTTTCTTTTTTGTATCCTGCTTCATTGCCAAATTCGTTGATTAAATCTAGTAGTTTTATGGTGGAGTCTTTAGGGTTTTTTATATCAGTATCATGTCATCTGCACGTAATGAGAGTTTTACTTCCTCCTTTCCAATTTGGATGCCTTTTATTTCTTCTTCTTGATGATCACTGTAGCTAGGACTCCCAGTACTATGTTGAATAAGAGTGGTGAAAGCAGGCATCCCTGTCTTGTTCCTGTTCTTAGGGGAAATAGTTTTAGTTTTTGCCCATTGAGTATGATGTTGGCTGTAGGTTTGTCATATTGACCTTTATCATGTTGAGATAATGCTCCCTCTGTTCCCACTTTGCTGAGAGTTTTTATCAAAAACTAGAGGCCTGGTGCACGGATGCATGCATGAGTGGGGTCCCTCAGCCTGGCCTGCGTCCTCTCGCAATCTGGGACCCCTCAGGGGATGTAGCAGTGACGAAGCAGCAAGTGGCCAGGGAGGAGCCCCAGTCAGGGCTGGGCACAGCTCTGCAGCTGCTCATCCCGGCCTGCTGTGCTTGCTGCTGCCACCGCTTGGTAGCACTGCTGTGGCGGCAGGAGAGGCATCGAGCGTCTGCCCCCTGGTGGTCAGTGAGCATCATAGCAACTGGTCATTCTGGTCGTTCGGTCATAAAGGTGGCTTAGGCTTTTATATACTAGTATATAGATGGGTGTTGGATTTTGTTGAATGCTTTTTCTGGGTCTATTGATATGGTCATGTGATTTTTGTCTTTCAGTTTGTTTATGTGATGTATCACATTTATTGATTTGCAAATATTGTACCAGCATTGATGTTTCTCTCTCTCTCTCCTTTTCCCTTCCTCTCTGAAATCAACAAAAATATTTTTTTAAAAATAAGTAAAATCCGACACTGTAAAACCTGAAATGTTTAATGATCCCTTCCTGGGGACTATGTCTTTTGAATTTTCTGAGTCTCAACTATAAGATCCTTCACATAACGTTGGTAGATCATGACCATTACAGAGAGTCACTCAGGCAGGATATGATGCCCAACCACACAGAGCACTTAAAGAGACTCTGGAAACAAAGTAAACTGGAATAGGGGTGCACAGGCCCTGGGACCACACTCTAAAAAATTACAGTCAACCAGTGGGTTTTGTTAGATTTCCATGCAAGTGCAGTCCCAAATTTGACATTTCAGCAATATGAATTTTAAGAAGATCAAAGTGACCATATTCTACAAACTTGAAGTTGACTAAAGATGCTGCTAAGGTTCATCAGCCTTGATGAACCTTGTCAGGAGCTGCAGGTCAGAAGTGCCCTGGTGGAAGGACACGGAAAGGTCCAAAGGACTGTCTGATGCGACGGAGGACATTAGACAGCTGAGAGAGATGATAAACAGCAGCAGACAAGAAAGACCCTTCCGGTCTTATCACTGATCCTCAGTGTCATCTTGGAAAAGCTAAAAGCAGCAAAGCAGCGAGGTGAAGGGGGAGAGCAAGCATTAGCACAAACCAAAAATAAAACACCCCTCTCCCCCTGATTTCATTTTCCAAGCTCAATCTGAGCTATGGAGAAAGAATTGAATTAATTCAAATTGAATGGGATTTCATAATACCTGAAAATGTGACCTGAAAATGGTCAAAAAGCTAAGGAATTTGCCCGGGATATCACCGGGAATGAGAATAAAAGATCCCACAGAGCATGTCTAAAGGGCAACCATAGGGGGAAAAGTCAAGCTACTTTCTGAGTGCCTCCTATCAAGTCCAGCCCTTTCAGTACATCTTTTCCAAGTCCTCACATCTTTCCCGCGATCTTTGATAATATGCCAACCTGTGCTCTTCCTAAAGCAATCTTTGCTCATGCTAAAAATGTCTTCCTCTGATGTCCCATATCACCTACTCTGAAGTGTTTTGAAGAGATCTACAGGGGTGGGGGGAAATAGGCTTAACAGTTGTTCATATAGAAAATAATACAATAATTAATAAATAATAATACAAGAATAAAGTTTGTGTTTTGCATACTCACAACTGTAAACCCACTTTTGCCCATCCCTATATTTACTCAAAATATTGTTGTTTTAGAAATCTATGGGTTCTTTTAGTCAGGTAACGGACCATTGCAATCCAAGTGTTTACACCTCATGAATCAGCCCATTCTGCTTTCTTTTTTCTTTTCTTTTAAATATGTTTCTATTGATTTTAGAGAGAGAGGAAGGGAGAAGGATAGAGAGATAGAAATATTGATGAGAGAGACACATCGATTGGCTACCTCCCGCACACCGCCCTCCCCCCCACCACCACCACCAGAGATTGAGCCCGCAACCTGGGCATGTGCCCTGACCTGGAATTGAACCTGGAAACCTCTTGGGTCATAGGTCAATGCTCAACCACTGAACCACACCAGCCAGGCCATTCTGCTTTTTCCTCAGATTGCATTGGCCTGGTTTCAGTCAATGCCATGTTGTGAAACAGTGGTAAATATTAAGTAATTTCTCTAGGAGTCCTTTTTATAACAAATAAGGTCATGAAAGTGAGGTCATGAGTGAAACTTATGTGATTTGGAAGTTACGGGAATCATTAGCTATTATTCCTCTGAGAATTATCCCTTCTGAAACTGCCTCTCACGCTGACCAGCCCTGAGGCTATTGGCCAGAACCCAGTAAATGAGTTGTCCAAGAAAAGGGGTGTTGGTGTTTTTTCTTAATTAACCTGTATTGATTAGCAAAGTCTCCTAAAGATGATTCACTGTCAGAATGACTGTGAGTCACTAGAAAACCTGGACTTTTCCCAAATTCTACCTCAGAGTGAAGAGTAGTGGAAATGTTCTGCAGTTAATTTAGGAACAATGAAGATGACTTACTGAACCAGAGTTCTTTCAAGCCCTCTGTGTAGCTTCTGCCTGTGTCCACAGGCAGACCTACTCACATCTAAAAGGCATCAAAACTTTCAGTATTCTGCTTAAGCTGTAACAATTTAATGTACAAAATCATCATAATTCAGCAATAAAAGGTATTGACTAAGCATTGAAACAGTAGGTAAAATGTGCTAACATCAAACTTTCATGAAAATAAATTATTGAGTGGAAAAAGTATATTGTAGCCAAGCCGGTGTGGCTCAGTGGTTGAGGGTCTTGACCCATGCACCAAGAAGTCACGGGTTCAATTCCAGTTAGGCACATGCCTGGGTTTTGGCTTGATCCTCAGTAGGGGGCATGCAGGAGGCAGCTGATCGATGGTGATGTTTCTGTTTCATGTTGATGCTAATGTTGATGCTAATATCTCTCCCTCTCCTTTCCATTCTCTCTAAAATCAATAAAAACATGTTTTTTAAGAAGTATATCATGCAAAGTTTATCTATAACATGGTTTCATTTATGTGAGTAAATCAGATACTACTGGATATGCACACACAGTCATTGTATATGCATTGAAAACTAAAGTCTGGCTATCTATTAACAGGGGTTCCTGGGAATTAAGAGAGAAGAAAGCACAATGAAATTTCACCTTTTTATCTTACACTCTTCTGTACTGTGTAAATGTCTTATAATGAATATGTATTACTTTAGTAATTCCTACAAGAACAATTTCAAAAGGACACTCACTTTTTAAACCTGTATTTTTTTAATTAAAATTTATTGGAGTGACATTAGTCAACATGAGCATATAGGTTTCGTGTGTGGATTACTAAGTTATAGGATCATGTGCCCACCACCCAAAGTCAAGTCTTTTCCTGTCACCTCATATTAGAACCCCTTCCTCCCCGCTCCCCTCCCTCCCTCTGACATCCACCACATTGCTGTCTGTGTTCATAAGTTTGTTTTATATTCCACATATGAGTGAAATCATATAGTTCTTAGCTTTTTCTGTCTGACTTATTTCACTTCACATAATGTTCTCAAGGTGCATCCATGTTGTTGTAAATGACACTATGTCATCCTTTCTTATGGCCGTGTAGTACTCCAGTGTGTATATGTACCACATCTTCTTTATCCAGTCCTTTATCACAGGGCACTTTGGCTGTTTCCAAGTCTTGGCCACCGTGAATAATGCTGCAATGAACATAGGGGTGCATATATCTTTGCATATAAATGATTTGGAGTTTTTCGGGTGTATACCCAGGAGTGGGGTTGTTGGGTCATGTGGTAGCTCTATTTTTAATTTTTTGAGGAATCACCAGACTGCTTTCCATAGTGGTTGCACCAGTCTACATTCCCACCAGTAGTGAATGAGGGTTCCCTTTTTTTCCACAACCGCTCCAACACTTGTTGTTGCTTGTCTTGTTGATAATGGCCACTCTAACTAGTGTAAGGTGGTATCTCATTGTAGTTTTAATTTGCATTTCCCTAATTGTCAGTGAGGTTGAACATCTTTTCATATATCTATTAGCTGTTTATATGTCTTCTTGGAAGAGGTGTATTTTCAGGTTCTCTGCCCACTTTTTGATTGGATTGTTTATTTGTTTGATGTTGAGTTTTATCAATTAATATATTTTGGAAATTAAACCTTTGCCAGAGCTACTGTTTGCAAATATCATCTCCCATCTGGTTGACTGACTGTTTGTTTTGTTGTCTATTTCTTTTGCTGTGAAGAAGCTCTTCAGTTTGATATAGTCCCCATTCATTTATTTTTGCCTTTACCTCCCTTGCCTTTAGGGTCAAGTCCATGAAATGTTCTCTGTCACCCAGATTCATAAGTTTGGTACCTATATTTTTTTCAATGTGATTTATAGTTCTGCATCATATGTTTAGGTGTTTGATACTTTTGAATTAATTTTTGTACATGGCGATAAAATGAAATCGGGTTTGATTTGGTTTGCATGTAACTATTCTAATTTAAATAGAAACAATTATTTAAAAGGCTATATTTACTCCAACATGCATAACTAGGATCTCTGGAGAAAGTAATTTTCCATTAAATTTAGTA
>NW_005871235.1:586595-588424 GCF_000147115.1 Myotis lucifugus | reverse complement strand
GAGAGCATTATGCTAAGCGAAATAAGCCAGTCAGAGAAAGATAAATATCACAAGATCTCACTCATTTGTGGAATATAATGAACAACATAAACTGATGAACAAAAACAGAACCAAAGTCATAGAAGCATCGATTAGACTGTCCAACCTATGAGGGAAGGAGGGGGTAAGAGATCAACCAAAGGACTTGTATGCATGCATATGAGCATAACCAATGGACACAGACAGGAGTGGGGATGGGGGCATGTGCTGGGGGTTGGGGTAGTCGGGGAGAGGTCAATGGGGAAAAAAGGAGACTTATGTAATACATTAAACAATAAAGAACTTAAATTTAAAAATGACATTGGGATTTTATGGGGCTTGCATTAAATCTGTATATTGCTTTGGGTAAAATGGCCATTTTAACTATGTTGATTCTTCCAATTCATGAACACAGGATATTTTTCCATTTTGTTGTGTCTTTTTCAATCTCTTTTAATAATGTTTTGTAATTTTCAGCATATAGGTCTTTCACATTCTTTGTTAAGTTTATTCCTAGGTATTTTATTCTTTTGATTGAGATTGCAAAAGGAATTGTTTTCTCCATTTCTTTTTCTGAAGTTTTGTTGCTGATAAACAGGAAGGCAATGGATTTTTACACATCGATTTTATATCCTGCAACTTGACTGTATTTGATTATTGTTTCCAGTTTTTGGGGGTAGAGTCTTTAGGGTTTTCTATGTATAGCATCATGTCGTCTGCAAAAAGTGACAGTTTGACTTCTTTCTTCCCTATTTGGATGCCTTTTTTTCTTTCTCTTGCCATATTATTCTGGCTAGAACTCCCAGTACTGTGTTGAATAAGAGTGGTGAGAGTGGACATCCTTGTCTTGTTCCTGATCTTAGGGGAAAAGCTTTCAGTTTTTCACCATTGAGTATGACATTAGCTGAGGGTTTATCATTTATGGCCTTTATTATGTTGAGGTACTTTCCTTCTCCTATTTTATTGAGCATTTTAATCATACGTGGATGTTGTATCTTATCAAATGCTTTTTCTGCATCTATTGACAAGATCATATGATTGTTAGCCTTTCTTTTGTTAATGTGGTGTATTACATTGATTCATTTGCAATTGTTGAACCATCCTTGTGCCCTTGGAATGAATCCCACTTGATCATGATGTATTATTTTTTTTGATGTACTGTTGTATTCAATTAGCTAGTATTTTGGTTAGGATTTTTACGTCTGTATTCATCAGGGATATTGACCTATAGTTTTCTTTTTGTGTATTATCTTTGCCAGGTTTTAGTATCGGGGTTATATTGGCTTCCTAGAATGTGTTAGGAAGCCTCTTCAATTTTTTAGAAGAGTTTTCAAAGAATAGGCTTTAATTCTTCCTTGATCATTTGGTAGAATCCACTGGTGAAGCCATCTGGTCCCGGACTTTTGTTTTTGGGGAGGTTTTTGATGGTTGTTTCAATTTCCTCACTGCTGATCGGTCTATTTAGATTTTCCAGTTCTTTATGATTTAGTCTAGGAAGGTTATATATTTCTAGGAACTTACCCATTTATTCTAGGTTATTGAATTTGGTGGCATAAAGGCTTTCATAATAATTTAGTATGATCCTTTGTATATCTCTGATGTCTGTGGTGATTTCTCCTCTCTCATTTCTGATTTGTTTATGTGGTTCTTTTCCCTTTTTTCCTCAGTGAGTCTAGCCAGGGGTTTGTCAATTTTATTAATCTTTTCAAAGAACCAGCTCTTTGTTTTATTCTCTTTTTGTTCTCAATTTCATTTAATTCTGCTCTAATTTTATTATTTCCTTTTCTTCTGCTAATTTGGGTTGCTTTTGT
>NW_005871235.1:585520-586495 GCF_000147115.1 Myotis lucifugus | reverse complement strand
AGGTGGATGTTAGGTTGTTTACTTGGAATTTCTCTTGTTTCTTGAGGTAGGCCTGTAATGATATAAACTTCCCTAGAGGTTTTGAGATGTTGTGTTATCATTCTTGTTTGTCTCTATATATCTTTTAAACTCACCTTTTATTTCTTCTTTGACCCAGTCATTTTTCAGTAACATGTTGTTTAATTTCCACATATTTGTAGGGGTTTTTTTTAACCTCCTTTTTGCAATTGATTTATAATTTTAAGGCATCATGGTCAGAAAATATGCTTGGAATAATTTCAATCTTTTTGAATTTGTTGATGACTGTTCTGTGACCCAACATATGGTCTGTCCTTGAGAATGTTCTATGTGAGCTGGAGAAGAATGTGTAATCTGATGTTCTGGGATGAAACGTTCTGTAAATGTTGATTATATACTTTTGGTCTGGAATTTCATTTAAGGCCAATATTTCTTTATTGATTTTTTTTGTTTGTTTGGTTAGTTGATCTGTCTAGAGCTGTCAATGGAGTATTAAGGTCTCCAACTGTAATTGTGTTTGATCTGTTTCTCCCTTTAGATCTGTGAGTAGCTGTTTAATATATTTCAGTGCTCCCTGGTTGGGCGCATATATATTAAAAAGTATTATGTTTTCTTGATGTAGTGTTTTTTTATCATTATAAAGTGTCCATCTTTGTCTTTTGTTATCTTTGTTTTCTTGAGATCTATTCTGTCAGATATAAGTATGGTTACACCTGCTATTTTGTGGATGTTATTTGCTTGGAGAATCATTTTCCATCCTTTTACTTTGAATCTACCTTTGTGCTTTTTAGATGTGTCTCTTGTAGGCAGCATATGATTGAGTTTTGTTTTTTGACCCACTCTGCTACTCTTTACTGGGAATTTAGACTATTTACATTTAGGGGAATTATTGATGTATGAGGATTTCCTATAGCCATTTTATCTTTTGGTTTTCTGGTAACTCTGTGCTTCCATTGG
>NW_005871235.1:548648-585420 GCF_000147115.1 Myotis lucifugus | reverse complement strand
TTATGCTCTATCTGTGTTTTGTTTGGAGATTCCATTTCTTCTGTTTCTTCTTTTTTTAGCTATATGTCTTGTTTGGGGGATTTTTGTGTGTGGTTGCCATTAATTTTATAAAAAGCGAAGTTGCATATATACCATGGTTTTTTCCCTTTTAAGTGCATCTGATCTTCTCTTCCTTTACCTATTAATACCTGTCCCTCTTCCCTTTGTATGTTTTTGTTGTCACAAATTTATCCCTTTTATGCTACGAGTTTTTTGGCAATCCTACTGGTAGTGTTATGACCTTATGTTCTTTGTTTCTGGTAGAATAACTCCCTCCTGCAATAGAGGTTTTCTAGTGATAAAATCCCTCAGCTTCTGTATGTCTGAGAATGTTCTTATTTCTCCTTCATATTTAAAGGATAATTTTGCTGGATATAATATGTGTGGCTGGTAATTTCTCTCTCTTTCAGATATTTGAATATTTGGTTCCACTCTCTTCTGGCTTGTAGAGTTTCTGCTGATAAGTCAGGTGAAATTTTTATGGGTTTTCCTTTATAGGTTACTTCCTTCTTTTCCCTGGATGCTTTGAGGATTTTTTCTTTGTCACTAATTTTTGATAGCTTCATTACCAAGTGCCTTGGAGAGGGCCTCTTTGAATTGAGGTCACTAGGTGTTCTGTTTGCTTCTTAGATTTGAGGATCTAGTTCTTTCCATATATTTGGGAAGTTCTTATCCACTATTTGTTTTAATAGACTCTCCATTCCATACTCTCTCTTCCTCCTCCACTATGCCTTATGATTCTGGTGTTATTTTATTTTTTTATGGAAACCGGAGAGATCTCTAAGGGCTCATAGGGCTATTTTGTATTTATTTTTATCAAGTCTCTCTCTTCTTCCCTCTGCATCATTTCTTGATTCCTATCTTCAATATCACTAGTTATTTTCTCTAATTGGTTGGTTCTGTTTTCTATGCTCATCAGCTCACTCTTAATTTCTTTAATTGCCTGCTTCATTTCCAGGATTTCTGCTTGATCCTTTCAAATTTCAATTTATTTGGAGAAATACTTATTTTGTTCATTGATTTGTTTTCTGAGTGCTCTGAATTGCCCGTCAGTATTTTCTCACTTCTCATTGAGTACTAGAGGCCTGGTGCATGAATTCATGCACATTGAAAGGAAATTTATTAGAAGAAATATTTTAATATCGCTATTCACCCTTTCTCTATAATAGAGGTGTCAACCAAATTCACGATTGACAATAACAGATGGAAACACACGCGTGCGTTGGTGCCAGTGAGAGCTTTATATATATATAGACTAGAGGCCCAGTGCACAAAATTCGTGCACTGGAGGGGGGTGGGGAAGCCCCTCAGCCCAGATTGCGAGAGGGCACAGGCTGAGGGACCCCACCAGTGCACAGTCGGGGCCGGGGAGGGACACAGGAGGGCTCCAGGGCATGTCTGGCCCAGTCCCGATTGGCCAGACCCCAGCAGCAAGCTAACCTACCAGTCGGAGCATCTGCCCCCTGGTGGTCATTGCCCCTCATAGTGACTGGTTGACTGTCTGCCCTCTGGTGGTCAGTGCATGTCATAGCAAGCGGTTGAGCGGCCTTTGCATGTCATTAGCATATTATGCTTTGATTGGTTGACCAGACAACTGGACACTTAGTATATAGAAGGCCGACATTAACATTAGCTACCTGGACACAAACACTGACTTCTATATTGAAGGAGTGTCTTGTAAATCCCATGGCAACAGCCAATGGACCGGTAGGTTTTCAAGGTTGTGTCCGAGAAGTTATAAATAATCAAGAATTACAATTAACTGAACTAGGAGCGAAAGGTGGCTCAAATGTAGGTGACTGTGATGGGACAGCCTGTGGGTACACCGTGTGCAGAAATAGGGGTGAATGTATAGTAAATGGCACTTTTTTGTGCAGATGTCCGCCACACTGGACTGGAAACACATGTGACCCATCTGTGTACTGTTTGAATCACCTTTGTCTCCACCAAACTCTGTGTATACCTGACTGGCCGTTCTCTTACAGTTGTGTCCTTTGGGTTGGGTGGGAAGGTTTTGTGAAAGCAAAACTTCATTTTCATCTGCAAAATTTATGGGTAATTCTTACATTAAACACATTGATCCACACTATAGAAAAAGAAACCTCCAGCTCACTACTGTATCCTTTAATTTCAGTACTACTGAAAGAGCAGGCTTAATTGTGTGGATAGGAAAAGCTCAAAATGAAGAAAGTGATTTTCTGGCAATTGGTCTCCATAATCAGACTTTGAAAATAGCAGTTAACTTAGGAGAATGCAACTCTGTACCGATGATTTATAGCAATGGTACATTTTGTTGTAATAAATGGCACCATATCATTATAAGTCAAAATCAAACTCTTAGCTAGATGGCAAGCTAATTCTCTCTGAGGATATTGACCCACACAAAAAATTTGTTGCTCTGAACTATGATGGTATTAGTTACCTAGGGGGTTTTGAATATGGTCAAAAGATAAACATTGCTACTCAAGAGATTTTTAAAAGAAATTTTGTTGGTAAAATTAAAGATGTATTTTTTCAGGATTCAAACAAATGAGTTAATTGAATCAGAAGGGTACAATGTTTATAATGGAGATGAACACAATTAGGTTACACAAACTTATAGTGGTTACTTTAATATACTATATATGTAAATGTAGTTGCTTTGGTAGTTATTTCTTTAGCACATTATTTTGCTGAAAAACAACTGTTTACTATTATCTGAAATAGTCTAAATGCTAACACTTTTATAAGCTTATATAGCTAAAGAAAGATTCTGGTTGTTTTTCCGACATCCAATTTATCTGTAAGTATGTTGATTGCTAAATTTTTACTCCATTAGTTCATTCATTAGTTCATTTAGTGTTATTCATCTGTGAATTTTTTAAAAATAAAATTTAGGTGGGAATGAATTATTGATATACACAAAGAAAAATAAAATAAGCAAATGTTATTAAAAAGAAAATTACATAAGGAAATATTGTTACATAGCTCAGCTATAAATATTCACATGATCGGCAATGTGAAGTTTGAATATTGACTTAAAAATTACATGAATGTGGGAAGGTGGAAGGTGGGGAAAGGAGTTGGCTGGTGAGAGCTAAATCCTTATCTTCCACATTAAGTCATCAATAAATATTGGTTTTTATAACTATTTTTAAATAGCATATAAATATCACTTACAAATATGAAGGCAAATATCCTAATGTGTAAAATACTGAAGGTCAAGTCTACATGTCTCAAAATTGGGCAGAAAGAGAGGTTCTAAATAAAGCCATGGTAAATTATTTTCTTGATATCTATACTGTTAAAGGATAACTTGAGAAACTCAGTTTTGCCCAATATCAGTGGTGGATATAATTGTGAATAGCATTTCCACCCCACCTGTACTCCACCACCATTATTGCTGTTGTTACTTAACGTTTTGTTTGATATTTATAATTTTGCCAATGACAACACAAGAAAGCAACTGACAACACATGACTGATACAAAGCACTAACAGACAGGACTGTGGAGCAAAGAAGTTAGTAACAATCAGCATGTGACGTTTAAAAGGAAAAACAGTAATTATCTGTTAAACGGAGACTTTACAAAGAGGACTGGTGCAGTTTAACGTCTTAATGCAAAATCTGCCTGCATGGGCTCCAGCCTATACAAAGACACTAGGTAAGTCATTTGAAGAACTTTACAGGTAATTTTTTTAGCCTTACTTTTGCAATCAGAAAGCGATAGACATTCTTGGAAGGCCCTAGAACTAAAGCTGAGAACTTTGGCACTATTGCTGCTAGACATAACATTCTTACCATTGAAAAGTGTGTGAGCAAAATAGGAGGTGGGATTCCAGAATGGCTATATATTGATTCAAAGAGGGTGTTTGTTTGTTTTTAAAAGAAACCACAACTCTACCCAGTGTTTCCTGAAAAACTCGGACATTTATCTGCTTTGGTCCATACCATTTCATTTCACTCTTGAGATATTAAGATCATAAGGATAATTGCTCTAAAAAACTTCCTTGATAGTGATAATGAAATCTAACTTTTAAAGATACACATCTTGCCCTAACCGGTTTGGCTCAGTGGATAGAGCGTCGGCCTGCGGACTGAAGGGTCCCAGGTTCGATTCCGGCCAAGGGCATGTACCTTGGTTGCGGGCACATCCCCAGTAGGGGGTGTGCAAGAGGCAGCTGATTGATGTTTCTCTCTCATCGATGTTTCTCTCTATCCCTCTCCCTTCCTCTCTGTAAAAAATCAATAAAATATACATATAAAAAAAAAAGATACACATCTTATGGCAAGAAAGCTGTTAAGCCATTCTCTTCTCTATTGTTGGCATTATTTTCCTTAACATCTAAATATACTATGGCAGTGATGGCGAACCTTTTGAGCTTGGCGTGTCAGCATTTTGAAAAACCCTAACTTAACTCTGGTGCCGTGTCACATATAGAAATTTTTTGATATCTGCAACCATAGTAAAACAAAGACTTATATTTTTGATATTTTATATATTTAAATGCCACGTAACAAAGAAAAATCAACCAAAAAAATGAGTTCGCGTGTCACAGGTTCGCCATCACTGTACTATGGCCTTAGATGTTTTGTAAGTCCCAATTTTTAAGATTTATTAATTTACCCACAACTGAGCTACAATTAGTGAGTCAAGAGCTGTGATGAGTGGAATGGCCCCCAAAGTTGTCCACATCCGAATACCTGGAACCTGTAAATATGTTAGATTACATGGCAAAGGGGAATTAAGGTGACAGATGGAATTTAGGTTCCACCTTGGATTAGCTGGGTGGGCCCCAGGAATCACGACGGTCCTTTAAGGTAAAGAGGGAGCCTCAGAGACAGCAATTTGAGACTCAGGCCCATGTTGTTGGCTTTGAAGATGGAGGCAAGAACCGTAAGGCAAGGAAAGTCCGTGGCCCCTAGAAGCTGGAAAAAGCAAGAAAAAGGATTCTCCTCTAAGCCTCCAGGAAATGCACCCTCTGAGACATCTTGATCTCAACCTACTGAGACCCACAGCAGACTTCTGATTTACAGCAGTGTTAAGAGGATAAATTTGTGTGGTTTTAAGCCACCAACTTTGTAATAAGTTTGTCGTAACAGCAATAGAAAATAAGGGCTGCAGAATTAGGATTTGAGATGAAAATAAACTTTATAAATCTGTACAAGAGAACCCACAAGTTTTTGGTTACTTTTGAGGAATGGATTGCTCTGTAAAGGGTTTCAGGTAGCAGAATGGTGAGGAAAGGGCTGGGAAAGGTATATAATAACCAGGCTTGTCCCTCTCTCCTGCTCTCAATTCTCAGAGCACAGCTGCCACACATAATGACTTTGGAGAAAAATAGAACTGAGCTAGAATCCCAGCCCTGATCACAGCAGTCTAACCTTTCCAAGCACCAGTTTCCTCGGTTCTAAGATAAATCTTTACCTTTCAGGCTGAACAAGGTTTACATAAAGCACTCGGCACAAGGTTTGCAATAGAGGGTTTGTGGAGGCTTTCTTGTTGCCACAAGGGGTGGACTTTATAGGTACTGAGACACCCTGGTACATTTTATTTCAACAGAGGTATGTATAAAACTGGCATCAAACTTTTCAAAGAGCAAGTTTTTCTTAAAACAGGAGAAGTAACGATGAACTTCATATAACTCGGTAGTTTGTAGAAGGCTGGCTTTGAGACTTAAGGACAGAGAATGGCTTTGGATCTACTACTCATTGAAAACTTTTATTTCCCCCTACATTCCTCAGAAGTTAAAACCTTAGAGTCCACATGCCCATACTCTCCCTACTTGCCAGTTTCAGTGAACCAGGGGTTAGGAGACATGGTTCGAATCCTTAGTAGTCCCATAATCCCAGGAGATGGTTATCACTAATAGGGGCCTATAGAGGATGTGACAAGATCCAATGAGAGATGAATAAATAACTTTAAAGTAAGCATCACAACAATGTGTGTAAGGAACTAGTTAAGAGGCAAGCAAAACTGATTTTAAGGTTTTCTTCACTGGTTAACCCATTCTTGTACTTTGCAAAAAAAAATCTGATGTCTGAACAACCTCCTACCAGATCAGTAAAATCAGATTTACTAAACAACATACATATTTGAAATCAAAAGGCTAATTTTGGAGGATTTGGGTTGGTTGGGGTTTTTTTTTTTTTTTTGGGGGGGGGGGGGGAGTGGCAGGGGGAATTCCTGACAATTTTTTCCTGATTGTGCAAAAGATGACCCACCAAATTAAGTTTTGTTTACACTGTTTTTAAATAAGTTAGTTTCCAAAAGAAAAGCAGACCAAAATTAAACAAATTTTATTTAAATACAAGTCCTCTGTTTCAGAACTTTTATGATGAAAAACTTCAGAGAATAAGGATGACAAAAAAGATGCAAATTGTTGAAATTAGACAAAATGTATGGTTTTGAATTTCCACTCCTTCTTTCGCTAGAGGGAATAACAAAGTTGATTCCATTTCAAACCTATTTTTAACTCTAATCCTTGGACTTTTTAGGAAATCAAACATTACCTTCTTAATTTTGTGAAGCCATTTATATTTTTCTTCATTAATATAGGTAAGTAAAAATACCGGTTTCTCTTTTTTTTGTTGGCCTCAAGTATTAATCACGTGGTAGCCACTGCTTTAAATTATGTCAATACATGTGTAGTTTAAATTGTAAATAACTTTATATTTGAATTAACAATAGCCTCCATATGCTTTCTATTTCAAGCAAAACTGCAGTTACCTCCAAAACAAATTAGGGTTAATTACACATTTTACAAAGAGATTCACAACACGTTTCTCGTAAATTTCTAGTCTCACCATGATTAGTCGGCGTACCAAATTTTGAGAGTGACAAGTCTTCAGAAACATACCTACAAAGTGGGCTATTTGCTGCAGTTTTTCATTGGTAGTTCAAAATTCTACCCCTTCAGAACATGATTTTTATCAGAAACCTCTAATAGGTGAGGTTTTCCCTTCACCTAATGCCTGACACAGATAGCTATGCTTGTATGTATGTTCTTGGCTGAGTAAAAAAAAAAAGTATGAAAGTAATCAAAGTTTTAGAGAAGAAATTCTTTTACTGAATTTCAAATCACACAAACAAAATAGGTGAGAAATTCTTTTTATCATATTTAGAATCAAAATATCCCTTAAAATATTTACATTTTACAGTAAAAAGGATAGCAAAACACAAGATCATGTACAAGCTTAAGTATTCAAGTTCCTGAAGAGGCAAAAAGGAAAAGGAAACTACTGGTCTACCACAAAGCTGTCATATACATGGTAATAAATGCCTTCAGGGAGTGCAGATTAAAGCAGTAAATGTTCTCCTTGGGCTTCTGATTCTTGATCAGAAACTGCCCAATAAACTGATTAATATAATCTGATTATGAAGTTGCTTGTCTTTGTGTTGCTTCTCTAGTTTCTTTAAAAACAGTGCAATTTAAAACAAACTTACAGAGTACACATTACTCTCAAATTAGTCATAAAGAACATTCACTAGAGGCAGTAAATATATTCCAGAGTTAACTATATTTACCAATTAAGGAATAAAACTAAAATTTCTAAGCCTTTATTGCATATTAAACAAATCTTTGAATATACAGCAATGTAAAACTTTTAAAAATATTCCTGTAACTAGGACAGTTGGTATGAAGAAGGGACGATGAGCACTGGTACAGAGCACTCCGCACCAACACATGGAATTCATTGTTCTGCAAACCACCAATGGTAAGTCTGAAAGATGGCACAATCCTAGCAGGCAATCAAAGTTTTTAAGATGCAACATTTAACAATGACTTAAGAGTAATCTTGAAGCAGCTGGCAGATTTTACCTTTTGCTTTTAGCTCTGTCAGTGTGGTCCCTATCTTTGTGGTACCTATCTCTGTCCTTTTCTCCTTCTCTATGTTTACTTTTCTCTCGTTCTTTGTCCTTTTCATGGTCTTCACTTTTAGGTTTGTCTGGTTTCTTACCATCTCTGCTTGCTTTTCCATCTGCTCCGCGATCACTGTGTGACAACCGTGGCCTCTCTTTCTCTTTGTGCCCTTCCTCCCTGCTTTTCCTGTCTCTGTCCTTGTCTTGGGATCTGTCCCTGCGTCTATGCCTTTCAGATTCTTGCTCCCATTCCTTTTCATGTCGCTCTCTCTTCACGTGGTGTGAATCACTATAAAATCTCTGGCGATCCCCTTTGCCCCTATTAAATGACCTATCCAGTTGCTGTTGGTCTTGCCTATTACCCCAAGGGTCACTATGGCGCCTTTCTGGTCTTCGAATGTCTTTAGCCTGGTAAAAATTTTGTGGGCCTACATATCTTGATGTTTGTGAAAGGGGACCCATCATACGTTGAGGTTGGCCTGTCAGGTGAACAGGTGGCCAGGGAACTATGGGAGTTTGAGCAAAGCCAAAGCCGGGAGGGGGGAGTAATGGGGGTGGCAAATGTGGTGGAAATCCAAACATGCCTTGTGGGGGGAAATTAGGAGGCCCCGGAAATGGAAATCCAGGGGGACTAGACTTGAGATGCTGAAGGTTCGGTTGCTGTGGCCTCATGGGTGAAAAGTTTGCACTTGCTCTGGGACTGCTGCTTCTGGAGGTAAAGTTGATGCTTTTAGAAGGAAATTCTGATTGACTTGTGTTTTCAACTTCAAAATGAGATGTTGCTGCCGATCCTCTTCGAAACGGGTGCACAGTTTCAATATTTTGCATTGAAATATTCTCCTCTGAGGGTTTTGCTTGTTCTGTTTGCGAAGTGTGTTTGTCTTCTGATGCCAAGTTTTGTGCAACCCCTGAATTATCACTCTGCTGAGCACTTGAGTTTTTCTCTACGGAAGACAACTTTTCCTCTACATTGGTTTGTTCTGGTAAGTGCTCCTTGTGTGACGGCCCGGGCGGGGTGTGCTTTTCTCCATTCCCACAACTATCTCCTTCTTTGCTTTCTGAAGCAGTTACCTGCTGGCTTCGTCCTGCTGCCTGCCTAGGATCCCTTTTTAGATTGATGAACTGTGGGGACTTGGCTGTGTTGGCAACAAGGTTTTCACTGCCACTCACACTACCCTCTGTGTTTCCTTTTCCTATATTCGACCTGCATGGAGAACTAGTATCTGAAGTCTGATTATCTTGCAAATTATTCTCTTGATCTTGCAGCAGCTGTCGTTTTAATGGTCTCTCTTTACTCTCCACAGCTTCCTCTTGTTTTGACTGAATGGATAAATTTGTTAGGAAAGCTTCTGTAGAAACATCTGGTGGTTTGCCTCTGAGACTAAGACTCGCCGAAGGTCCAGGAGAAATGGAGGAGGGCCCCGTTACTGGGGTTTCTTCGTCTACTGGTACCGAATTACCTGAAGATTCTGAAAGATTATCTACTTTACCCTTTACCTCCTTGGCTTCACCATCCATTGCTTCTACTTTATCTACGTTCTCTGCTTTGGGGTCAGCTTGCTCACTGATAAATGGAATTTCGTTGATAGTGTTTTGTTCTGTCACTGACTGAGCCTGTTCAAATACTTCACCAGTAGTGCCCAAAAGGCTCTGAAGTATGTCGTCCACAGGAAGAGGCTTATTTGCTAATTCCAGAGTGGAAGGCTGATTTTCCCAGCCAATCAATACTCCAGGAAGGAATCTTAAAGGTTTTGGTGGCTCCTGTTTGGTGACTTCCACTAAAGGTTCCACTACAGCTGGAAGGTCTTCTTGAACAGCTTGCTGAGGCTTAGTTCTCTGCTTGTGTAATACAGTTGTGAAAGAATTGAAAAAGTCATTTTCTTCCTCTGGTGCCTCCTCTGTGGAAACTTCCATTTTACTTTTTTTTTCAGGTGGCAATGCTACCGGTACACTTTCAGAGTTCTCAGCAGTATGGCTGGCACTAGCACTGTGTTGCCGCTTCAGTTTTTGGCGAACAATTAAGCCCAACAACAGATTAGGTCTATGCAGTTCAAGCCCTGCATAAAAAACATATAAATTAAGTCACTTTCAATTCCTAAAATAAAGGGTAAATTGCTCTGGCCTGGTAGCTAGTTGGGTAGAACATCATCCCAATATGCCAAGTTTGTGGGGTTGATCCCCAGTCAGGGCAATAAGAATCAGCCTCTGAATACACAAATACGTGAACAACCAATGGATCTCCCCCCACCCCCGTCTCTCTAATATCAATAAAAAATATATAGACATAGAACAAAGTGTAAATGTTTGCATCTAGCATATTACAGCATATTAAGTGGGTGTTCTTCCCTGTTGGGTCAGCTCCAGAGACCTGGATCCCAAGACAACAAGCAGAGTCAGTTTTTTCACTCTGGTCCCACCTCCCACTTTGTTTTATTCACTCTATTAAAATATATACCTACCAGGTCCATCAAAAGGCACGAGAGGGTGTGGAATTTTATCTGTGGCACCCAAAGGAATAAGGTACATGTCTTTAACCTGCTTCATGTTGTTAGCAGCTACTCCATAGCGTTTTCTGCTACTGAAGTATGCAAACAGCAAAGTATAAGAAATTTGATCTTCTTCAGTTACAGGTGTGAAGCGAACCACACAAATTTCCTGTTCAAGAAAATAAATGGTTGTTTAAAATAATAACCTAAATGATAGCTTGGTTTTAAATACCATTTCTCAGCCAGTTGAGTTGTATAATGATGATTACCAAATAACGTGGTATGCCAATTTAAATGTAGAGAAGAGTATTAAAACAACTCTTGGGAAAAGGTCTTTGTTGACCCATTGGTGGACTTACTAAAGGCATCCCATAAGAAATTACATCCCAAGATAATGTGTTCAAAATGACACACTTCTCAGTGGCAGAGATTTTTAAACCCAAATCTTTCGATATTGATACTATATCCTTATTTCCAATGTTACAACCTCCACTGAGGGCTGCCTGTATTCTCAGCATACAGCAAATTAATAGCACCTACCATCACCACCCTACCATGTGCACATACCCACAAATTCACTGATAATCCAATCTACAGGGACTGAATTTATGAATAAAAGGACTGGGTGAAAAGACCTCAAATGCACATATTTTGGAAAATCATTTGGTTTACTCAGGTACCTATGTGCTTGCCTCTGAGTTCTTGGCTTTGTTTCAGAGAAAAGAGTCCCAATTTGGTAGTGTAAAAAAAAGGGGGGGGGGGGGATTCTTTTTCACGAAGGTATACTGTCAAAATGGGGAAAGCTAGATCTGTTACAAGCTTAAATTGATGCAGATCCTATAGAAAACATGTGAATGAGCTGAACTATAGCTCTACCTCTTATTAAAAGTCTATCATCTAAACTGTCCTTTTAGAGGTAACAACTAGTATAATGTTTTAGTCAGTTCAAGATGGAGGCATAATATACAGTGTTTGGCAGTAATATATGAATAGATCAAGAGTGATTCCCAAAATGTGTAAGAGTAATACTACTACCCAATACTTTCCCATGACTTTTGCTGTCATGAAAAAGTGACAGCAAAAAAAAGTAGTTAATTTTTTTAGAGCTTCACAGTTCAAATGTATTATAATACTATCAGTTTCAATTCTAAAATCTATATTGGAAAATATTCTTTTTAGCTTCAGATCCATTTTGGGTTACTTCTAATCTTACTAGAGACTTCTTATTTTAAGAGAGAGATAAAAAAAATTGTTTGCTTACTCAAAATTTATTTTTTAAATGTCTATAATATGCTATGTATTATCATCCTTGGAGGGAGAAACAACTTCTTCTAATAATTAATTTTTCCTTTTTAGTACTGTTCTATGAATTAAAGAAATGATAAAAAAAAAAATAGAAATTATTGTTAAGTGGCTACTAATGATCTCCTAGTATCTACTCCCCTCTTTTCCTCCTATTACAAAGAGAAGCCCTTAACTTTTAGCTAGCACATGGCCAACCGATACTATATTTCCAGCCTTCTTAGCAGCTATGTGACTAAATCTTACCAATGGAAGGTAGAGGAAGTGAAATGATACTTGCAATTTCTAGGTCTGGACAGGCACTGGCCAGTGTGGCTCAGTTGGCTGGGTGTTGCCCCGTACACCAAGAGGTTACTGGTTCAAATTCTTCATCAGGGGTATATGCCTGGATTGTGGGGGTGAGGTTGAGGTGGGGGAACAGGAGGCAGCCACTCGATGTTTTGCTCTCACATCGATGTTTCTCTCTCTCTCTCAAAAAATCAATACAAATTTTTTTTAAAAAATAACTGGACAGGCATTCTTCATTTTTGTCACTGGTGCTGCAGATAAGTCAGCTCTGACCATGCTTGACTGATAAGGACAACATTCTTAGAACCAGCAAAGTAATGAGAGAAGAGGCTGGTCCCTGAATAATTTGTAGAACCAGATCCACTGAAGCACCCTGAATGAATGGCCTTCCTAACATAATAAAAAAATAAACTTTCGTATTTTTGAGGCATTATATTTTAGGGTTTTAGCCTATGCTCTCACTAAAACAAATGTCTATAATCAAAGAAAGGTAAAATTCCAGGATGAATCTCAACATTTACTCTAAAACATTTCTTCCAAAACATTGAGGAAGTCATTGAGAAAGCACATCAGGAAGGGAAAAAAAGAACACAAAAGGGATAATGGGCTGTTCTGAGTTTTAGCAAATGGCTTTAGTTCAGTTTTGTCAACCACATTATTTAGATTTAGAATTCGTACTGGTTCCCTCCCCAGGGGACCTTGCATAAGAACTCTTAGTGGTTTACTTTCCAAATACTCTCTCAAAGTTTTCCTTACCTTGGTTCCTGATGCTTTAAGTTTTTCCACATAATCCCAAACTGTCTGAGGTGATATCCTGCCACCTACTTGAATACTATCTGGTAGATCCTGTGGTAAAAATGAAGGTGATTAATGTATAAACATATTTATTATAATCATAGCTCATACAAATTTAGCTCTATGACTAATTTGAAATAGTAATATAAAATAAGTAAATAAAAAGATTGTGCAACTGCATCATCAGAGAACAAGAATGCAGACAGTAATTAGGCTTTACCTCAACTGTCAGTTCCAAATGAATTAGGTGAATGCCCAAAATACAGTTAAACAATCTGAACTCATGTTCATTTTCAGAAGGAAAGAGAAATAGTGGAAAACATTGACAATCCAGGAAAAATGCAGAATATTTCAGAATATTAGGGGAGACTTTTTTTTTCCCTCACATACATCTGCCTGCTTATTTGGTGGTAATGGGCAGGGGTATGCCTTAATCATTAAAAGCTGGTGTTTGATTATAGTATACATTTTTGCACAGAAAAGAATATCACTGTAATAACATAAGGTTCACTTTTTATAAAGGCACAATTTTTCTGAAAACAATTACAAATAAAATCAATTAAGAACTGCAATTAAGAATATTTAAAACTTTAATCAGAATACTTTTTCCATGGACTCAAAAATCAAAAAGTATAATTCATTGATATTAAATGCAATTAAATTTATTAATTGCTTTAAATATTTTATTTGGGGTTGTTGTCCCAACCAAACTAAAAATATGCAGAAAGCAGAAGCGGAGTTCTAGAAAGCAATCACGTAGAAAATGGCTCATCACCCTGGCCCAGTAGCTAAGTTGGTTAGAGCATCGTCCTGATATACCAAGTTTGAGAGTTTGATCCCCGTTCAGAGCACATACAAAAATCGACCAATGAATGTATAAATAAGTGGAACAAACTGATGTTTCTCTCTCTCTCTCTCTAAATCAGTGGTTCTCAACCTTCCTAATGCTGCGACCCTTTAATACAGTTCCTCATGTGTGGTGACCCCCAACCATAAAATTATTTTCGTTGCTACTTCATAACTGTAATTTTACTAGTTATGAATTGTAATGTAAATATCTGATATGCAGGATGTATTTTCACTGTTACAAATTGAACATAATTAAAGCATAGTGATTAATCACAAAAACAATATGTAATTATATGTGTTTTCCAATGGTCTTAGGCGACCCCTGTGAAAGGGTCGTTCGACCCCCAAAGGGGTCACGACCCACAGGTTGAGAACCGCTGCTCTAAATCAATAAATAAAAATTTAAAAAAAGAAAATGGCTCAGAAAATAGAATAATAGTTTTGTTTAAAATCTAAAGGGTTCCATAGTTCAGGACTTAATTCTCCATTTAAAGGAAGAGGGATCTTCACATTGGACTGTTCAAAAACTAAGTTTCTAAATAGATATGTTCAAAAAGAAGAGCATCATGGGTCCACTTAATCTTTCTCTTATAAAAGTGACAAACCATACATAAAAATAATAATTATTCATTAACAAAAAACACAACCGCTAAACAAACTGATCAATATCAGATAATCAACATTACACTGAGTTAAACTAACTTCAGCCTAATACAAAGAAAAGTAAAATTTATGATAGTTTTAAAAAGAATAAACATAGCCCTGACATGGTATGGCTCAGTTGGTTGGAACATTGTCCCACATACCAGAAAGCTTTGGGTTCGATTTCTGATCAGGGCACATAACTAGGTTGCAGTTCAATACCCAGGTGGGGCACGTATGGGAGGCAACCAATTATTTATCTCTCATATTTATGTTTCTCCTTCCCATCCTCTCTCTAAAATCAAGAAAAAGCACATCCATGGGTGAGAGAAAGGACCCCCCCCCCCGCCCCCAAAAAAAAAGAACAAGCGCCCAGCCAGAGTGGCTCAGTGATTGAGCGTCGATCCGTGACCCAGGAGGTCTCGGTTGGATTCCCAGTCAGGGCACATGCCAAGGTTGTGGGTTCAATCCCCAGTAGAAGGGAGGTGCAGGAGGCAACCAACTGATGATTCTCTATCATTGATGTTTCTATCTCTCCCTCTCCCTTCTCCTCTCTGAAATCAAAACATTTTTTACAAGCATATATATGTTTAGGCTTCCTGAATTACTGAAGAAATTAAATTTCTTTTTAACTTTTGCCTTTATGATCAGTGGACTGAGAATGGAAAAGGTTAATGTCAGATATGAACATGATTAATAGAAAAATATACAGTATAGGAGCACTGATATATTTTCCTCCTGCATAAACATGAAAAAAGCAAGCTTCAGTGTTTTTAAAAATTATACTTTCTCATTTATCATACTATATATAATACTACAGCTGTTTATTTTCCATAAACATTGCATCATAATCCCTATCCCTCTCAGATAGAAAACCAGCTAAGCTCTTGGACCCCTTCTCTCTTGCTGCTCGAACATGACTCCTGGCTTTCAGGGTTCTCAAGCTCCCATACACAACGGACTGATGGACTGGAATTAGTCTGATGCTATACTGGACCCAGCTTCGCCATGGAATGGAAACTCAGGACACTGGCTTTGCTTTTAGCTCTACTAAAGTCCCAGCTGCACCTTCTCCAGGACTGGTGTAAGGGAAATGGGACTTTGAAAACCAAGGGTTATATAATTTCACGCAAATAAAGCTTTCTACCACATCCCAAAAAATAATAATAAAAAACCAGCCAAGGATACCACTACAGCAACTACGATCATTGGTCTCATGGGAGTGTCAACGAGCTCTCAAGTTCCAACTACAGTCTATATCTCACTGACAGAAATAGGTAAGAACTGTAGTCATGAGTTGAGAAAGCAAGCAGTAGGAAAATTAGAAGACTTGTTAACAATGAAAAATCTTCCTAAAGCTATAATATTTAAACAAAAATTGTACTTAATAAAATCTTAAATATCCATGCAGATTCTAACATGTGAATTTAACACTTTCCGAGCAGTTTTCTATAGTTCTAAAACTCCATTTGGGAACTCATAATTCCATTAATTGAAGGGTCAATGTCAATAAATATTTTTATTCTGAATAAAAATGAAATATTTTTATTTAACATTTTTATGATATTTATTATGTTGTTTCCTTGCCTACTGCTTTTAGAAACACATATGTCAAGAAAGGCAGAAAAGTTCAGTTACCTCTGTCAAGTACTCAGGGGAACCAGACACTGGGTAGGCTTTGGTAACAAATTTTGCAACAGAAGGCATGTTGATAAAACCTTTCCAGATGAAGTTCAATCGAGCCAAGAATGTAGACTCAACTTCAACAGTTCCAGGCATCTCTGGACTAAAAAGATGACATTAAAAAGTTTTCAGCCTAAAGATATGTTCATGAATAAATGTATTTTCTACACAGTCATCAATTATTTCTCTATTTTTACATGTCAAAAAGGCTAGAATATGTAAAGGCTATTGATTAAAATATTTATATTTTCACTTTATAAAATCATACTCATATTTACATAGTCATGCTTTACAATGTCATCCTTCTTAGTTGGCTTAGATAATGTCCACAGAAGTGCAAACAATTTTCCTTTAATGACCTTTCTCCTGCCTTTGGCATGAACATAATTAAAGGCAGTTTTATAGTCAAGTCCTCACATATTCAAATCTCTAAATTAACTTTCCCAATGTTGTTCTTTTATCTCAATTAATTTAGAACATAGGGAGATACAATTACTTTCTCAAAAGAAAGGTTCCTAAAAAATATATTTTTCTGTTTTTGAAGACCTCCATGTGTAAGTTGGCAAATATTTATAATAATCGTTATAGGTTATATTAAGAGAAAATTACCGTGGAGCAGGAGAGAATGTTGACTTTGGAGACTCTTGTTTCTCTTCCTCAAAGAATTCAGAGGTCAAAATATTTGAGGTTGAAGACAATGCATCTGCTATACTCTCTGCTTCATTGTCTGAATGTTTACGAGATACTCCAACAACAACTTTCACCTTTTTTGGAGAAAGATCATCTACAGGTGGTGCCATTCGACCTAAAGCCAGAGACACCAAAATAAGCTATATTTGTAAACTGAAATTTGTGTAACTTTATTCATTTTTACTCCTAAAGTTATTCAGTTTCTCTGACTGAATTGTTGCATGACCATACATTTCCTGGAGTAAATTTTAATCATATAATTTCTCATACTGATCTATTATACCTCTCTGATTAATGTGAAAAATTAGATAAAAAAGGATGTTAAGCAGCTCAGACAAGCTGAAATGGAAATATAACTAGAACCTAAAATAGGTTTCGTGATACCCTAGCAAATTTTTTAAACTAAATGACACCAAATTCCAACAGTCTTCAGAAGTAACTTAAAAACTAAGTAAAACAAATCCATAGCCTACTTTGTGGTACATGAGTAGTTCATGTAACACATGCATAGTGCAGTGCGACTTCATTACTAAACATGAAAAATATTAGTAAAGTTTAGAAAATGACAATGCTATTACATCAAAAAGCAAAAAAAAAAATCACTAAAACGTTCAGAAAATAAGCCTAGTAGCATTAACCAATGTTTTGTGTGCTACCATTACCAAACAATTGCCATAAAAATATTTAAAATTAATAGAACTAAAAGTATTTTTATTAAGATTTTTCCCAGATAAATGAACTGGGTATATTTAAATACTAGTAAACATCATGGATAGCTTTCTTTAGGGGTAACAATGTGTAAAAAAACACTCTGCCCTTTAGTCTTTACCACTGTACAGAGACTGTACAATTTTGGTAAGATATTTTTATTATAGGGAAATTACATAACTTATAATACATTTCATCTAGTCTCTAGTATAATGATGGAGAGCAACAATCAACTAACTTAAAAGACTTTTTCATGTTCTGAACAAAGTATCATTCCTTTAGTATACTACAGTAAAAATATAAACACTGAGAACTATTATCTCTAGAATAAACTGAATATAAATGTAAAATCTTCCTTAACACATCACCATTTCTTAGGCCCTAACTCCAGTCAATCTCCAACATGTGTTAATATTACTAACTTGGGTATTTTCTCAAAACCCCTACTTATTTCCATCTCCAATGCTACCACTCTAATTAAAATACCACCATCTCCCACTTGGACTCATCTATTCTTCCTCCTTTCTGTTGACTTCCTCCACTGTAATCTCCAGGCAAAGTCAGATATATCTTCATAAAATTCCAATCTTATCAAGTCATTTCCTTTCTAAAACCATTAAGTCACTATCCACTGCTCTTAGGTAAAAAAACAAAATCTTTAATGTGGCCTACAAAAGTAGATTTTTCAGCATTTTTTATTATGATCTCTTTTTACAGCATGATCTATTACTCACTACAGGGGTATATGTACATGTGCTTATACCTTATAGATATGCGTGTATGTATGTCTGTATTTTTTGTTATATATAAATAACTGCTTTTCCTTGAAATTCTAGTCACTAGATTTTATTTCTACTATTAAGTTACAGTCTGCAGTTTGAAAAGCAATGGCTATAAGATACTATGAAATCTGATTTCTAAATATCTCTTCAAACAAATCATGTGCCTTTCTCTTTCTTGAATTCAAGTCAAGCTCATGCCATTCCCAGTAGAATGGTCTTTTCCTCTCTTTGCAAGCATAGTTCTCAACCTTCATGTCTCAGTGTAAATGTTAATTTCTCAGCCAAACCTCCCCTAACAATGCAATCTAGGCCAGGTCTTTCTGCTACCCAAATACATTGATAACAACTGTACTTCTGTAACTCAAATCATCACCTGTCTTTTCCATTAGGCTACAGTTTCTCTTAAAGCCTGGATAACATCTGTTTCACTACTACTATATTCCCTTCTTCCAGCAAAGTGCCTGGCAAGGAGTAAGAACTCAAATATTTATTAAATGAATGACCAAAAATACGAATATTAGAGAAGCCATAGCCCATTTGGCTCAATGGATAGAGTGTCAGTCTCAGGATAAAGTGTCTGTCACAAGCTCAATCCCCAGCAGGGCACATGCAGGAGGCAAACCAATCAATGTGTCTCTCTCACATCGATATTTCTGTCTCTCCTCTCCCCTTCCATTCTCTCTTAAAAGAAAAAAAAAAAATCAAATGGACACATATCCTCGGGTGAGGATTAGCAACAAAAAAAGAACACTAGAGAAAAGGTAATTTCTGATGTTTCATTACATATAATACATTATGAATATTATTTCACTCCTTCACTTACTAAATGACAGTACCATCACCACTGCTCTCAATTTCTGAAGTCTATTGTAATGGTTAAGTTTTAGTCATCTGACAATGGGTTGATAAGTTCAGATCTTATATAATACAACTGATTCTAGATAGTAAAGTACACAAGAGTATAAAATTACATGCCAAGCCTGAAGAAGTCACACACAAAAAATGTGCTATTGCTCAAAGGGAGTAGGTAGGTGCTTCACCACCAATACTGGGAAAACAAAAATCTACTTAAATTATAAATACAAGTAACCCCCTTTCCAAGTGAAAGCAACATTTTAGGAAGAAAAATTTCCATTTACCAATGCAAATTTTGCAGTTAAGATCAAAAAGATGTTGTCTGTGTTGACTTGTGGTATCTTTAGACATAGAGTCAATCTCCTCCTTTTGTTTTTCAGATCCTTCGGTCTTTTCCAAAGACTTGTTACCTGCAGGTTCCTAACAAAAGTTAGAGCAAAATTAGTTTTAACAGATAAAGTTTGGCCTCAATTAACATCAACTTTTATTTCATACTGACATTTTTCTAAAATGAAACTGTTCCATTTACAGGTTGTTTTTAACTACTTTGTTAAATGACAAATGTTTAGATATTAATTGACTTAAAATAGAGCAAAACTTAAACATTGCTTTCTTCAAGATGTCTAACAAGATTTCATATTATTTTCTAATATCCTCCTATCTAATAAAAGACAAAAAGGGTAATTAACCGTACCTCTGCTACACTTCCCATTGGCTAATCAGGGAGATATGCAAATTAACTGCCAACAAAGATGGCGGCCGGCAGCCACGCAGCTGAAGCGAACATGAGGCTTGCTTGCTCCAGTGATGGAGGAAGCCAAAGTTCCCCACCTGCCGCGGCCCGGCTCTGAGCCCGAAAGCAACAATGTTTCAATTATAGAAGCTAAACAAACCCCAGATACCTGCTTTCAGTGGCCGCAGCCTCAGAGCTGGGAGCGCCAGTGACGGCAACATTGTTTCAATTATAGAAGGTAAATAAATCCCAGGAAAAAAAAGAAAAGAAAAAAAGGAGAGGCTGGGAGCTTCAGTCCCAGCCAGCCTGAAAACAGCCCTCAGCCCCTCACTCAGACTGGCCAGGCACCCCAGTGGGGACCCCGACCCTAAAGGGGGTGTGGCCAGCCTGAAAACAGCCATCAGCCCCTCATCCAGGCTGGCCAGGCACCCCAGTGGGGACCCCCACCCTGAAGGGGGTGTGACCAGCTGGAAACAGCCATCAGTCGCTCACCCAGGCTGGCCAGGCACCCAAGCGGGACCCCCACCCTGATCCGGGACACCCTTCAAGGCAAACCAGCTGGCCCCCACCCCTGCACCAGGCCTCTATCCTATATAGTAAAAGGGTAATATGCAAACTGACCCTAACAGCAGAAAGACTGGGAATGACTGGTCACTATGACACACACTGACCACCAGGGGGCAGCCGCTCGATGCAGGAGCTGTCCTCTGGTGGTTAGTCGCTCCCTCATGGGGGAGCTCTGCTCAGCCACAAGCCAGGCTGATGGCTGCCAGTACAGCGGTGGTGGTGGGAGCCTCTCCTGTCTCCTCAGCAGCGCTAAGGATGTCTGACTACAGCTTAGGCCTGCTCCCCGCTGGCAAGTAGACATCCCCCGAGGGCTGCCAGGCTGCCAGAGGGATGTCTGACTTCCATCTTAGGCCCAATCCCCCGGGGAGCAGGCCTAAGCCAGCAGGTGGTCATCCCCTGAGGGGTCCCAGACTGCGAGAGGGCACAGGCCAGGCTGAGGGACCCCTCCCCCCCGAGTGCACAAATTTTTGTCCACCGGGCCTCTAGTTTGTAAATAAGAAGCTTCACCAGCTCTCAAAATACAGTCTGCCTGAGAAGCACTTACACATGTCAAGGCCTACTAAGGAATTCACTACGTCATGAAGACCCCAGGAATATACATTTTAACAACTGCTTAATAGCTGCCCATAATGCAGATAGTCTATCCACTACATACAGAGAAACAAAACTTTAAACACTCCCAGAAATCCTTTAACTATTTGAGTCCCACGCTGCTGAGATTTTATGTCGAGAAAACATACGATTCGTTTGAGTCCCAGGGGGTATTGAAAAAACACTGTTGAAGAATCCCAAACAGCGCAACCGCGCTTTCTCTAAATGAGTACAAAAAGACCCAAACAGCGTGATAGCGCTTGTTTTATTTTATGTCGAGAAATCCCAAGCAGCGCGATTGCGCTGCTTGGGACTCAAACGGTTAAACAAACAAAAAAAAAGGCTATTTTAAAATATATACATTTTTTAAGATTCTTCTTTCTACTTTAAGAACATTAGGCAAAGAACCCTTTTCTGAATCTGTATGCTTTGAGCACTATACAACACAACATTTTTATTATCTTTACCTGAATCTCCATGGCTGCTTCCTGTTCTTTCATTGGAGCATCACTCTCAATTTCTATTTCACCCTTATGAGTAATTTTTGTGATTGGTCGTCTTTCCACTTCTCTCTGCTCTTTCTCAATCATCTCTATGGTCTAACAGAAAATATTTAAAAAAAAATAAAGCTCAGCAATAAAACATAATAAAGAAGTGTAACAAGAACTAGTAAAAGGTAGATGAGAATGCAAGAGGTTAAGGAAGGTAAAGATGGGTCCGGTTATTTACCTCACCTTAGTTTAATACAAATCATCATTTAAAGAAAGAAATCAGGTATAGGGCCTAAAGATAAAAAAGATGGTCTTTACTGCAGATGATACTTAGAGCCCCAGTTTCAAAGAAGAAAGGCATGTGCATATTTGGGATATGGAGAATAAGAAGAGGAGATACTATTTTCAAAAAATAAAAAATAAAACAGCCCTGGCTGGCGTGGCTCCATTGGTTGAGTGTTGTACCATGCACCAAGAGGTTGCTGGTTCAATTCCTGGTAAGGGCATGTGCCCAGGTTAGGAGTTTGATCCCCAGGAGGTGGCATGCAGGAGGCAGCCAGCTGATGGTTTTCTCTTATTGATGTGTGTGTGTGTCTCTCCCTCTCCCTTCCTCTCTCTCACTAAATTAAAAAAAAAAATTTTTTTAAGTAAAATAACAGGAGAAATTACACAGTCTGAAAGTAAAGAAATATGTGAAAAAGCAGAGAGAACCAAGATAGCGGCATAGGTAAACACCGGAAATTGCTGCCTCACACAACCACTTCAAAAATACAACTAAAAGACAAAACGGACATCATCCAGAACCATAGGAAGGCTGGCTGAGTGGAAATTCTACAACTAGAAGGAAAGAGAAAAGCACACTGAGATTCAGAGGAGGTGTGGAAGTAAAGTGCAGAGGTACGGAGGTGCACGCGGAAAGGGCTGGCAACTGAGGATGTGGTTGTCTTTTTCAATCGGGAGGGAGTCTCAAGCTCCCGACGGCTCTGAACTCCAGTTCCAGGCGAATCTCTGGGGTCCCAGACTCATACAGGGAGAAACTGGACTGTCAGGCATCGGGCAGAACTCGAGGGCGGCTTTCTCTCAGAGGTGCTTGCAGCAATTACTGCGGGACACTGAGACCCGGGGCCTCTTAGGGCAGGGCTGAGGATCAGCCATAGCTGTTTGCTCCACCCACCTATTGATTCCCTGAGACCCTGCCCCACCCAAGCTATACGCAGAGGCTTTTGCATATGAATGGACTGGCCCTTTGCAATCTAAAATTACCTAACAAACTGGACCTGGGTCAGAGAGACCCAGAACATCCAAAAGAAGGCCCAAGGCCCCACAGCAGCTTGCATTGCTTCACAGCGGGGCCTCATCTGGGCACCTCCAAATCCCAAACAAGGAAGAGGAATCTACAGATCTCTCCATAGCTCCTGCTGGGTAGCCTCAGGCAGAGGCTAAATTAGCACCTCCTTAGAGATCCAGGAGCCAGTGTACCCAGTGGTCAGAGTGGGACCATCCAGATTACAACTCCTCAGATTCATAAGGGACACACTCAGGGGGCAGACTCAGTGAGCACCAAAGCCCAGTGAAGCAAGTCTTGCCCCAGAAGGGTGTCTCCAGCACAGAAGTTCTCCCACTGCAGACACAGCTGATTCTCACAGCCAATTGGCCTGGAGGTCAATTCCTCCCAGTGATACCCACAACAATCAAGGCTTAACTACAAGACTGTGCACAAAGCCCACAAGGGGGTGCACCAAGAGTGTCCACCTCAGGTAATTGGGGAGGCTGAGCCACTGGGCCCTATAGGACACCTAGCACAGAAAGCCACTCTATCAACACAGGGAAGCATAAAAAATGCGGAGACAAAGAAACAGGTCACAAATGACAGAAATGGAGGAAAGCAAACTACTGGATAGAGTTCAAAACCACACTTTTAAGGTTTTTCTAGAAACCACCGATAAATTTAGTGAGATCCTGGATAAATCTAGTGAGACCCTTGAGGATATGAAAAAGGACCAACTAGAAATTAAGCATACACTGACTGAAATAAAGAATATTATACAGACTCCCAACAGCAGACTAGAGGGTTGCAAGGATCAAGTCAAATATTTGAAATACGAAGAAGCAAAAAACACCCAACAGGAAAAACAAAAAGAAAAAAGAATCCAAAAATATGAAGATAGTGTAAGGAGCCTCTGGGACAACTTCAACTGTACCAACACCCGAATTATGGGGGTGCCAGAAGAAGAGAGAGAGCAAGATATTGAAAACCTATTTGAAGAAATAATGACAGAAAACTTCCCCTACCTGGTGAAAGAAATAGACTTACAAGTTCAGGAAGCACAGAGAACCCCAAACAAAAGGAATCCAAAGAGGACCACACCAAGACACATCATAATTAAAATGCCAAGAGCAAAAGAAAAAGAGAGAATCTTAAAAGCAGCAAGAGAAAAACAGTTAGTTACCTACAAGGGAGTACCCATACGACTGTCAGCTGATTTCTCAATAGAACCTATGCAGGCCAGAAGGGAGTGGCAAGAAATAGTCAAAGTGATGAATACCAAGAACCTACAACCAAGAGTACTTTACCCAGCAAAGCTATCATTCAGAATTGAAGGTCAGATAAAGAGCTTCACAGATAAGAAAAAGCTCAAGGAGTTCATCACCACCAAACCAGTATTAAATGAAATGTTGAAAGGTATCCTTTAAGAAGAAGAAGGTACAGATACAAATTATGAACAACAAATACACATCTATCAACAAGTGAATCTAAAAATCAAGTGAATAAATAATCTGATGAACAGAATAAACTGGTGATTATAACAGAATCAGGGGCATAGAAAGGGAGTGGACTGACTATTCTGGCGGGGGGGTGGGGGGAGAAGGGGTGTGGGGGTGCGGGAAGAGACTGGACAAAAATCGTACACGTATGGATGAGGACAGTGGGGGCGGTAAGGGCAGAGGGTGGGGGGGGGAACCGGGTGGAGGGGAGCTATGGGGGGGAAAAAGAGGAACAACTGTAATAATCTGAACAATAAAGATTTAATTTTAAAAAAATATGTGAAAAAGTATAATATATGAAATCAAGGCCTTTGGTACTTCAAACTAGATTTGGCAGAAGATCTACTTGGAAACTTAATACTTAAGATGCAGATAAATATTATGAAGAATCAGGTAAATTATGTAGAGTTAATATGAATTATAAGTAACCAGTATTTTCTAGAATAAAGGGCTCATGTTCTGAGGCCACTGTAATAAAATAGTGGATGATGGGTTACCTCATACCTCAAGTCACATACATACTCACTTAAATCTTTAAAGGTATTTCAAGTTCACAACCTTCAACTAAAAACTCTTAGCATCAGTGACTTTTAGAATTTTTTAGTTTTAAAAATGCAATATGGTGCACATACTGTATATGTTACATAACATTCCAGTTAGTGCTACTTAATTAAATACACAACATTTCTGTGAATACATTAAGACATGGCAATTCAGGTCAGTTTTATCAGTAAATTTGTTACAGGAAAAAACACTTTTTCAGATCTTTTGGCATTTGAAACTTCAAATTGGGATTATAAATCTACAAAATTTTCATTCTGAATTAAATCTGGCTCTCCAAATTACTAATACTCATAATACAAGATGTGAGTAAGATGCACCTATTTCCCCACCTTCTGCTTTACAAATTATATAATAAAACACAAAGTATTTATGTAACCTGAAAACTTGAGAAAATGAAAAAAAGCAGCAGAGATCAAGAAAAATAAAAGATAGCATTTAAGAACAAGGCTAAACAACTAGAAGGCTTAAAAAATATAGACTTTAATAAAGTCAAACACATATTCATAAATAATCTTACATGTCTGTTTTCTCTTCGTCTCCAAGCAGCTAACTCTTTCGAAGCTAATTCTTCTGGACTCATTCTTATAAGATGATCAGGGGTTACTTCTCCTTTCAGTACTTTTTTAAATAATATCTGGAAGTATTTTAAAATGGGAAGGGGAGAAAAACATTTTCAGAGGGAAAAAAAGCGGCTATCCAGAAACTTGTAATAAATAAGATGCAATTTTGAAAACTGATTTATAAATGTTTTATAATTTACATATTGCCTACTATAAGATTAAAAGACAGCCTTGTAGCCTAGGAACTTATCGAAGGCAGCAAAATACATATCTCATAAAAAGCAACACATGATGCAGAAGCACGTACACTGGAAACATTACAGCATCTATCCCAAAGCTGTATTATGTCTTCCCAAGGACACACTGTCATAACAGACAAAGTACTACATAAAAGAGCTTTACTAAATATGATGTCTTTCATATTTTTAAGATTGCATATGTTTAAATCTTAACAGGCCTGTAGGAATTCCAGAGGGAAAAACCAACTGAAAAAAAGAAACCTAAAGGAACTAATTTCTTATTGAAGAAAAACTTCCAGATTATACAATTCAAAAAGTAATAGATCCCCTGCCTAGCCAGGGGTCGGCAAACTGCAGCTCGCGAGTCACATGCAGCTGTTTGGCCCCTTGAGTGTGGCTCTTCCACAAAATACCATGTGTGGGCGTGCATGTACAGTGCGATTGAAACTTCGTGGCCCATGCACAGAAGTCAGTATTTTGTGGAAGAGACACACTCATGGGGCCAAAGAGCCGCATGTGGCTCTCGAGACGCAGTTTGCCGACCACCGCACCATAAAGTGAGATTCTACATTGTAGAATTCTCTTAAGTAGCTGTTAGAATATTTCAAGAAAATACTTAAATCACATACTACAGCAAATATAGGTATGCAAACTGACAAACTGCTATCACTTATGTGAAAGCTTTGTCAAATTTAACCAAATATGCAAGGCATTTGCATCTACACACACACAGCTTTTAGATTCTAAATCACAAACAAGAAATCCCAAGAAAGTTAAGTTTTCATTGTGAATGTTTACTCCACTGCTAAAAGATATTCAGAACTAAAGTCATATTTAATGTAATAAAAATGTCTTAAAATAGTTTTTTTTAAATCTAAATGCAATTTATTTTAAGGAATGCAGTTATTTTCTGATTTAAATCAGAAGTATTAAATAGTATTGTCAATTTTAGCTTAATCATTTTTGAAGAATACATACGAATTCTTTTTAACAAATTGGACTGAACAAGGAACATAAAGGAAAGAAAATTCACATAAATCAAGTTAAGACAGATTTAGTATTTTATATTTTAAGAGACTCGTTCTTTAATACTAGTCACCACTAAGCAGAATTCAATCCAGAAGCAAAAGACTATTAAAATTCCATGGTCTCACTCCAAGAAATTATAGATCTACTGTATTACAATCTTAAATCCTTATGCATTCAGTAAAGTAGAAAGCACAAGTATCTATGAACATGAACAAAACACACTTACATTGTTTTTAGGATCTTTCAGGTTGAACATCAAACTTCTATATTTGTTCTTATATTTAGCATCTGTGTCCCGAAAAAAAGAGAAAAGCTCTTTTTCAATTTTTGTGGCAACTTTTGCTGCCTTTTCCTCTGGTACCTTCAAATTTGAATCTGTAAGTCTTAAAATTAGAACAATTTAATTATTTTTCAAATACAAGAAGCACGTATTATTCAATCTTCCACAATAGTAATGTGTGTTACCTTTTCATCAGAATGTCTTTGAGAGAGTGTCTGACACTCTGTCGGATCTGATCTGCAGAGGGCTTGGAAGCAGGGGCAGCAGGAGGATGCACATTAGGCGCTCCTTTTTCAATCTTCTTCTTTTTTACCTCTTGCTTCTCATGAGCACCTAATTTAAATAAATATAAAAACACATTACATTGTTTCTAAAAACATATTTTTTTAATACAGACATAAATTTATAAACAAAACTGACTGATTAAAAATGACTACTTATTTCTAACTACTCCATATTGAAATATTCTTGACATTCTAAATCTATATATGGTGACAGATGTTAAGTAGACTTACTGTGGTGATCATTTCATAATATTCAGAAATATTAAATCATTATGCTGTACAGCTAACACTAATATAATGCTGTGCCAGCTATACCTCAAGTTTAAAAAAATTTTAATTAGAAATTAAGTGACTAACACATGGCCCTAAAGCTAAAAAATGATATAGCCTCTTTTCCATTTTAAATAATGGCTTTTAAAGCTAGTTACTTTTCACATATATGCATTAACTTTTAAAAAACTATTTAGAAAATGTGGCCTAAACTTATTAAGAGAGCAAATAATGTAATGATCTTAGCACTAACACAAAATTCATGAATCTCCTCTGGTTTTAAAACAAACATACTTGGCCCTAACCGGTTTGGCTCAGTGGATAGAGCATCGGCCTGCGGACTGAAAGGTCCCAGGTTCGATTCCGGTCAAGGGCATGTACCTTGGTTGCAGGCACATCCCCAGTGTGGGGTGTGCAGGAGGCCGCTGATCGACGTTTCTCTCTCATTGATGTTTCTGACTATCTCTCTCCCTTCCTCTCTGTAAAAAAATCAATAAAATATATTTTAAAAACAAACAAACGTCCTTGATTGATACTGTAATTTGAATGTTAAGCTTTTCAAATGATTTTCCAATCCACTATTACTAATTCCTGTGCATCTCCAAAAAATGTCGAACATTCCACTACTCTGACCTCCTATCACACCAACTTATTTATTCTAAAATCTCCTTCCTCATTCTTAAACCTATCCTTTCTATCGTCTATGCCAGTGATGGCGAACCTATGACACGCGTGTCAGAGGTGACACGCGAACTCATTTTTTTGGTTGATTTTTCTTTGTTAAATGGCATTTAAATATATAAAATAAATATCAAAAATATAAGTCTTTGTTTTACTATGGTTGCAAATATCAAAAAATTTCTATATGTGACACGGCACCAGAGTTAAGTTAGGGTTTTTCAAAATGCTGACACGCCGAGCTCAAAAGGTTTGCCATCACTGGTCTATGCCCTCACTTTCCCACATAACCAACTTTGATTAAACAGTCCAACACTATTACCACTCCTTTGCATACTTATGCCTTTATTCTCTCTCCTTTAAACCTCTGCATTGGCAAAATCACAACACCGAATAGCCTACGAACAGCTTAACATAACTGGAAAAAAATAAGCTCTGGTGTGGACAGGTCTCACTTTAAATTTATAAGCCACAAATCTTAAGTAGATAACTCAATCTATTGCCTTAGTCCTGTTAAATTTTCTCAGAAAATTTCCTCTCCCACTTTCAAAACATCAATTTTACTCGTGTTCTCTCTTCTCAAACCAACAACCCTTTTCCTCACCTTCAACCTCATTTGATTTTCTCACTTCATATTTTTAGTGAGAAAACAGAAAAATGTCAGCTATCACATCTTCCCATAACTAAATCAACCTGTATCTGTCCTCCCTATCATATACCATCTTCCTTTTCTATGACCTAACACTTCAATGTGAATCCCACCCCCTCATCTCATGGATTTTTTAACTTCATCCATCACATAATCTCTCCTCTATCACCAAATTCTCTCTGTCTAAGGGATCATTGCAATTAATGCTGTCTATATCTCCTTAAAAAAAAAAAAAAAAAAAGTCCTGGGGCAGGCTATGAGTTCAATGGGACAAAAAAGGAACACAGATAATACTTCCTCAATAATAAAGATTTTTTAAAAATAAATAAAAATAAAATAAAAAGTGCTAGATCCCATATCCACTTCTAGTTAGCACACTATCTGTTCCCTTTAAAAGCAAAATTCCTTGAAAGAGTTATCTGTAATCATCTTGTTCCTCACTTTCCATTCTTCCATAAGCCACTACAATTGGTTTCTGTTCCCACTGCTCCACCAAATCATTCTAATCAAGGTTACCAATAATCTCTATTTCACTAAACCACATACTTAATCTATGTCCATCTTATTAAATGTCCAGACCAGACAGCATTTGACATGGTTGATTATTTCTTCCTGTATCAAATTTCATCTTGCTTCCAGGCCACCATGGTCTCTTACTTCTCTTATCTCACTCAGGCCAACTGTCTCTTCTTCCCAACTTCTAAATGTAGATGCTCTCCAAGGGCTGTGCTTCTGTCTCTTCATTATTGAACTCTATCTGTATATATCTAAGTTTGGACTTTAAATTACTATACATTGATAAATACTGTGATTCTCTATCCCATTACTCTACCTTTTCTTCATAGTGTCTAAATTCTGTTAAATAGCATACCATTTTCTTATCTGTCTTCTCCCATTGGTATTTAAGTGCCATGAGGGAAGGAGCTGTACCTTAAATTCATTAGTACTTCCCCAGAATTTAAAGTAATGATTTTTAATTTCAAGTAAGGTTAATCACCAAAACATTAAAATGTTAAAATTTTTTAATTTCCCTAAATATTTTAACTGATAGTATATGAAATAAAATATAAATACATTAGTATATAATAATTTCTGTTAATCTCAATACCTGGTTTTGAAGCTTTTTCCCCTGTGCAAATAACAGTTGTGGAATCTTTTGGTATTTTTTCACTTTTTTCGTCTGAGGATCTCCGAGGTAAAACTGGTTGTCCCACCTTTCGAAGAGGAGCTAGCTGCCATTTTTTCATTTCACTATCTCTACAGTCTGATGAGTTTTTACCTTCACCAGATTCCTGAAAAAAAAAGTATTTAATTACTAGAATTAAAATTTCTATACTATCTTTAAATATAACTCAAGCCTCAAGAGATATAGATGAAAAAATTAAACCTTATTAGTATTACAACCTATAACAATATCAAACATTTTCTATTCTTTGGCCCAGTAACTGTTTAAAGGGATTTTTAAAGATGCACAAAAAATAACTCAATTAGCAAAAAGGAGAATCACCCTTTCATTCAAAATCCATTTGTTAAGCATCTGTTTTCTACAGAACACATACTATTTAGTTCTTTTATATAAAGGAGAACTAAAAAATAGAGATCACATTCCCAATAACAATATTAGAAAGAAAATTAGAGATATAAGATAGAAATAGTTCTCTTAGTTGCCTGTGGATATGGGAAATGGAGGGAAAAATTGTGGAGAAACAGGTATTATATTTTTCACTATTTTCTAAAACAAATGAAGTTCTATTCATCTATAGTAAGTGTATCAGTTAAGTTCTCAGTGTACTAATTGTGGCAATTTTAACTCCCATAAGGTAGAACAAACCTTCAGGATACCTGCTACTCTTATCCTAATATAACCCACAGCTGGTGGTGAAACTGGCATTCTGAGAACCCTGGGAGAAATCAGTCACATCACACTAGTGTTTAAAAGACGGGGAAGCCCGGCCTGCATGGCTCAGTGGTTGAGCGTCAACCTGTGAACCAGGAGGTCATGGTTCAATTCCTGGTCAGGGCATATCCCCAGTTTGTGGACTTGGTTCCCGGTGTGGGTGTGGGGCATGCAGGAGGCAGTCGATTGATGATTCTCTCTCATCATTGTTTTTTTTCTCTCTCCCTCTCCCTTCTCTGAAATAAATAAAATAAAAAATAGTAAATAAAAAACATGGAGAAGAACACTGTATATAGACATAAAGTCATAGAGTACATACAAAAACTGATTTTCTCCAGACTAGGAATCTTCTAATTTTATTTATTTACTTTCTACTTCCCCAAATAGATTTACTTAAGAGCAGGAATATATTTCAAACAGTGCTATAAACCAAAGTCTAGTATCAGGCTTGGCATACAATAGAAACTCAATAAATGGTTTAACATAAAAATCTAGGGGTAACAAATGATTTTTAAAGAGCAGACTTCATAAACTAAAAGCAGACAAGTCTAAATAAGATTCAACGGTTCATCAAAAAGGAAGCAGTTATCACTCGGATAGCACATGCATTTACAAAATCAGACTAGGTCTTTTTCTGGAAATGGGGGGTTTCTCAAACCATTTACAATGTTAATGTTTTTTTTAATGTCATTTTAGACAAGATGGAGACAACTCAGCTAAATGACAAAACAATGAGCCATATTTCTAAATGGCCAAGGAAATGTACCCAAGAAGTGATGAGTAATAGTTGATGATAAAAGTAGTTTTCCAAAGGTGTGTTATAAATTCTTCTCAATGGAGCTTTCAGTTCTGTATTATCAATTACTTTGGTGCTAATCAGATCAATAAAGAAACAGCATATATCAGAAGGACATAATCTGATTCCAAAAAGTCTTGGCAGACAGAAAACAGTGGATACAAGGATTTGGCAAACTGGAACTTAATCCAGATTTGTCATATAAGGAGTGTCTGAAAGAACTGAATTTGTAAGTAATAGAGATTTTGGAGAAAATATGCGCATGCTCTTAAATCTGAATGGTAGGACTAAAAGATTTCCAAGATTGCTTCCAACTCTACGATTCATGTTCATTGTCTTTTGGATTATACTTAACTCTCCATGTACGTTCGTTGCCACTATGTTTCCTCCCTAGCGCTATCTATAATAACGACGACGAATCAATTAGAAAAATAAACAGTAGTAAAAAGGTAGACAAAGAAAATTTATACATTGCTCCTGTAATTGACTAAATATCTTTAAATATCTATTTATAAAATACTTTTAGAAGGTAGTTGAAAATATAAGAATGAGGGAAAACTGACAACTTTTTTAAAGAGTCCACATTTTAAAAGAAAAATTATGAGGTGAGGGTTCCAAGCAAATACTAGGACAAAGGTAAGACAAATTGATTACTTTTCCTTACAGAGAAAAAAATAAAACTCTTCCATTTGGAAATAATAATACCAAACGTAGTTTAAAGATTAATAGACATTTGCGAACCGAATAACTTTTTAAAATTTTTTTATTCATTTCAGAAAAAAAGGGAGAGAGATATGAGAGAGAATGATGAGAGTGAATCCTTGATCAGCTGCCTCCTGCATGCCCCACATTAAGGATCGATCCCAAAACCTGGGCATGTGCCTCAACGAGGAATCAAACCATGACCTCCTGGTTCATAGGTCGATGCTCAACCACTGAGCCACGCCAGCTGGGCTGAAAAGCTTTGTAAAGAAATTTTATCAGTAAGCACAATTTACAGTTAATAATACAAGATCACACACACACATCCTACACAGAAAATCCAAGTACCAGAGATCAGAAATAGCAAAAATAAATAAAATCTGTATGTTACATAAAAATCCATTCACTCTTATAGAAAAACTAGGGCCCCAGTGCACGAATTTGTGCACGGGTGGGGTCCCTCTGGGTGGCCTGCAGGAATTGGGCCAAAACCTGCAGTCCAACGCCATCTGCAGCTCCTACCTGCCGCTCCTGCTCATCCCAGCCCCACTGTGCCTGCCACGGGCTCGCACCCAATCAGTCCCGATCAGGAAAGGCTTGCGCTGCTGTAGCAGCGCTTGCCAGCCATAAGCCCTGCGTCTGGCGCCCTCCCAACGGGAGTGGCCTGCGGGAATGGGTTGAAACCAGCTCTCAGACATCCCCCGAGGGGTCCTGGATTTCGAGAGGGTGCAGACCAGGCTGAGGGACCCCACCAGTGCACTATCGGCCGGGGAGGGACCGTGGGAAGGCTCCAGGTGTGTCCGGCCCATCCCACTCAGTCCCAATCGGCCAGACCCCAGCAGCAAGCTAACATACCAGTCAGAGCATCTGTCCCCCAGTGGTCAGTGCATGTCATAGCGACTAGTCGACCAGTTGACTGCCCCTGGTGGTCAGTGCACAACACAACAAACAGTTGAGCAGCCTTAGCATATCATTAGCATATTACACTTTGGTTGTTCGGTTGTTCTGCCATTCAGTCTATTTGAATATTACCCTTTCATTATATGGGATAGGACTAGAAGCCCATTGCACGAAGATTCGAGCAATAGGCCTTCCTTCCCCTGGCTGCTGGCGCCTGTTTTCCTCCGCCACCCAGAACCCAGGCCTTTGGTCCGGCCGCAGCAGAGAAGCCAAGCCTCTTCAGTCTTCAGTCTCCACTCCGGCCGGAGCCTTCAGTCTTCGCTCCGTGCCTGCATATGCAAATTAATCTCCATCTTTGTAGGGTTAATTTGCATAGTCACTCTGGCTGGCTGTAGTGGAGTGACACAATTTGCATATTTCTCTTCTATTAGTGTAGATAAGTTTGAAAATGTACACTAGAACAATAAAACCTAAGGAGAAATTTCAAATTCTAATTATCAGCCTACACAAAGTTCTTAAGATAACAGAACACATTAGCCAGCAGCTCACCCGTTTTAAAATTTTGACCTTGTGCTTCACTGTATCATCTGTACATTTGGTTTTGTCATTTGTTGATGTGTGCTTTGATAATCCAAGCTTTTCATAGTCCATTGTTTTATCTTCAGTATGGACTTCAACTTTAGCTTGGTTTTCCAAAATATCTGGATCTGTTACTTCAGTCTTTTTATCTTCTTCAGCACAACATTTCACACACACATATTCTTTATCTTCCTCTCCCATTTGCTGTGCTTGAGAAAGACTTAACCCGACACAATCACCGTGAAACCAGTCATCACATCTTCCACAGCCAACCATAAACCTGGAAGGAAAAAGAAAAAAAAACTTTGATACATTTTCTTTAAAATCAATGTCAAAAGCCTAAATTTTCAAAATTTAACTTTTTTTGTATGTTTTCTATCTTTAACCCATTTTATCAGTTCAACATGGAGCAAGTTTTCAAAAAGAATATTCAATGAAAATGAAACTTTTCTCCTCTGGTATGAATGAGAAAATACTGAAAACAAAACAAAAAAAAACCCATAGGACTAAAATAAAGGGCAACTGACCCTCGTCAGTATACTTTATAAAATAAGAAATTATAGAATAATTTCTCTACTGAGAAGGGTGGTTAAGATCTGTGATATGATCACAATCCATCAGTTACATTTAACACAGATCTGTCATACATAAAATTAGAGAATTTATCCAATGAGTAATTTTAAATGACAAAAGCAGAAAACAAAAATGCAACTCAAAAACTAATATAATGGAGTCTCTCAAATTGTTTCTAACCATCTTAATTATGTAACTATTCTTTGAGCTCAAAATACTGTGTTTCAGGGTGTGACATTGATTTTGCTAAAATATCTTTAAGTACTTTTGATTGTGGACTTCCTTAATTCTGACCAAATACTTCACCTAGTAAACTTTTTTCAAAATAAAGATCAATACTATATGTTAATGTGAAAATTTTAATATTGAGGATGACTTTTTAAAATATTTCTAAGGAATGTCCTTATAAAAGTTTTCCCTTTACGGCATTTTATCTAAGAAATAACTTCACGCCCTAATCCGTTTGGCTCAGTGGATAGAGCGTCAGCCAGTGGACTGAAAGGTCCCAGGTTCGATTCTGGTCAAGGGCATGTACCTTGGTTGTGGGCACATTCCCAGTAGCGGGTGTGCAGGAGACAGCTGATTGATGTTTCTCTCTCATCAATGTTTCTAGCTCTCTATTCCTCTCGCTTCCTCTCTGTAAAAATTAATAAAATATATTTTAAAAAAGAAATAACTACACTAACCCATGAAAACGTCCAGGGCCATGAGATTTATGACTCTAAAATGGCAAATCAGCAATTTGAGGGAGAAATTATTTACATACTTTACAACCTGTTAGAAAAACTACAAAACTCAATCATGTTTAACATTTTCATTTTTCAGGTTAGTAACTCATGCTATGTTCGGAAAATTAAGATAGAATAATTCGGGTCTATTCTTTAACAATAAGACTTTGCATTGATTTTGGTAGTAATAATAGTGGCACCTCATGTCAAAGGTTTTATTTTTTTTCAAAACCCCTTTTAAAAAACTGTGGTCCAGGGAAACCAAGATGGTGGCATAGGTAAACGCCGGATATTGCTGCCTCGCACAACCACTTCAAAAATACAACTAAAAGAAAAGACATCATCCAGAACCACAGGAAGGTTGGCTGAGTGGTAATTCTACAAGTAGAAGGAAAGAGAAAAGCACACTGAGACTCAGAGGAGGTGTGGAAGTAAAGTGCAGAGGTACGAAGGCGCACGCGGAAAGGGCTGGCGGCTGAGGACACAGTTGTCTTTTTCAATCAGGAGGGAGTCTCAAGCTCCCAACTGCTCTGAACTCCAGTTCCGGGCGAATCTCTGGTGACCCAGACTCATAAGGGGAGAGGCTAGACTGCCTGGCATCGGTCGGAACTCGAGGGCGGCTTTCTCTCAGAGGTGCTTACAGCAATTACTGGGACACTGAGAAGCGGGGCCTCTTAGGGCAGGACTGAGGAGCAGCCATAGCTGCTTGCTCCGCTCTGTTGATCCCCTGGGACTCCGCCCCATCCAAGCTGTGCGCCGGCTTTTGCATATGAAAGGCCTAGCCCTTTGCAATCTGAAAATTACCTAGCCAACTGCAGCTGGCCCAAGGCCCCACAGCAGCTTGCATTCCTTCACAGTTGAGCTCCGGCTGGGTAGCCTCAGGCAGAGGCTAAATTAGCACCTCCTTAGAGATCCAAGAGCCAGTGTACCCAGTGGTCAGAGTGAGACCATCCAGATTACAACTCCTCAGATCCATAAGGAACACACTCAGGGGGCAGACTCAGTGAGCACCAAAGCCCACTGAAGCAAGTCTTGCCCCAGAAGGGTGTCTCCAGCACAGAAGTTCTCCCACTGCAGACACAGCTGATTCTCACAGCCAATTGGCCTGGAGGTCAATTCCTCCCAGTGATACCCACAACAATCAAGGCTTAATTACAACAAGACTGTGCACAAAGCCCACAAAGGGGTGCACCAGGAGTGTCCACCTCAGGTAATTGGGGAGGCTGAGCCACTGGGCCCTATAGGACACCTAGCACAGAAAGCCACTCTATCAACACAGGGAAGCATAAAAAATGCGGAGACAAAGAAACAGGTCACAAATGACAGAAATGGAGGAAAGCAAACTACTGGATATAGAGTTTAAAACCACACTTTTAAGGTTTTTCAAGAATTTTCTAGAAACTGCCGATAAACTTAGTGAGACACTCAAGAAATCTAGTGAGACTGCCGATAAATTTAATGAGATACTCAATAAGTCTAGTGAAACCTCGAGGTTGTGAAAAAGGACCAACTAGAAATTAAGCATACACTGACTGAAATAAAGAATATTATACAGAGATCCAACAGCAGACCAGAGGATCACAAGAATCAAGTCAAAGATCTGAAATACGAAGAAGCAAAAAACACCCAACCGGAAAAGCAAAAAGAATAAAGAATCCAAAAATATGAAGATAGTGTAAGGAGCCTCTGGGACAACTTCAAGCGTACCAACACCCGAATTATGGGGGTACCAGAAGAAGAGAGAGAGCAAGATATTGAAAACCTATTTGAAGAAATAATGACAGAAAACTTCCCCTAGAGGATCACAAGAATCAAGTACAAGTCCAGGAAGCGCAGAGAGCAAAAAACACCCAACCGGAAAAGCAAAAAGAATAAAGAATCCAAAATATGAAGATAGTGTAAGGAGCCTCTGGGACAACTTCAAGCGTACCAAC
>NW_005871235.1:544462-548130 GCF_000147115.1 Myotis lucifugus | reverse complement strand
TGGGGGGAAAACGGGTTTTGGGGGGTCCGGAAAGAGCCTGGGACAAAAATTTGTACACCTTATAGATGGAGGCCCAGTGGGGGGGGGGTGGGTAAGGGCAGAGTGTGGGGTGGGAACTGGGTGGAGGGGAGCTATGGGGGGGGGGAGAGGAACAACTGTAATAATCTGAACAACAAAGATTTAATTAAGAAAAAATAAAAATAAATTAAAAAATAAAAAACTGTGGTCCAATATGAAGATATTAAAGGTAAAACAGTTACATGCCCAACTCTCCCTAAATACACCAGAGGTCCTGTTTTAATATTGGAAATACAAAAATCATAGGAGGTTCATGCTTTACATGGTATCCTGAAAAGTTATCCCAAATATCTCATTCCTCAATAGTAGCACTTTTGTTCTGTGCCTTTCTACTGTATACCAAGCTACTGCTGTGCATGAAGGAAACCAAGACTTCAAGTCTGTAATTCACCATCCTTTACCCTAACTGTGCTGGCTTTGTAAGTCACCGTTTCCCCAGTGATCATTTGGTGTAGGAGGAAAAAGCAACAAATCTCGTGCCTCATGTAAAAACAAAAACTAGAATGTTTTGGATGCATAACCCTATTATGTAAGCTTTTAAACAACATGGTTAGTTTGCAATACAGAAATTGTTTCTTTAGGTGTGGGGACATTTTAGATGGGTCCATGTTTCAATTATAAGAACTTGCAGCCAACAGAAAAATAAATTGAATACAGATGCTTGAAAGTTCTATTCACATTGCAAAGTTGCTATTGCTTGAAAACAATGTCTTTGAAATATTAAAGGAAAGCTAATAGGGATTTCACTTTATTTCCATTGTCAGAGTAAGACACTGCTTAAAAACCTATACATTATGACCAGTTATAGTGTATAGATTCACAAAGGTAAGATAATATATTTTCTTCCCTTTTTGTATTTCTCATGGTGGGGGGGGTGGTGTTGTATCACACTGCTAACAGGGTTTCTCTCTCATTTTCTGCTGTCCTTGATATGGTTACTACTAGGTAAAAATCACTTAAAAGGCTACAACCTGGGCCCTGGCCCGCTTTGCCCAGTGGTTAGAGTATCGGCCGTTGAACTGAAGGGTCACAGGCTCTATCCCTGACCCCATTTGGGGCGCATATGGGAGGCAACCAATGTACCTCTCACATTGATGTTTCTCTCCCTCCCTCCCTTCCACTCTCTCTAAAAAGCATGGGAAAAAGTATCCTCCAGTAAGGCTTAACAAAATAATCCTACAACCTGGATGTTAACTCTTTCACTGAAATCATATATATGTATTTGCGTATGTATATGTATATATGGTGTGTAGTTTAGCACTGAATTACGGGGACCAAGTCAGCATATATCAATTAAATTGAAGAGTTTGGAAATATTTTTGTTCTATTATAGGTTCATACACAAAATCTTAAATAAAAATTTTAAAAAATTAAATGAGATCCACTATAGTTAGAAACTAATTTAATATTCTAATCTTTTTGGCATACGCCAAAATATATTTTTAGAAAATTTTCAAGTTTTTTCAAAGTAAGCCCCAGAGGCAACACTGAACTCCTATTCTTAACAAATTCATGTCATTAATTCACTGACAATGTAATTGTTACAAGATGGGCCTTCAGTTCTGTTAAGTGGCAAATCTAGACATTACTGTGAATGTATATATACTCATTCTTTTCTAAAAGGGTTCAATTCCACATAAACTTTAATCCTGTTTTTGTCACTAACAACCTAATCTGCAGAGAAAGATACTTTTCAAACTCTTAAAGTCCAGAAAAGAAAAAACCCAGAATTATTTATTCTAGGCGAAAATTTCCTTCTCAGAAAAGGTTGCTTTGATTATAAAGCTTTGAATCCATTCAGCTAAAATTTTAGATTTCATCCAATAAACTAATCTTCTATAACTGAACAAGAAATTATAATATAAAGATGCAAATGTTTTCAGGACAACTAATAACTACAAGGTAGTATGAAAAGACTATCTGTTCCTTCTGAAACACTAGCTGGCTTATGTTTACAAGTAGTTCAAAAGTGACATTAACTTTTTTTAAATGAGTATTAAGCCCTAGCTGGTTTGGCTCAGTGGATGGAGCGTCAGCCTGCAGACTCAAGGGTCCCAGATTCGATTCCGGTCAAGGGCATGTACCTTGGTTGCGGGCACATCCCCAGTGGGGAGTGTGCAGGAAGCAGCTGATCGATGTTTCTCTCTCATCGATGTTTCTAGCTCTCTATCCCTCTCCCTTCCTCTCTGTGAAAAATCAATAAAATATATTTTAAAAAATAAAAAATAAAAAAATGAGTATTAAATAAACTGGTTTTTAAAATAATGTGTACACCTTTGTTATATGGCTGAATCAAGAAAACAGAATCTAAAATATAAACAAACAAAAAAACAGGCCAGTATGATGTGTCAATTGTTAGAGTCAATACTTACTGTCTGTAGGACATCTATACTAGCTGCTTATGGTCAAATATTACATTTGGCCATACCATGAACAAATTTATTTAAAAACATAATTTCCACTGGGAACACATTCAAGAAGCTAACCTCTACTGAATACATGTAAAACGCTTAAGACTTATTAAAATAGTCTTTACAGAAGCAAAGCTGTCTGTCTTAAGTGCTAGAAAATGTCGTATTAGCAAATAGCTTTCAATGGGCTAGTGCATGAAATGAAAAAGATAAAAATTATTTCCAAATATGCCCTTCCAAACTAATTCATATTCTTATGCATGAATTAAAGAAAATTACTTGCTGCATGACTGGTACATTCTTTGAGTATCCTCAATATATACAAGCACAATGTGTCAAAGTAGTGAGGGCTAGTTAATATGTAAAGAAAAAAACCAATCATTTATTTAGGGTTCTTTATTCACAAAATTGAAGTAATGTGTAATGGTTCTTCCAAGACTGTTTCCAATGTTATTATTCATATAAATTACATAGGATGAACTCAAAATCCCTATGCTGTCATTTTCCAGACTGAAGCAAAGAAATTCTAGATCTTATAGAGTAGATCCAAAAGGTAGCACTCGATAAAAAAAAAAGTGGGACTTAACACTTAATCTTCACTTTAGGAAAATAACTGTTGATGTTGATAAAGTGACGGTCATCATTTAAAAGCCTGAGCAAAACTACTAAGGACCGATCATCAGAACAGAACTTTTATCTGCAAAAAAAGTTACATAATAACATCCTTAACCTGGCTTCCAACTCTAGGCCAAAGTTTCATTTTAGAAATTCATTCACTATAAGACTCCTATTCTATTCCTCTGACCACATGTCACTGGGATAGTTTATAGAAGATTCTGGAAGAAAGAAAAAGGGGCTGGCATAAAAGAGCACTTACATGTACCTTACAGCCCGGAATTCTCTTAGACCTGAAAATTCAACAGGCCCACTTTAGAATATTTGAATAAAGTGTTTTAAGTTAAAAAAAAAAAAAAGCATAAAGATATAAGTGAGGGCAAATGTAGCACTACCTTCAAACAAAGTCACAACTTTGAAAAACTGAAATATGTTGTTATAAAATAAATAACCCAATCACACTAAAAATAGGCCACAGGCTGAATCAACAATAAAGAAACCCTTTGGACATAAACTTGATTTTTACAGGAATAGCCCCGAACTACCCACACTCTCCCCCCAGGC
>NW_005871235.1:525491-544362 GCF_000147115.1 Myotis lucifugus | reverse complement strand
CTAAAAGCCCCCCCCTAAAAGTTCACTTCTGTAACCCGATAGTGCTGTGAAAGGCTTATCACTATTATTTTCATGATTAAGGGGAACATTCCAATGTGCAAGTTTTTAATGTTTCTTTTTTCCATTTCATTGTTGATAGAAGTCCCCAACAGCAATCTGGACACTGGAACAGGATAATCTTGTAGCTGCAATATCCCCTCCCTTCTGGTTTTCCTTTCTTAAAAAACTAGCAAATAAAATATATGGGCCGGGATGGGGGATGGAGGATGGGGGGTGGGGCCTGGGGGGGGGGGTGTGCCATCAAACTACAAAACACTGATTCCTAAGGAAAGAATGCCAAAGGACCGTGTTAAAATCATTTCTTAAAAGATCAGAATTCACAAGAAATCCTCCAAATCACTAAAATTTTCCAAAAAAGAAATTAATAAATGTTTTCACTCCATTCCATGATACATATAAAATTCACCTGGGTAATATAACAGTTCTTTTAGCTATCAAATTTCACTCCAAGGTTAAATTTGATAGTTATGAAGTAGTTAAGTTATAGTGTGCTTCATTTAACCCCCTCTCCCCAAACATTCAAAAGAAATAGAATTTCCACTATGACCTTCACACTTCATTACTAATTTTTCTCAAGCCAAATAAAATATAGAGACCCAAGGCAGTGTAACCATTTTCTGATTAGCAGAAAAAAATTGTTTCTCCATATGTAATGACTAAATTACACCAACTGGTTACAATGATGGAACATTTCCACATATACCAACTGTTGGTCACACTATACTTTTTAAAATGTGCTAAGATAATATATTTGCAAATTCAGGGGCTCCATCTTCCTATCACTAATCCAGGATTGATGAGGGTTTTTTTTTTCTGCAAAAGTCTTTGTATGTTAATTTCTTTCTATTAAAATGTTCACACTAATCCCACACTAAAAAAGGAATTTCTCTTCAATGTACACATCACACACACATCACACATCACACATCACACACACACACACACACACACCTGTTGCCATGGGGTTTTTTGCAAAACCCACACTGCTTGCTGGGAGTCCACATATATTTGCTTTCAAATGAAGAGCTATGATCTGAGCCTTCTTTTTTTATGGTAGCTATGTTATCTGGAATGAACAATGGTGGCTCATCCAAAGAAAAACTTTTGCTGCTTCTTCTTTGGCGGGGTTGTAGGTTCTTCTCAGGTTTTTTTTGTTTCAGTTTATCCTCCTCCTTAAAATGCTCTGCACCACTTGCATGTTCAAGCTCTTCCTTCACATGACTATTGGTTTTTACTGCTAGAGCCAGCTGTTGGGGCTTGTGGCACTGTTTCTGGCAGGAAGGTAATAGATGTCCAGTTTGTGCAGGATGATGAGGTTCTTTAGAGCAACCAGGCTGACCATGAGGCTTATCACTCAACCAATGTGTTACAGGTTTGGAAATCTGTACTAAATTTTGATCTTGTGTTTTTTTCGAATTAGAATGAGCTTGATTTTTCACAGACTTAGCCCCAGAATTGCAACTCTGAATCTTTGAATCCTTATCAACTTGTTTTTTTCTCACTTTGACTGGCCTATGAAAATTTTGCTGAGATTCTAGTTCATCGGCATTCCGTTTCACACTTTTGACACTAGCTTTAGTTTTGTTATGCGTTAATTCATGCTTTGCTGCAACAATTTTTTTCAAAGTATCTGTGCTCATGCTTTGCTTAGAGTGAATTACAGGTTTTGTGTGTTTGGATTTTATGTTTTTTGACTCTAAGCAAGAAACACTATTTGATGGGCTGTTTCTGTCATCCTGAAGGGTTGCTGTTTCATGAGACTCCATTTTAGTACTTTCAACAATATTCAACTGTTTTAAATTTTGGTCAGGCACATCACAAATAGCATTTTCTACAATATTACACTCTGGTTCAAAAGCACTAGTATCAACCACCTCATCAAAGTTTGATTTGTTAAATTCAGTGCTCTCCAACTGTTTATGATTAGACTCTATGTCTTTACAATAACCCAATGGTTCTAGTTCATTTCTATGAAGAGAGTTCTTAGCTTGATCAAATTCCATCGTATTCTTCAATTCCAAATGGCATTCATTTACTTCATCCACAGTGCTAGACAAACCTACAAGGTTCTTTTCTGTCTTATTTGGATTTGTACAAGAAGCATCACCACAGAGAGCAGCAGCAGATTCTGGTTCCTCAACAATTTGGTCACCTTCAAGGGATAATTTGACCATTTCCTTTGATTCTTGTTCAACCTTTGCACTCATTTCTTCAACAATAGTCTCATCCACTTTATCTGAAATAGAATCATTCTGTTCATGTTCTTCTTTATCTGAAAATGTAAACAATGGGCTACTAACAGTCTTGATTTTACATTCCACCAGAGCTTCATTTTTCTTTTCTTCAATACTATCACAAGTCTCTGAAAGGAGTGGACAATTTAATTCATGAGATGGCACATTTGCTTTTTCCTGATTATTACACTTCTGCTTAGAATCTAATCCAACTTCATCCTTCATTTCAAGACAAGATGACACTGAAGAGTGACTTGAAGACACTGATACTTCCGATACTTCAGTTTGTTCAAGATGCCGACTGCCCCTTCTGCTCTCTTTATGATACTCAGGTTTCGGTGATGTACAAGCTTCTTCTTTTGTCTGACACCTTTCTGGTTGTTTCCCCCCTGCTTTAGGGGCAGATACAGTCTTCACAGGTGTTTTTTTTGTGCTATTTAAAGGTGCTGCATTTGAACGCTTGGCAATAGTGCTTTGTCGCAAACTTCTTACTTGTTCTATCACAAGGAAAAAAAATAAAAATAACTTAGCTATTTTGCCATGTGTTTTTATTTCAATACAACTTAGAATATACAATTCTTTCTTCTGAGCTACAAAATTTATCATTTCAACGAAAATGTCCTTAACAGTTACTCATGATGGTGATTTTTAGATATATACATACATATGTTAAATTTTATATTTATCAAAGTTCTATAAATTCTGGCAGGGGGGGAAACCTCTAAAATTTAGACTATTATACCTTATTATAAGACAAATGTTTTCATCATCTCTTTTTTTTAAATATATTTTTATTGATTCCAGAGAATAAGGGAGAGGGATAGAAACATTGATGACAGAGAACCATTGATTGGCTGCCTCTTGCACGCCCCCTACTGGGGATCGAGCCAGTAACCCGGGCATGTACCCTTGATTGGAATCGAACCCAGGACCCCACTAAGTCAAACCAGCTAGGGCTCTTTTTTTTTTTTTTTTTTTTTAAAACCAAGTCTCTTTTCGATCAGAAATAAGCTGGAGGGGGGTGGGGGGCGATGGGTGGATAAGGACACATATGTAATACCTTAATCAATAAAGGAAAAAATATAATAAATAAATAAGCTGGGAGTAAAATAAGCTTAAAAAGCTTAATTTACATCAATACCCATCCTAAAGCAAGGCTGCCATACCATTTTAAACATTAAATATTTTTAAATATATAAAACCCAAACAAAAATTCAACTACCAATAAAATGAACTAAACCACCTATTACAAACAAGCTCTGTGTTTTAAAGCACAACTTCAAAAGAACTCATATTCCTTTTGAATGTGCTTCACTTATAACACCATTTTAGCATCCAAGCTATTCCTAAAAGAGGAAATGAAGTATATACTAGACTAGAGTATTAGATCAACAGAAAGAAAAATTACAATGAAAAACACTTAAGCCAAGAAAATGCATCATAAAAGAAAATGAAGAGTATGAAAATAATTTAATAAACCTTCTCACCTTTAACAATGCTTCTAATAAAAAAATCTATTAATTTTCCTTCTTTCCCTATCTGTATATTTTATCTACGGGAAGGAGAAACATAAAAGTGTGGGAAAGAAAAAAAAATACTGGAAAAAGAGAAAGCTAAGTAATTCACTAAGTTAAAAAGAAAAAACTCACAAACTAAACTATAAAATAAAAAGCTATTTCCAAACCTATGCATATCCAATACTTCTGAATCAATTCTGTATAACTAAACACTATCAATTTTTTTTAAATTCTCCTTCCTTTTAATGCAAAATCCTACTATGCACCCATATTTAGAACACTTTCCTAATTTGTCACTCATCACTAAACTGTGGGACTCTTAAAGTATAAATGTCCCTATCTGTCTATAACAGTCCTATGTCAGAGCATATCCTTTCACTCTTAACTGCCCCAGCTTGGACAAAAAATTATATGGTCATCCAAATCTATAATATTTGGTCATTAGGTTAAGCACTCAAGTTTTTTCTTAGTGGATTATGAACTGTTTATCACATGTTCAACTATATAATACTGTTAAATAACTAAAATTTTAATGGCTGGTTATTAGTATTTAGATAATTTGTAAAGCTTTGAAGACAGCTTGTAATAATTTACAGCTCTATTTTATTCACCTGCCCTGACATAAAATAAATGAAGAACGTTTAACATCCATTACCTAAGTGGTTGCTAAAAATGATAAATGAATAGCATATTTAGCTGAGAAGGTATTCAGATAAAAAAAAATTCGCCCTAGCTGGTTTGGCTCAGTGGATAGAGCGGACTGAAGAGTCCCGGGTTTTTTTTTGTTGTTGTTTTGTGTTTGTTTTTTTTAATATATTTTATTGATATTTTTAGAGAGGAAGGGAAAGAGATAGAGAGTTAGAAACATCGATGAGAGAGAAACATCGATCAGCCGCCTCCTGCACATCCCCTACTGGGGATGTGCCCGCAACCCAGGTAAATGCCCTTGACCGGAATCGAACCTGGGACCCTTTAGTCCGAAGGCCGACGCTCGGCAAGAGTCCCGGTTTTGATTCTGATCAAGGGCACATGCCCAGGTTGTAGGCTTGATCCCCAGTAGGGGGCGTGCAGGAGGCAGCCGATCAATGATTCTCTCTCTCATCATTGATGCTTCTCTCTCTCTCTCTGCCTTCCTCTCTGAAATCAATAAAAATATATTTTTTTAAAAATGGTTTTGCAATAGTAATTGATTTATTGAGCAAAGGGTAAAAAGTCCCCTTTTCTCCTCTAAATATCAACTGCCTTAGTCTGAAGCCTAGCTGTATAGGCCAAAAATTTGTCTATAATATGCATTCTATTCTTTTCATTTCTCAAAGTCACAAGTATATACCAAATAACTGATTAAAAATATAAATTGAGAAAAAGATGACAAAGTAAATATATGCATCTAAGTCAATCCACTTTTCAAAACCCCACTAAAGCTATAAAAAGGCATAAATCTGAAAGGAAATAACAGAAGAGAAAACTGACAGTTTGGAAGCCAAACAAGGGATGATCAAGAAGCTACTAATGACCCAGCTGATGTGCTCTGTGGTTAAGCATCAACCCATGAACCAGGAGGTCAAAGTTTGAATCCCAGTCATGTCACATGCCCGGGTTGTGGGCTCCACCCCCAGTCAAGGGCATGCAGGAGGCAGCTGATTCTCATCATTGATGCTTCTATCTCTTTCCCTCTCACTTCCACTCTATTATATATATATATATATATATATATATATTTTTTTTTTTTTTAAAGAAGGAACTGCCCTACCCGTTTGGCTCAGTGGATAGAGCATGGCCTGCGGATTGAAGGGTCCCAAGTTCAATTCTGGTCAGGGGCACATGCCCAGGTTGCACGCTCAATCCCCAGTAGGGGGCATGCAGGAGGCAGCCAATCAATGAATTCTCTCTCATCACTGATGTTTCTATCTCTCTTCCTCCCTTTTCTTTCCTCTCTAAAATCAATAAAAAATTTTAATTTAATTAAAAAAAATAAAAACCTCAGCTCTAAAAAATTAAAAAAAAAAGAACTGCCCTAACTGGTTTGGTTCAATGGATAGAGCGTCAGCCTGGGGACTCAAGGGTCCCAGGTTCGATTCCAGTCAAGGGCATGTACCTTGGTTGCAGGCATATACCCAATAGGAAGTGTGCAGGAGGCAGCTGATCGATGTTTCTCTCTCATCGATGTTTCTAACTCTCTATCCCTCTCCCTTCCTCTCTGTAAGAAATCAATAAAATATATTTTTTTAAAAAAAGAAGGAACTAATGAACTGAGAAGTCCAAAATAAGACCAACACTAAAAGTTTACAGTGCTGGCAAAAACTAATACTATTAACACCTCAAAAGGCTTAGGAATTGGTGACCTCAGATGATTCTAATTTGGGGATGAAGGAAGGTGGTTAAAATTAGGATGAGTAGAAAGCTATTAAAGAAGTAGTTAGATCCCTACATTCTTCTCCCAGACTCCATCTGTTTGGGCAACTCCCCTTGCCTGGTCCTAATCCAAACTGAAAGATTTAGTCTGTGGAGAGTGTAAAACAAGAGTTTCTAGGCTACGGAACATCACAGATAAGAATTGAAGAGTCAAGTACACTGAAATTTGTGAGATTAAGTGAATGTGTATATACTGAAATGTGATACATCCCAGTCAACTTCCCTCAAGAGCTCCCATAATATATAAGCAATCTAATGAGCCTAAGGGGAATAACTTAAATTCTGACATCAGGATTTCTCAAAAAAACAACACAGCCAGATCACCATACAGCAACACTCAGAGTTAACAAAACCCAATCTACACATTAAAAGGTTCCATACAATTTTAGTTCCCTACTCCTAAGCATGACCAAACAATCAAGGATCAGACATGTCTCTAACATGAAAGACAAAAATGACAACATCGAAAAAAATGAAACTATAACTATGAAAAAAAGACAAAAAACTTTTTAAAACACCATAAGTACCTTACAAAAGAAAACAAAATACAGCATACATGAAACAAGACTAAAATGCTACAGAAAGACTATTCCCAAAGCAAAAAACAGAACATTCACAAATTATAAATGCAAATCTTAATGGAAAAGTTGAAGGACAAATATGAGAAAACTTTAGCAAATAGAGGAAAAAGACTGAGGTTAAAAGTAGGCAAGATAAAGAAAATAGAAAGCCTAGTCCCTGCTATCTAATATTTTAGAACTAGAGGCCCCATGCACGAAATTCGTGGGGTCCCTAGGCCTGGCCAGCAATCAGGCCTATCAGGGCTGTCTCACCCACTCCTGCCGCCTGCTGGGCGGGGCCTGCTCCTGTGTTGAGCATCTGCCCCTGGTGGTCAGTGCGCATCATAGCAACTGGTTGACCAGTTGTTTCGGTCATTCCAGTTGTTCGGTCTTAATGGTCGCTTAGGCTTTTATATGTATACTAGAGGCCCGGTGCACGAAATTCGTGCACTGGGGGGTGGGGTTCCCTCAGCCCAGCCTGCCTTCTCACAGTCCGAGAGCCCTCAGTGGATGTCCTACTGACGGCCACAGTCTGGCAGCAGAGGCTCGGAGCAGGCGTCCTGTGTGTGTGTGTGTGTGTGTGTGTGTGTGTGTGTCCACTGGGGGCCTGCCCCCAGCCGCATTGGAGGCTCAGAGCAGGTTGTGGGTGTGTGTGTGTGTGTGTGTGTGTGTGTGTGTGTGTGTGCTGGGGGCCTGCCACCAGCCACACCATGGAGGCTTGGAGCAGGCGCCCCTCTGTGTTGATATCTCAGGCTCCTGGCCTCCACTGCGTGTTTTTCTCTCCCTTGAGCTGTGGCCAGGGTGGGGTGCTGCCTGCAGGCTGCGCTTTCCTGCTCATGGATCACCAGATCACTTCAGAGACCCGGGGCAGGCCCTGCTGGGTGCTGCCTGTGGAAAACTTTCCTGCTCTGGGATCGCCATGGCGATCCCAGGAGCAGGCCCACCTGGGGGCCGCCTGCCCTCCGCACTTGCCTGCTCTGGGATCACAATGGGGTCCCAGCTGGCAGCGGGGCTTAGGCGGCACACGGGGGTCCCGGCTGGGCCGGGGCTTAGGTGATGCGATCGCACCACCTAAGCCCAGCCACCCAGGGCCGCACCCGGCCCGGATGGCATCTGGCGCTGGCCAGCCCTGCCTGCAGTATGCAAATTAGCCGCCATCTTTGATGGCGGTTAATTTGCATATGGCGCTGATTAGCCAATGGGAAGCGTAGCGGAGGTACGGCTAATTACCCTTTTTGTCTTTTATTAGATAGGATAGATAGATAACAGGAGTTCCAGAAAGCAAGAGCAGAGAAAATAAAAAAGGGAATTACCAATGAAACAATCCAAGAAATGTTCCCAGAACTGAATAATAACAGTTTCAGACTAAAAGGACTTACTGAATACCAAGCTCAATATATAAAACACACCTACACCAAGATGCAGTATCAGAAATATCAAAGCACTAGAGCTGATAAGGAAGAGATTCCACTAAGTTCCAGAAGAAAAGTAGCTAACATATCCCCCCCCAAAATGGAATAGTTTTAAATTTCTGAAGGAAAATTATTTCCAACCCTGAATTCAATGCTCAACCATACCATGACTTCAATGAGAACAAATTAATCACATTTACAAACATACAAGAAGTGTGTCACCAAAATGAAGGCATTAAGCCAAAAAAGAGAAAATAGGAACTGTAACACACAACAGAATCCTCAGAATGGTAAGGAGAGAGCCCTTAGGAGTAGATCAAAGGCTCCCAGAGATATTTCTTCAATGAAATAACAATTACAGAATATCTGATATTCACAGATATCTTTAGGAAAAATTTAGACAACTGGCAAAGTGGTTGGGGTGTAATTATTAACATGTATACAAAAGCTCTGAATAGAGCCTGACTGGCATGACTCAGTCAGTGGCTGAGCAACAACCTATGAATCAGGAGGTCATGGTTCGATTCCGTCAGGACACATGGATTGTAACCTCAATCCCCAGTAGGGGCGTGTGGGAGACAGCTGATCAATGATTCTCTCTCATCATTGATGTTTCTATCTCTCTCTCTCTCTCTCTCTACCTCTCCCTTTCTCTCTGAAATCAATAAAAATCTATTTTTTAAAAAGCTGTGTGTACAAATATATAAAGCTATAAGCAAATGAAAAAAAAATCTTACATCAGAAAGACAAAAAGATGTATAGGAAAAGTAACCACAGTTCACTAAACAGATCATCTCTGCTAGAATAGAGAATCACAGTAACATATATAAACACTACTGCTCTAACAAAATTATATAGAAGGATGAGAAAATGTACTTTTGTGTGATAGGGACAAGAGAAGAATGCTAAATCATCATAATTCACAGTGGGAAGTCAATAAATATCTACATCAGAATAATCATAAAGTAGCAATATACATGCTACTCAGAAACATGCAATAAATGTCTCTGAGGAAATGAAAATGGGTAGTGGGATATTGAGTACTGGAAACTCATAGAACTAGTCAATTCTTTAAATTATGTGAATGTATCATTTCCATTAAAATTTATAAAAATTATGTCAGTATATTGGTATAAGCTCAAAACTCATTATTATCAAAATGCTCAGCAAGTTGACAATTTCTCACATCTGTCCCTACACCTTGGATTTTCTAGGTAATCTTTGAAAGGATTACCTTGTGCCATTAAACGAGGTGATTTTCTTGGTGATCTCACTGAATTTTCTTCTACTTTGTCCCTCAAATTCCTGTTAGGTAAAATCAGTTCTTCTTCATCAATGGTATCATTGCCACTTTCTTTAACAACTCCTTCGTCCATAATATCGTCAAGACCAACAACTAGAAAAAAACAAAAACAACCAAAAAAATTACTTCTAAAAAATATTGGGGATGTTTAAGTACGTAATGGCCTGTACAGAATATTGTGAGAACTGAATGCAATAGTACATAGGCTTGAAAATCTAGGTCTATTCCTAGTATGTGATATTGCCACTACCGAGCTCCCAATTCAGGTTTAAAAACTTCTACCTTATGAGGCAACTAGGAAAGGCTATAATCTTTCTTGATTTGACCTCCACTATCACTGTCACTTATTCACTGTACCTTTGTGAACATAACAAGCAACTATACCTGAGTACTTGATTACCAATTTTGGTTAAAGTAGTAAAAAGAGTTTAATATCCTAAAAAGCTTGTGATTCTAGATTCGTGCTAGAACCAAAAGATTCTAACTTTATATGCTACATGTATGAAAGTATTATTGTAGATAATACTTTTCAGTGGTAATACATAGACACAAATGAAAACACTGTGAAACTTCTCCTTCCCCCAAATGCTAGAAAAAATGGTAGTTGTTGCCCAGCTGGCATGGCTCAGTGGTTGAGCACTGACCTATGAACCAGGAGGTCACAGTTCGATTCCTGGTCAGGTCATATGCCCAGGTTGTGGGCTCAGTCCCAGTGGGGGTTGTGCAGGAGGCAACCAATCAATGATTCTTCTCTCATCATTGGGGTGTGTGTGTGTCTGTCTGTCTGTCTGTCTGTCTGTCTGTCTGTCTGTCTCTCTCTCTCTCTCTCTCTCTCTCCCTCCTTCTCCCTTCCTCTCTAAAATCTTAAATGGTAGTTGTTTAATATAGCTATATAATCAAATTACTTTCTCCTACTCAAAAGAGAGAAAATGGGAAGATATAGAAAAGGATTGAGAAATACTTAAGAAAATATAAATACTGAAACACTATACTTATACTGTCACTGGGTTTATTTCTTTATATAACAAATATACCTTAACTAGCTGACATAAAACAATTCTAAATGTGCAGTTGCATGAAATCTAGTTAAAAAGAATGTGATTATTTAGATCAGAAGGCCCAAATTCAAATCCCCGCTAAAACCTATAATAAAAGCGTAATGCTAATTAGACCAGACGTCCTTCCAGATGAAGCCGAGGCAGCCGGGGCCCAGGCGGGGACCAAGCCCCTTGCACAAATTTCGTGCATCAGGCATCCAGTACTTAAATAAAACTTGACCAAGTCACTTAACCTAGCATATCAGTTTTGTTTTTTTATCTCTAAAATGAGAATAACAATACCTCTCCTACATACCTTACAGGACTTGTTGTGAGGAAGAAGTAATGTATGAAAACTCACTTTGTAAACTTTAGAATACTAGACATATGTTAGTTATTATCTTCATCCTAGGGGGTTAGAAGGACCCTCAACAAGTTAACTAGTCATCATCTTTGTAGCCAAGTAGAACTTCATGTAAAAGAGCTCAACAAGATAGTAGTCTATCCTAAAATTTAAAGAGAACAAAATTCCTTATAAATATAGTTTCAAATGGTACAATCTTTTTGAAGAGCAATCTGACAAATGGAATCACAAAACTGCTAATGCACGTTGACCACAAAATTACAAAGAATAGAAAAGTGGATTATGGAAAAAATGCTGGCTTTTTAAAAAACATACTTTGATCCTTGTTAACAAATAAATGAAATGTGTGTATGGACATTCAGATAAACAGAAAAATTAACAGGAAATAGATGAAAATTATAACAGCTGTTCTATAAAAGACAAGAATATACTTTTTGCTGTTTTCCACATTTCCTGCCATTTGTATTACTCTCACAGAGTATCACTATGCTTGGCATTAAAAGCTTAGAGAATATACTTTAGGAAAATTCATCAGGACTCATTTAAGATATAATTTAAGGAGAAACAGGTGGGGAGTTCAGTTAGAAAGCTATCCCACCATGATGGAAACTTATGTTGCCACACATTCACATATATTCTCACAAGAATTTTTAATATCATATTTACATTTCTACCATGTTCATTTTAAAAAGCAAAATTTAAGACTATTTTATCAATTTTATATAAAAGCATATATACAATATATGCATTACAAATTATGGACAGAAATAGTTAAAGAAAAAAAAACCAAGTGTTATCAGTCATTATATCTCTAGTGGTAAGGTGGATAAGGAATTTTGGAGTTTTTTATTCATTGTTATTTCTGTGCTTTCCACATTTTCTACAATGAACATGTAAAGAAAAAAAACAATTCAAAAGAGGAAAATAGTCCAGGAAAATAGTCTGTATAATAGTGTTTGTTGATAGAGAGTGAAAAGGTATGTTATGAATTTTAGAGTTATATTGCAAAGCAGAGTCAAGAGGATTTAGCAAGACAAATTCAAATGTCAGTTATTAAGTTTTATCATATTTCATTTCTAGCAGCATCTGACACAGCTGACACTTCTCCCTCCACACTTAGCTCCTAGACATCACATCCTCCTATCTCACTAGCCACTCCTTAAAATTCTTTGATAGAGCCTCCCACTTCTTTCAGATGTCTACATACTGGAGGACTTAAGGGGGTTCAGTCCTCCCTTTTCTCTTCTGTATCTACATTCACTCCTCCCTAAGCGATCTCATCTAGGACCCATCTATACTTGGATAACTCCCAAGTTATTTTTTCCATCCCCAACTCACAGATGACCTTTGGAAGAGTATAATTTAACATCTCCACTAGGTATCTCAAGCTTAACATATTGAAAATAAACACTAATACCACCTATTCTCCCGCCCCTCAATAAAACTGCCCAACCTAGGATATTCCTAGTAACAGAACCCTCATTCATTCATCCCGTTGTTCAAGCCTAAACACTCTAGAACTATCTTTAGCTCCTCTCTCCTATCCCATGTCCAAGTTATAAGCATACCCTGCTAGCTCTATCTATAAAATATCACTCATCTGAGCCCTAGCCCGTTTGGCTCAGTGGATAGAGCATCGGCCTGCAAACTGAAAGGTCCTGGGCTCAACTTTGGTCAAGGGCGCATGCCTGGGGTTGTGGGCTCGATCCCCAGTGGGGGGCATGCAGGATGCAGCCGATCAATGATTCTCTCTCATCATTGACATTTCTCTCTCTCTCTCCCTCTCCCTTCCTCTCTGAAATGTGGAATATTTTAAAGTATTTTAAAATATATATATCACTCATATGACCATTTATCTCCTCCACAGCTAACATTCCACTCATAACCACCATCATCTCTCATAAAGACTGTAAGTTTCCTAGTATCCCAGGTTCCTCTATTGTCACCCCATCACACACAAAGCTTTTTCTCCAGTCATCACTGTAATCCTTCCCAAATATGTATATCCCAGGATTCTTATACTATCCAAGGATCCCCAACAACTAAAGCACCTACTTATTAACCTCTCAGTGCCTTAAATGCTTCTATAAAGTGGAGATACTAGTGATCAGAGGGTTACTGTGATCATCAAATTAATATGTGTAAAGGGCTTAGAGAACAGTAATTGCTACATAGAAAGCCCTATAATATTAACTGTTAACTGTTTTGTTTCAAAGTATCCCCATTCATGTACCTCACAACCAAAAATTATGTATTCCTTCTCTCTTATTTTCTTCAACTTCCCTTAGAACAGCAATTCTCAACCTGTGGGTCGCGACCCCTTTGGGGGTCGAACGACCCGTTTCACAGGGGTCACCTAAGACCATGGGAAAACACATATATAATTACATATTGTTTTTGTGATTAATCACTATGCTTTAATTATGTTCAATTTGTAAAAATAAAATTGGGGTCACCACAACATGAGGAACTGTATTAAAGGGTCGCAGCATTAGGAAGGTTGAGAACCACTGCCTTAGAACAAATTAACCATTAAAAAGGGTATCTGAGATTTCTTTCTTCTAATGCACAATTGAAATAATTCACAGTAAAGAATAATCTCAGGCAAATCCTTCAAATTAGGTACTTTAAAAAGTTTAATCCAACTGCTTTTGCTAAGAAAATGAGTAGAAGTAAAGGAGAACCTGGGTTCTTTTCAGAACACTGCCTATTCTCAGGGCCCTCTCACATCTTCCCTTCCCAGGGCCATAGGCAAGCTAAGATTCAGTATTTGATATCCAACTCTTTAAAAAGTGACCAGTCCTATTCAATACAACCACTAAAATGGGAACTTTGGTTTACCCCAAAAAAGTGCAATGTCCTGAATTGTTTAGTAGACAAGTTGTTCAGCCAGCCATACCATGCAGAAAAAACAATAAGCTTTTTCCCCCATTCCCACATTTCAGAATTAGGTGTCATTCTCATTTGGAAATTTTGGCATAAAATCTAGAACCATACTCAGAAATCTCTTTTAACCTGAATTTAAATCACATTAAAATCCCTCCCCCACCCCTATACCGAAATGGCCCTAATTAAATGTGCTGAGGTCTGATGCCAGTCAGGTCTATGAGAAGTCCTCCTAACACTAACACTACTTTATTTCAGACTACTTAATTCTGGTCTCTTTTTTGGAAAAGGAGATAAAAGAAAACAGAACAAAACCATTTGGAGTTAGATTTATTAAATTTCTCAACAACTAGAATTAGTTTAAATCACTTTAGTACCATACAAAAGGGAGAACCACATTTAACATTTCTTAATTCATGCTGGCAGTACAAAAGCCAACTCAACTACTTCTATGGCAGGTATTTCCTCTATTATAAAAGTTCACATTAAGAATCAGATTTAAGAAAAAAACTAAAGACCATGATGTCTTTGCAGAGTCACAGGAATAAAGGTTAGACATCTATTTGATAAGTCTTGTGTTTTGAAACAGAGTAATACATGGATACATCCTAATAGAGCCCCCCACAGCTCTCTCCTATAACACTGCAGAAGACTCTGCAGCCTCAACTTGGCCTCCCTTCAGTTAGAGTTCTTTCCTTCATGGATAATTCATACATTTATTCCTAAAATAGGCTGTATCAGTCCATACGCCATCAAGTTTTATGTTATATGTAATTAACCATTTGGGATGAAGTTATCATTTTAGATAGTAGCATTTCCTAATTGGAAAAATACAAATACTACTACTATAAACATATATTTTTCCTCTTCAATTCCTTCATTACAATAAACTTTAAAACAGGTTTGCTGAGTTAAAGGCAAATATATTTTTTTTAGTATTTTATCTCATTATATGACTTTGCATAAAGATTACACACAATTTATAGTGTAAAGAGCTGCATACTATGCCTCAGTAAGAACTCACTGACACTGCCCTGGTCAGTGTGGCTCAGTTGGTTGGAGTGCAAGAGGCAGCCAATTAATGCTGTTTCTCTCTCACTGATGTTTCTATCTCTCTATCCCTTTCTTCTCTCTCTAGAAATCAATAAAAACAGTTTTTTAAAAATTAGGTAGCATGCCAAATTGAGGAGTGTCTTGTAGGCCAAAAGGACATTAGCTTTTTTCCTTTGTGCGAAATGGAAAGTTTCCAGAGCACTGAGAACATGAGGGTGATATGACCTAACTTATTAAAGGATCATTCTTGGTGCTCATTTGAGAATACACTGTAGAAATCCTCAAAGGCAGGAACAGGGAAGCCACTTACTGACTAAAGCAATAATCCAAATGAGAGATGGAAATGGCTAAGACCACAGTGGCAGTGAAGAAACAGAAGTACAAGTAGCCAGACTGCTGATCAATTGAATATGTGAAAGAAAAGGATATGTAAAGAATGATGCAAAGTAAGAAACTCAAAAGAAGGAGTTGCGCCCTAACTGGTTTGGCTCAGTGGATAGAGCATCAGCCTGCAGACTCAAGGGTCCCAGGTTCGATTCCGGTCAAGGGCATGTACCTTGGTTTCGGGCACATCCCCAGTAGGGAGTGTGCAGGAGGCAGCTGATCGATGTTTCTCTCTCATTGATGTTTCTAACTCTCTATCCCTCTCCCTGCCTCTCTGTAAAAAATCAATAAAATATATTTTAAAAAAAAAAAAAGGAGTTGCCATCTATAGAGAGGGGGAAGACTGTAGGAAGAATGGTACCAAGGAACCTGGGATGTGGGAAAGTAGGTATCAAGGAGTTCCGTTTTAGACATTAAGCTTAAGATGACAAATAGACATCCAAAGTAAACACAGGTGTCTAGAGTTTAGGCAAGTTAAGGCTAAGGAGATATGTATGTATATATGTATGTATGTATGTGTATTGGGATATTGAATTACAGTTTTTTAAATTATGAAACTGGGTAACATTACCACAAAAGTCAGTAGAAACAGATTTCTAAAATAATGCCTAAAATCTGAACCCTGATATACTCCAGTGTTCGGTCAGAAAGCAGCAGAGAGGAAGAAAAGAAAGAGAATAACCGAGAGAGTTGTAAATCAAAGTCAAAGTGAATAGATTATTTCAAAAGGCAGATCAACTGAGCTAAGTGGCACTAATAGGTAGAATAAAAGAGAAATGGCCCTTGGATCTGGTACTATGACAGTGACCAGTGAGGGTGAAATCTGAATTTGAAGGAGAGAAACAGCGAGGATAGAGAGCATAGAAATTCCAGGAGTTCTGTTGTGCACAGAGTGGAAGAACAGGGCAATAAAATATAAAAGATTGTATGTCATGCCCTAGTCGGTTTGGCTCAGTGGATAGAATGTTGGCCTGCGAACTGAAGGGTCCCAAGGTCAATTCCGGTCAAGGGCACATGCCAAGGTTGCAGGCTTGATTCCCAGTTGGGGGCATGTAGGAGGCAGCTGACCAATGATTTTACCTCATCATTGATGTTTCTATCTCTCTCCCTCTCACTTCCTCTCTGAAATCAATAAAAATATGTATATTTTTTAAAAGCCTGCTTAAAAAAAAAAGATTATATGAGGTAACACTGAAATTCAATTGTAAGAATGACAGAGTATATACTTCTTTACAATTCTGTCAAGCACAGATAAAACAAAAGGGTTGTTGGATATTCCATCATGTTAACTACAACCCATATCTATGGAAAACAGAATAGAAACCTAAATTCAAAACATGAAAATCTGATTTCATAAAATAATCTAAATATGTATCTAAGATATAAGGGCTAAAAATTTACTAAAGGTTTTTGTTTCACTCCCAGGCAACACTGATTATGATTTTAAGGAAAATGCTGAAACATACATACCAAAATTTCAACTGGGTTAGATGTGCCCCAATGTTTCTAAAAACAAGCACACAGAAAAGGCACTGAGACACCCACTGGCCAATTCTGGAAAAGCTACAGTGACCAGTTTAACACTGTTAATACAAGCTTGTGTGTTTGGGAAGTATCAGGGAGTACTTAGGTGCTTAAGAAAGATACATCACCCTAACTGGTTTGGCTCAGTGGATAGAGCGTCGGCCTGCTGACTGAAGGGTCCTGGGTTCGATTCCAGTCAAGGGCACGTACCGTGATTGCGGGCACATCCCCAATAGGGGGTGTGCAGGAGGCAGCTCATCGATGTTTCTCTCTCATCGATGTTTCTAACTCTCTATCCTTCTCCCTTCCTCTCTATAAAAAAATCAATAAAATATTTTTTTTTTAAAAAAGAAAGATACATCAATTGGCTGCCTGCGATATGGGCTCCACTTGGGATAGAACCTGCAATCTAGCTATGTGCCCTGACCGGGAATCAAACCCGTGACCTTCTGATGCATGGGACGACACTCCAACCAAGAGAGCCAAAGCAGCCAGAGCTAAATCTTACTTTTATTTCTTAGGTTTTTTTTTTTAAGGTGGGAGAGCACATGGGAAATAATTGTCTTCACAGTTCATCTGCATAGACCACCAATTAAGACTCACTTGTGTAAAGCTAAATATAATCATGTAAACACAACCCAAGAGGATACTAGAACTATTTAGTATGAACAATAGATTTTAACTTGATAAAAAGGACTAACTTATCACCACTTAAATTAATGTAGGTATACCTTTCATTTGCTATTTTTCTATTTGGAATGTATTTCACTGACTCAGGATCTTTTTGTTGCTGTTAATTCTCACCTGAGGATATTTTTCCATTGATTTTGAGAGAGAACAGAAAGGAGGGGGAGAGACAGAGAGACAGAAACATCGATGTGAGAGAGATACATCGATTGGTTGCTTCCCGCATGCACCCTGACCAAGGGCGGGGATCAAACCTGCAACCAAAATACATGCCCTTGACCGGAATCGAACCTGGGACCCTTCAATCCGGGACCAATGCTCCAACCACTGAGCCAAAGCAGCTAGGGCACTTACCCAGAATCTTCAAAAGGCTGGCCATTACTTATCTCTAAGGATGCTGCTACTCTTAAGGTCACTTACACAGAGAGGCCTGCTCTAACCAGCCCAAATCAAATAAACCATGACTTCCCACTGCCAATCAAACAACCACACATTTTGTATCATCTTACACTTTACTTGTAAGTGTAAGGTACACTCCATGAGGACAGGTACACTGTCTCAAACACCACTGTATCCTCCAGCAGTGGAAAGAGTCTGGCACACAATAGGGATATTTGTTAAATGAACAAACAGTACCAACTACTTTTATGCCAAAACAAATCATTATACCTCACAATTGTGGAACCATGAGCCAAACTGCTGATACCTGGAAATGCTATTTAATAAGAATGTTACCATAAAAAGAAACCAGTTTTAAAAAAAAAATGCAACTCTACTCTTATAATATGGATCTTATTATTATTTATTGGTCTCATATACCAAAAAAACAGATCTCAACTAGGCACTGTGTTTTATAACATTGTGTTCAATTTTACTCAAATAAAAGAGAAAAACCAGAGACAATCAAGGCTCAAGAAAAAGTTCTTAGAAGGTAACATCCCTATGTGGAGAAAAAGGAACACTTGTGCACTGCTGGTGGGAATGCAGACTGGTGCAGCCACTATGGAAGGCAGTATGGAGGTTCCTCAAAAAATTGGAAATGGAACTCCCATTTGACCCTGTGATCCCACTTCTAGGAATATATCCCAAGAAACCAGAAACACCAATCAGAAAGGATATATGCACCCAGATGTTCATAGCAGCACAATTCACCATAGCTAAGATCTGGAAACAGCCTAAGTGCCCATCAGTAGATGAATGGATTAGAAAACTGTGGTACATCTACACGATGGAATACTATGCTGCTGTTAAAAAGAAAGAACTCTTACCATTTGCAACAGCATGGATGGAACTGGAGAGCATTATGCTATGTGAAACAAGCCAGTCAATGAAGGAAAAATACCACATGATCTCACTCTTTCATGGATAATTAAGACCATTACAAACTTTTGAACAATAATAAATACAGTGCAGAGCTGACTCAAACCGATTGTCGGAC
>NW_005871235.1:507364-524779 GCF_000147115.1 Myotis lucifugus | reverse complement strand
TGTATGGGTGGCTCAATTGATTGCCAGCATCGTCCTGTACACCAAAAAGTTGAGGGGTCGATTCCAGGTCAGGCATATACCTAGGTTGCTGGTTCGATCCCTGGTCAGGGTGTGTACAGGGAGACAAATGATCTACACTTCTCTCTCATATTGATGTTTCTCTCTCTTTCAAAATCAAGAAAAACATATCCTCAGGTGAAGATTTTAAAAAAAAATTAAAAGTGCCCTGGCTGGTAGTTCAGTTGGCTAGAACATTGGTCCAATATGCCAAGGTTACCAGTTCGATCCCTGGTCAGGGCACATACAAGATGCAGCAATGAATGCATAAATAAGTGGAACAACAAACTGATGTTTCTCTCTCTCTCTCTCTCTCTCTCTCAAATCAATAAATGTAATTTTTTTTAAAGTCCATACAACCCAAAACAATCTACACATTCAAGACAATCCCTATCAAAATTCCAATGGCATTTTTCACAGAACTAGAGAAAACATCCCTGTCCAAGTAGGTCAGTGGTTGGAGCTTTCTCCTGATATGCAAAGGTTGCAGGTTAGATCCCTGGTCAGGATACATGCAAAATTCAGCCAATGAGTGCATAAATGAGTGGAACAACAAGTCAATGTTTCTCTCTCTCTCTCTCTCTCTCTCTCTCTCTCTCTCTCTCCCCCTCCTTCCCTCCCTTCCCCATTCCTCTCTCAAAAATATCAATTTAAAAAATCCTAATACTTATATGGAACTACAAAAGACCCCCCCACCCCAAAAGCAAAGCAATCCTGAGGAAAAAAATAACAAAGCTGGAGGCAGCACACTTCCTGATTTCCAACTATATTACAAAGCTATAGTAATTACAATAGTATGGTATTGGCATAAAAACAGACACATAAAATCAATGGAATAGAACAGAGTCCAGAAATAAACCCATGCATATATGGTCAATTAATTTATGACAAAGAAACCAAGAATATAAAATGAAAAAATGACAGCCTCTCAATAAATGATGCTAGGGCCCTGACCTGTTTGGCTCAGTGGAGAGTGTTGGCCTGAGGACTGAAGGGTCCCGGGTTCGATTTCAGTCAAGGGCATGTACCTTGGTTGCGGGCACATCCCCAGTAAGGGGTGTGCAGGAGGCAGCTGATCGGTGTTTCTAACTCTCTATCCCTCTCCCTTCCTCTCTGTAAAAATCAATAAAATATATTTTTTTTAAAATAAATGATGCTAGGAAAACTGGAAGCCAGATGCAAGACTGAAAACTGGACCCCTTATCTTACACCATACCAGTAAAATCAATGCAAAAGAAGACAAGACAGGAATTAAGCTACTTGCCATCACTGTTTGGCAATAAATTTTTGGATTTGACACCAAAAGTAAGGGCAACAAAAGCAAAAATAATCAAATGGGACTACATCAAATCAAAAAGCTTCTACACAGCAACGGAAACCATCAACAAAACAAAAAGACAACTTATGGAACAGGAGAAAATATTTGCAAATCATTTTTTTTTGATAAGTGATTAATATACAAGATATATAAAGAACTCATACAAGTCAACAGCAAACAAAAAAAATTTAATAGGCAGATGAACAGAACAGACATTCCTCTAAAGACATACAAATGGAAAAAAAAAGGAGACATATGTGCTCAATATCACTAATTATCAGGAAAATGAAAATCAAAACCACAATTCAGTAGTTCCTCACACCCTGTTAGAATGACTATTACCAAAAAGATAAGTTAAGTGTTAGTGAGGATGTGTAGAAAAGGGAATCCTTGTGCTATTGGTGATATGTAAACTAGTGCAGCCACTATTAAAAACAATATAAAATTCCTAAAAATATTTAAAAATAGAACTGCCACATAATCTAGCACTCCCACACCTAGGAATAAAGATATGGTATACATACATACATACACACACACCACACACACACACACACACCACACACACACTGGAATATTATTTATCCATGAGAAAGAAAATCCTGCCATTTGGAAAAAGAAAAAAGAGAAAGAAATCCTGCCACTTGGGATAACAGGGATGAACCTTGAGGGCATTGTGCTAAGTGAGATAAGGCAGACAGAAAAGACAAATACTGCAGGGTATCACTTTCGTGTGAAATCTTAAAAAAAAAAAAAAGTCAAACTAAGGATAAAAACGTGATCGCCAGGAGTTTTGGGGTGGGAGAAAATAGAGTTGGGTTGAGGTTGACAAAAGGGTACAAACCTTCAACTATAGATAAGTAAACTCTGAGAACTTAATGTAAAACAGGGTGACTACTGTGGATAACCACTGTATCGTACTTTTGAGATGACTAGAATAGAACTTAAATGTTCTCACACATACAAAATAAGATAAATATGTGAGGTGATGGTTATTAACTAACTAAATGGGGGAATCCTTTTACAATGCATATGTATACCAAATCACCATAATGTACACTTTAAATATCTTACAATTTTATGTCAATTATACCTCAATAAAGGTAATTTAAAAATGTATATAAGCTTGATATAAAAAAGTGTCAACTCTGCAATAAATTTAGAACATGTACAAGAATTATTAGAACTTGGAACACAAGGAAAATAATTCTAATAAACCTAAACATACCTGATAAATTTAAATATCCCGAGGTAAGGGTCCTAATTCAATGACAAGAAATGAATTAATACTATATGTATTTAGTCTTAAAGCAACTGTATATACAGTAAAATATATCTCATTCCATTCCACAATGTAGGTTTAGAAGTCAATAAATACTTTATCTTCAATAAGTCTCTCTTGGCTCTTATGAGCATTTTGGACTGGGTGATCTCTTACCAGGTTAATTTCAGCCAAGATTCTAATTCAAGCCCTTCATAAGAAAAATGAAGTGAATAGCAGAGAAAAATAAGGCTCATTTTTGTTATTACACCTTCATAAGCATTTACCAGCTTTTTTTTAAAGTCCTCACCTGAGGATATTTTTTTCCATTGATTTTTAGAAAGTAGAAGGGAGGGAAGAGGGGGAGGGAAAGAGAGAAACACCAACGTGAGAGAGACACATCAATTGGTTGCCTCCCACACTCGCCCCAACTGGGGTAAGATCTAACCTGCAACTGAGATACATGCCCTTGACTGGGAACTGAACCTGTGACCCTTGGGTCCCCAAGCCGACACTGTAACCACTGTGCGAGATTGGCCACGGCTAATCCCTTATTTTATTTCACATATTTTTAATAATCTGTTTTCCTAGTCTCTCAATTAGATGAATGAATATACTAGGTATTTAAGATACACCATGGCTCAGTGGTTGAGCATTGACCTGTGAATCAGGAGGTAATGGTTCGACTCCTGGTTGGGGCACATGCCTGGTTTGTGGACTCAATCCCCAGTGTGGGGGGCGTGCAGGAGGCAGCCAATCAATGGTTCTTTCTCATCATTGATGTTTCTATCTCTCTCTCCCTCCTTTTCTGAAATCAATAAAAATATTTTTTTTAAAAGAAAGATACACTACTAAGTCCAAGGACACTTCACAGAAGGTCTTTGAATAAAGTTCATCATTTCATTATAAAACATTAAGAACTTAACTCTTAGATAAATGATCCAATCAAAAAATGGGCAAAGGATTTAAATAGACACTTTTCAAAAGAGGACATACAGAAGGCCCAGAGAGAGATGAAAACATGCTCCAAGTCACTAATCATCCGAGAGATGCAAATCAAAACAACAATGAGGTACCATCTCACACCTGTCAGAATGGCTACCAACAACAAATCAACAAGTGCTGGTGAGGATGTGGAGAAAAAGGAACCCTCCTGCACTGCTGGTAGGAATGCAGACTCGTGCAGCCACTGTGTAAGACAGTATGAACTTTCCTCAAAAAGTTAAAAATGGAACTCCCATTTGACCCAGTAATCCCACTTCTAGGACTATATCCCAAGAAACCAGAAACACCAATCAGAAAGGATATATGCACCCCTATGTTCACAGCAGCACAATTTACAATTGCTAACACTTGGAGTGCGGGAAACGAGTTAAGTCGGCTCGCGTGAATTGCGCGTACTCCGCGGGAGCCGTCTTTAACTCGGTTCATATAGATTTGCGGTGGAGTGCGGGAAACGTGTAAACTCGGGCCGATTGTAACTGCGTATTACCAAATATTTGTTTGTAATCCACCCTTTTGGTGGATGGAACAAAACCAAAAGACAGAGCCATCTTATATTTTGGCGGGAAATTCACCCGCACTCCACTAAGATTTGGAAACCTAAGTGCCCATCAGCAAATGAGTGGATTAAAAAGCTGTGGTACATCTACACCAGCCGTGGGCAAACTATGGCCCAAGGGCCGGATCCGGCCCGTTTGAAATGAATAAAACTAAAAAAAAAAAGACCGTACCCTTTTATGTAATGATGTTTACTTTGAATTTATACTAGTTCACACAAACACTCCATCCATGCTTTTGTTCCGGCCCTCGGGTCCAGTTTAAGAACCCATTGTGGCCCTCGAGTCAAAAAGTTTGCCCACCCCTGATCTACGCAATGGAATACTATGCCACTATAAAAAAGAAGGAACTTTTACCATTTGCAACAGCATGAATGGAACTGGAGAGCATTATGCTAAGCGAAATAAGCCAGCCTGAGATAAACATCACATGATCTCACTCATATGTGGGATATAATGATCAACATAATTTGATGAACAAGAATAGATCCAGAGACAAATGGTAGGAAAGGAAGGGGTTAGAGAGCAAAGGACTTGTATGCATGCATAACCAATGGACAAGCCACTGGGGGAGGTGGGAGCTTGCGCGGGGTGGGAATGGCTGGGGGAGGGGGGAAGTCAATTGGGGTAAAAGACATATGTAAAACTTTAGACAAAAGAAAAAAAAAGAACTTAACTCTTGTTTATATATTAATCAGCCTATAGTAAAATTGGTTCCCTTATACATCCTTTCTCTTAAAGGCACAAAACCTATCAGTGATTTTAAGTGAGCACTTAACGTATTTTTAAAATCCATGAACCCACCCTAGCCAGTTTGGCTCAGTGGATAGAGCATCAGCCTGCGGACTGAAAGGTTCTGGGTTCGATTTCGGTCAAGGGCACATGCCCAGGTTGTGGGTTCAATCCCCAGTTGGAGATGTGCAGGAGGCTGATCAATGATTCTCTGTCATCATTGATGTTTCTCTCTCTCTCTCTCCCTCTCCTTCCTCTCTGATTAAAAAATAATAATAAAATAAAATCCATGAACCTATTATGGCAACCTAAAAAAAAAAGAGCCAAAAAAATAATAATAATTTTCCACTTCTGGCATTAGATGTGATCATTTCACCAACTCCTTACTTTGGAAAATGGTAATGAAACCTCAATTCTTTGACTTTAATATGCCTCTTCAGTAGGCTCTGCAGTACAGAGTAACCAGATAATGAGGGAGAATTTTTCTTTACCAGAAGAATGCCAACAAATAAATGTAAAAGAAAAGATAGAATTAGAAAATCATCCCTTTGCTACAACTGATTATCAATGAATGCATAAAACCATTACAGGAAAGGCTAAAGAGGAACTAAAGATTTTCATGTTGCCAAAGTTATATACCCCTAAAGAATATTTGTTATCCCAAGTATTTAGGAAGAAAAGTTTTGGCTGTTGCCACCTTAACCCAGTAATAGTTATTAATATATTTTTTAATTGATTTCAGAGAGGAAGGAAGAGAGAGAGAGAAACATCAATGATGAGAGAAACATTGACCGGCTGCCTCCTGCAACCAAGATTACTTTATCCAGCAAAGCTATCATTCAGAATTGAAGGTCAGATAAAGAGCTTCACAGATAAGGAAAAGCTAAAGCAGTTCATCACCACCAAACCAGTATTATATGAAATGCTGAAAGGTATCCTTTAAGAAGAGGAAGAAGAAGAAAAAGGTAAAGATACAAATTATGAACAACAAATATGCATCTATCAACAAATGAATCTAAGAATCAAGTGAATAAATAACCTGATGTACAGAATGAACTGGTGATTATAATAGAATCAGGGACATAGAAAGGGAATGGACTGACTATTCTTGGGGGGGAAAGGGGTGTGGGAGATGCGGGAAGAGACTAGACAAAAATCGTGCACCTATGGATGAACACAGTGGGTGGGGAGTAAGGGCGGAGGGTGGGGTGAGAGCTGGAAGGAGGGGAGTTATGGGGGGAAAAAAGAGGAACAAATGTAATAATCTGAACAATAAAGATTTAATTAAAAAAAAAGAACTAAGTTGGAGGGATCAGTTATACTGATATCAGATATCAAGTTATACTATAAAGCCACTGTGGCCAAAACAGCCTGGTAATGGCACAAGAACAGGCATACAGGTTAATGGAACAGAACAGAGACCCCAGAAATCGACCCAAGCCATTACACTCAATTAATATTTGACAAAGGAGGCAAGAGAGTATAATGGAGTCAAGACAGTCTCTTCAGTAAATGGTGTTAGGAAAACTGGACAAGTACATGCAAAAAAAATGAAACTAGACCACCAATTTACACCATACACAAAAATAAACTCAAAATGGATAAAATCCTAGAAGAAAACATAGGCAACAAACTCTCACATCTCTTGTAGCAATATGTTTGCAGACTCATCACCTAGGGCAAAGTAAACTAAGGAGAAAAGTAACAATTGGGGCTGCATTAAAATAAATAGCTTCTGCACAGCAAAAGAAGCCATCAACAAAATGAAAAGGGGGCCCACTGTATGGGAGAACATAGTTGGCAATGATACATCTGATAAAGGGTTAATATCCAAAATATAGCCCTAACCAGTTTGGCTCAGTGGATAGAGTGTCAGCCTGCAGACTGAGGGGTCCCGGGTTCAATTTCGGTCAAGGGCATATACCTTGGTTGTGGGCACATACCCAGTGGGGGGTGTGCAGGAGGTAGCTGATAGATGTTTCTCTCTCCCTTCCTCTCTGCAAAAAAATCAATAAAACATATTTTTAAAATATATATATCCAAAATATATAAGGAGCTCATACAACTTAAAAGAGGACAAACCAACCCAATTAAAAAATGGGCAAAGGACCTAAATAGACACTTCTCCAAAGTGGACATACAAATGGCAAGAGATAGATGAAAAAATGCTCAAAGTCATAATCATCACAGAGATGCAAATTAAAATGACAATGAGGTATCATTTCACACCTGTCAGAATGGCTACCATCAACAAATCAACAAATGACAAGTGCTGTCAAGAATGTGGAGAAAAGGGAACCCTAGTACACTGGTGGGAATGCAGATTGGTGCAGCCATTATGGAAAACAGTATGGCGTTTCCTCAAAAAATTAAATATGGGACTGCCATTTGACCCAGTGATCCCACTTCTAGGAATATATCCTAAGAAACCTGAAACACCAATGAGAAAAAAATGTATACACCTCTATGTTCATAGCAGCACAATTTACTATAGCTAAGATCTGGAAACAGCCCAAGTGCCATTCAGTAGATGAGTAGATAAAATGTTGTGGTACATTTACACCATGGAATATTATGCAGCAGAAAAAAAGGTTTTCTTACCCTTTGGTACAGCATGCAGGGACCTGGAAAGTATTATGCTAAGCGAAATAAGCAAGTCAGAAAGACAAGTATTACATGATCTCACTCATATGTGGAATCTAATGAACAAAATAATCTGGTGAACAAAATAGATCCAGAGATATAGAAGCATGGAACAGACTATCGAAACTCAGAAGGAAAGCAGGGTGGGAAGAGATCAACCAAAGAACTTGTATGCAGATATGCATACCCACTGACACAGACAATGGGTGGTGAAGGCCTGGGATGGGGACCCAGGGGGACAATAAGGGGACATATGTAATACTTTCAACAATATCATTTTTTTAATTCACATCCTATATAATAAAGAGGTAATATGCAAATTGACCATCACTCCAACACAAGATGGCCACCCCCATGTGGTCAAAGATGGCCGCCACAAGATGGCCAGCAGGGGAGGGCAGTTGTGGGTGATGAAGCCTGCAAGGGAGGGCAGTTTGGAGCGACCAGGCCTGCAGGGGAGGGCAGTTGGGGGTGACCAGGCCTGCAGGGGAGGGCAGTTGGGGGCAACCAGGCCGGCAAGGGAGGACAGTTGGGGGCGACCAGATCGGCAGGGGAGGGCAGTTAGGGGCAATCGGGCTGGCAGGGGAGCAGTTAGGCATCGATCAGGCTGGCTGGGGAGTGGTTAGGGGGTGATCAGGCTGGCAGGCAGAAGCAGTTAGGGGCAATCAGACAGATAGGCAGGCTAGCAGTTGGGAGCCAGCAGTCCTGGATTGTGAGAGGGATTCTAGATTGGAGAGGGTGCAGGCTGGGTTGAGGGACACACACACCCCTGTGCACAAATTTCGTGCACCAGGCCTCTAGTCTATATAATAAAATCCTAAGCGACCGTTATGGCAGAACAACTGGTCGCAATGATGCCACTGACCACCAGGGGGCAGACGCTCAACGCAGGAGCTGTCCCCTGGTGGTCAGTACGTTCCCACAGGAGGAGTGCCGCTCAGCCAGAAACCAGGCTCACAGCTGGCGAGCGCAGCAGCAGGAGCCTCTCCAACCTCCGCGGCAGTGCTAAGAAGCAACGAGCCGAGTGTAAGGAGCAAGCAGGCGGGCAGTAAGAAGCGAGGGATCCCGGGTTGCAAGAGGGATGTCTGACTGCCAGCGAGGTGTCCTGGGACTGTGAGAGGATGCAGGTCCGGTTGAGGGGGACTACACACACACACACACACACACACACCGCCGCCCTCACTGTGGAATGAATTTCGTGGCACCGGGCTTTCTAGTAAACTACACAATTGGGGGGGGGGGTATTATCACTAAATAAAGTATTTACCATTTTCAACAGACACCCTTACATAGCAAGCTTTCATTAAGCTTTAAGTATACACTAAGCAGGTGTTCTCCCAAAGAGATGTACATAACTAAAGGAATGCACACAAGCCTGGCAGGCATGGCTTAGTGGCTGAGCATCGACCTATGAACCAGGAGGTCACGGTTCGATTCCCAGTCGAGGGCACATGCCCAGGTTGTGGGATCGATCCCCAGTAGGGGGGGCATGCAGGAGGCAGCTGATCAATGATTCTCATCATTGATGTTTCTACCTCTCTCCCTTTCCCTTCCTCTCTGAAATCAATAAAAATATTTTAAAAAGAAAAAATAAAAAAGAAGCACCCTAATCTGTCCTTTCAAGACAAAGCTGACAGTTTAGTAATGAGTAAAAAATATTACTTTTCTAAAAATAATTTGGGCTACGGAAATTATGCTTAGAAATGTTTCCATCATTCTGTGGTTTGTGACTAAAAATGTAATGTGGCACCTATAAAAACTCTTACTGGACACTTAAAATTTTCCCAAATAAAAAGATTTAGTGGAAAAATTGAGGTAGAGTAGGAGGATGCTGCACAAACATGCTCCCAGGAACAAGATGGAATTACAACTGAAATACAGAAAGGCTTCCTGAATTAATCAATGGAAAACTCACAGGAGAGAACCCTTATACCCAAGGACCAAAGGTGAGGCCGCAGAGACTGGTAGAGGCATGAAAGGGCTGGCCAGGCACCCACAGATGGCAACTGAAGTCCCAGAGAGATAACTCAGCTGTGGGGGGGAGCCACAGATAACTCTGGGATCTAATCCCAAAGCTGGGCTCCCCAGCAGAGAGCACCAAACTGAGGAGGGTACCCACATAACATCTGGCTGTGAAAAGCAGTGGGGTATTGCCTGCCAGGGAGTGGCAGCTGAAAGTTCGGGCACCCTCTTAAAGGCCAATGCACAAAAATTCCCTGTGGAGCCACCCACCTTGTGCTCTGGCAGAGGGAAGGTGAAGTGGACTAGAGCTGTGAGAGCAGAACCCAGGACTGGGGTCTTAGGGGATAGAGCTCAGAAGGCAGATACCCCAAGTTTCCTGGGCTGAGTCATTCCCTCACACAGCAGAGGACATCTTTCCCACACAGACATTTGCCTTGCCTGGGGGAAACACACCCTACTGGCCATTTAAGAGATTAAAAGTAACAACCTCTAGGCAGAAGCAACTGCCCCACCCTGTTGAAAAAACTCTTGCCACACTTGAGGACGATTGCCTGGGGGCAATTCAAGTCGGAATCCTATTAGTCCATAGTCAGAGAAGGTCTCTGGAGGCTTTGAGTCTTTGCCTGGTCCAATTAGTCAGAAACAGCCTTTAACACTGTCCTGCACTAGAGATTGAGAGGCGTAGAGGATCTACCTAAAACATAGTCACAAACCCAAAGAGACAACCAAAATGAGGAAACAAAGAAACAACCCCCAAATGAAAGAACTAGTGAATTCTCCAGAAGAGATAAATGAAGCAGAGATAAGAAATTTATCTGAAACAGAGGCTCAGAGTAATGATGTTCAAAATGCTCAACAGTATAAAAAAGATATAGTAACTATGAAAAAAGAACAGTCTGAGATAAAGAATGACATACACAAATAAAGAACACATTGGAAAGAATACACAGCAGATTAAGGGAAGCTGAGGACCAAGGAATCAGTGAATTAGAAGATAAGAGTTGAAAATATCACTCAATTAGAGAACCAAAAAGAAAAAACTATTAAAAAACAGGACAGCTTAAGGGAGCTGTGGGACAATGTGAAATGTAACAATATTAGAATAGTAGGCGTGCCAGAAGAGGCAGAAAGGGAGAAAGGAATAGAGAAGGCGTTAGAAGAAATAATGGTAGGAAACTTCCCTAACCTGGTAAAGCAGCGGTTCTCAACCTGTGGGTCGCGATCCTTTCACAGGGGTCGCCTAAGACCATCGGAAAACACATATATAATTGCATATTGTTTTTGTGATTAATCATTATACTTTAATTATGTTCAATTTGTAACAATGAAACTGGGGGTCACCACAACATGAGGAACTGTATTAAAGGGTCGCAGCATTACGAAGGTTGAGAACCACTGTAGTAAAGGAAAAAGTCACAGAAGTTCAGAGGCACAGAGAACCCCAAACAAGAAGAACCCAAACAGACCCAGGCCCAGACACATCATAATTAAAATGCCAAGAATTAAAGACAAAGAGAGAATCTAATGGCAGCAAGAGAAAAGAAAACTGGTACCTACAAAGGAGTTCCCATAAGGCTGACACCTGATTCCTCATCAGAAACTCTACAGTCCAGAAGGGAATGGCATGAAGTACTTAAGGTAATGGAAACCAAGGATCAGGGACCAAGATTACTATATCCAGGGAGGCTATCATTCAAAATAGTCAAATAAAAAGCTTCCCAGACAAAAAAAAGGCTAAAGCAGTTCATCCCCACCAAGCCAGCATTACAAAAAATGATAAAGGGATTGCTGTAAGGGACTGCTGAGAAGAAGAATTAGAGAGAGAAACCTAGCCATACAGAATTAAAATGGCTATAAATAAGTACCTCTCAATAACCCTAAATGTAAATGAAATAAATGCTCCAATCAAAAGGTGTAGGGTAGCTGAATGGATACAAAAACATAACCCAACTATATGCTGTCTACAAGAGACCCATCTCAAAAAAAAAAAAGACACACACAGGATGAAAGTGAAGGGATGGAAAAAAATTTTCCATGCAAATGGAAAAGAAAAAAAAGCTGGAGTAGCAATACTCATATCCGACAAAATAGTCTTTAAAAGAATCATGCTAAGTGAAATAACCCAGTCAGAGAAAGATAAATATTATATGATCTCACTCATTTGTGGAATATAATGAACATAAACTGAGGAACAAATATAGAACGGGGGGGGGGGGGATATTCTAGAATATAATAGAAGTAATCCTGTTATTTGCAGATTTTTAATATTTCCTACAACTTTTGTGATATCACACTATGTTAGTACAGTTTGGGTATTATTATACTTAAAATCCTTTTATTCTTGAAATATTAATGTTTACTGCATGTAATATTATTATATGTAAGATCATTTTTCTTGAGTAATTGATATTGCATGTAACATTATTATATTTAAAATCATTTTTGAGATATTAAAAAAAGATTCAGAGAATTTTGAGCTCAAATGGTAAATATTTTAAAACATAGACTTCCTATTAGTGTAAAAGAACAACACACTAAAGGTGGCAGATATGTTCCAATGTAGCTGCAAATAACAGACTTTGTATACTCGATAAAACAAAAAACTAGGCTTATGACTTGTTAGTAGAACCTACAGTGAACTTTTTCTATTTGAATACATGTATCTTTCTTGGGTTTATCTTTTTCATCCACAACAGTCATTAAAATCAAATTCAACTTAGAACCAGATGTATAAAAAATTGTATTAGAATGATAAGATGAAATTTTCAAAAAAAAAAAAAAAGTTAAGTACCATAAACCCTCAATTTTGCAAACCTCGATTTAATGGACTTTGGATTTAATGGACAAAATTTGCAGTCTATATGTCATGTAAAAATTAGCACCCTGTTAATTTTTAAATGATTTTAACCAAAATTTGCTTATAAGTTAACAGGTTATTTTTTGTAATTAATTTACTGTTATGTCTAATCAATTCTGAATAGGTCCTAAGTTGGAAAAACACTGTAGTAATTTCCTGACATAATATTACATATACATATCTACAACTACAGTCTACATATTTAAATCCAAGAATCACCAATGTAAACAACGTTTGCTGAATGATTAGCACGTAACCACACTGCAGTAACTGGTTTTGTTGTGGGGTGGTATGAGTTTTTGCAGCAGTTTTAATGCATACTGGCCAATGTTCCATATGCTAAGCCATACGCCAGCGGTGTGCATGTGTTTACTCACGGTGATTGGTGAATGCACCCATTCACTAGACCTAGTCAATATACATTTAAAGTTACAGTAATACACATAAGTAAGTATATCCAATCATACTGCACTCCAAAAAACATTCTTATACAATTGTAATTAATTCTTAAAGTGTAAATACCACTTACGTTATCTATAGCTAATCATTTCAATCTTTTTTATAGTTAATAATTTTTAAATGCCTATTGTATGTTACATTGGACTGTAACATATTAGCACAGTAGGATAAGTATTTTTAAAAATAAAAGTACTGATAAGCACTCAAAAAGGTCTTATAATAAATATACTTCATGAAATGAAGCCTGAGGTATACAATTAGTGATTCTGACACCTACCCCTTCAGGGTGCAGCAATACAAGAATCTAATCTCCCTTTAAATTTTTTTAAATGTTTTTACTGATTTTTAGAGAGAGAGGGAGAAGGAGAGAAACATCAATGTGACAGAGAAACATCTATCAGCTGCCTCACACACACACACTACCACCCCATCCCCACACTGAACCTATGCCCTCACCAGGAATTGAACCAGCAACCTTTTGTGCACAAGGATGACACTCAACCAACTGAGCCACACTGGCCAGGGCCCTTTAATATCTTTAATATGAGCAACTGACCATGATCGATGAACAGAAATCTGAATTTACAAACTGAGACCCAAGCAAGTTCCATTAGCTAGGAGTAAAAAATAGATATGGAGCATAGAAAAGTTTTTGGCAAGTGAAGCAGAATCAGCACTGAAAACAAACCCAGTATTCAAACCTCACAGGATGACCTGTGAGCTGGTCAGTAAAAGGTTCTAATCTTAACCTAACCTCCCTGGAGTAAACTACAGAAGCTATGCTTGAGATGGTTAGCTGTTGACCAATATCCATTCAGCCATCCTTCCTCATTTACTAGAATTCCTGTTATTTACATGGTCACCCAAAATAAAGACTACACTTTTCAATCTACCTTAACTACTAGATGTGGCCACAAGTTATGGCCAACAGAATATAAGATAAAATGGTACACGCAACTTTCAGGATATGATGGTAAAAGAAGGAGCATACCTTCCCCTTCCCCTTTTCTCTTTTATTGACTAGAATTCCAACTTGACAGCTGGAGGAGCCATGTCAAACTATGCAGTAAGCCTTGAAATCGGGATCATACATGTAGAGGAGCTTAGGTCCCTGACACTGTGGAGCTCCATACCAGCTCTCAGTTATTTTTTTGAGTTAATACATGACCAAATAAATTTTTTCTTTACATCACTGTTATTTGGAGTTTTCTGTCACTCCAAGCTGAACCTAATCCTAGGCCAAAGATGACCCAGTGCATTACAGTCCATGAGAACCAAATCCATGACAGCAACCAACTAGGAAAAGAACAAAGAGCCTGGAATAGAGAAAGCATTTCTGGGGTCAGCCTAAATGCTGAAACTACCTAGGTCTGGTTTAGGGAAATCCAGGTAACTAATTTTCTTAATGTTCTATAACAACAGGAATCAACAACCACCAAGGAATTATAAAATTCAACTCTGGCTGCAAGGCAAGTACACCTGGTAGACAGGAAAGGGGTCCTATTAACAAGCTAATTTCTCTCCGCCCACTAAAAGTCAGCCAGTCTCATCCTGGAGATCCCAGAAGAATCACAGATACAGCTCTCCTTTATCAGAATTCTTTTTTAATCAACATCCTAAACAAAACAAAGGGCATAGAGATTTTATTATTCATTTTTCATACTAGCTGGGGAAAAAAACAGAAGAGTAAAAAAAGTATGGGTTAATGTGACAAAGGAATAGAAGATCAAAACCTAGGTCAAGTATTTGCTCAAGGATCCTTAATTTTCTTTACACCAAAATTATTTTTGAATTTTAAAGTAGAATAATTCACTACTTTAAAGATTAAATAAGTTAAATATCAACTTTTGCACATCTAGTATGAAATAATATTCTATGATTATGAAAAACAAGTACATTTAATCAAGTTGGTACCACATTAAATAATTATCAAACTAAGAATCCTAGCCTTTCAAATTACAAAATCATAGTTCAGCCTTTCTGCCCAAAGACTACCCATTATCCACATACGGTACCATAAAAAAATTTTTAAATATTTTTTATTGATTTCAGAGAGGAAGGGAAAGGGAGAGATAGAAACATCAATGATGAGAAAGAATCATAGATTGACTGCCTCCTACACGTCCCCCAACTGGGGACCAAGCCTGCAACCCAGTCACATGCCCTGACCAGGAATCGAACCATGGACCTCCTGGATCATAAGTAGATGCTTAACCACTGAGCCATGCTGGCCGGGCCATAAAACTTTTTTACTCCATAATTATTAAAATGTATGAACATCCAATAATGGGACAAAGCATTTTGATTAGAAACATCCTCTTTTAATAATACAAATAGGTCTGGAACTGTTAAAGAACTGTCAGTCAAGTTTAAATTGGGTATATATTAGTATGATAAGCTTCTTGCTTAAATGCTGACCTGAGATCACGGACAAGGTATACTGATAGAGTAAACAATTAATTCTGAAAGGAAAAAACCTTGTTTTCAGATAAAGAATGAAGCTGAAAAGAATTCAGCTGGGAAAAAGGAAGAGGTAGACAGGTGATAGAACTCAAAAAATAAACTGTAAAATGGTAAACAAGCATATTACACACTTCAAAATGTTCCAGGATAAGAGGTTTAAAAACAATTCTCTTTCATACTTCTGTACAAAACCAGGACTCAAAGTGGTCAGGCTCATTCTATTATTATTCTAAAACAACAAAGTTACAGGTTTTAAAAAGCATGTTAAAGCTAATTTGGAAATATGACCCTTCCTAATGAGAAATTTCAAACTTATACTGTTATATCTTCAGAAATGACTCATAGCTGTTTCTTAACTATACTTTAATAAAATTTAAAAATTTTAAATTTATAAATAAAAGAGTGTTTCCTGACCAATGACAGCTATAAAATGATCAGATGATCATTAATTTGGGAGGGGGGGACCTTTGCCTTTCTACTCAAAACACAGGTAATTAGAATACATCATTATCAGGTGGTGGTAGTCCAATAACCAGATAGCAATCTTGTTTTTAAATTTTATTTTATTTTTTAGTGAGGGAGAAAGAGAAACATTGTTTTGTTGTTCCACTTATTTGTGCATTCACTGGCTGATTCTTGTATGTTCCCTGACTGGGGATCGAGTCTGCAACCTTGGTATATCATCGGGACAATGCTCTAAGCAACTGAGTTACCAGGCCAGGGCCAGCAATCATGTTTTAGACTAGTTTTTCAAAGTAGTCTTATGAGAGTTGTCGAATGTATAGTTTCTCCTATTTAAGAAAATTAAAAACTAAAATAACCAAAATATGCCTCGGCCAGTGGCTCAGTTGATTGGAGCGTCGTCCAGTACACAATCACATCCAGTACACAATCAAACCCGGTTGCAGGTTTGATTCCTAGTCAGGGCACATACCTAGGTTGCAAGTTCCATCCCCATTTAGTGCTCATATGGGAGGCAACTGATCAATGTTTCTCTCTCACATCAAAGTTTTCTCTCTCTCCCTTCTCTTGCCAAGGTGATAAACTTTCAACATCTCAGGCTGCTAGTAAGTCCTACCCTTTCCACTTTCCAGCATTTTCTCATTTCCACTAGGATATATCTCTAATTCTACAAGGTGTTTGCCTCTCTTTTCTGTTTGCTCTCTTCTAAACATACTCCACTTTCACCAAAATCCATTTAAGTATAACTCAAAATGATTATTTAATATTAATCATCAACCTTACAGAAATAAAGTTTTATTCTTAGAGGCTATGCATGTTCTTAAAAGGCTAATCAGTTACTCTTCTCTAACATTCAATTAAGAGTATACACTGTCTTAACCAATATATTTTCATCTCATTTGCATGACTACTTTGCATATATTAAGTTTGTATTTTCTTGTTCAAATGCAATTCTCAAAAATAAGAACAATGGCACAAGAGGTTCACTGAAGCTCAGAAGTAAAAAAAAAAATTTTAAATGACAGATACTACCACTCAAAATAATGTGCAGATCCATATGTGTAATTAATTTGTACAAAAAGTTTGCTACCCCCCACAAATAAAGTACAAATAAGAAGAAGAATTCTGAAGACATGAATTTTTTGGACCAGAGGGCCACTGTGGTTAGTTCAATGTACTGTCTGGAAATACTGTTCAAGAGAAGTATGAAGCCATAAAAAGTTGTAAACACCTTTTAAACAAATCTCAGTGATACACTAAGGACACTAATCATTTCTCCAGAAGAAGTACAATATAATTTTTCGAATATTACAAATGAAACCTGCCTCAAACGATAAAGCCCCAAGCTATAGATCTATGATTAAACATTAAAAATTTGTGTGTCAGCCCAGCCAGTGTGGCTCAGTGGTTCAGTGTCAACCTATGAACCAGGAGATCACGGTTCAATTCCCCATCAGGGCAATTGCCCAGATTGCTGGCTCGATCCCCAGTAGGGAGCCTGCAGAAGGTAGCCAATGGATGATTCTTTCTCATCATTGATGTTTCTATCTCTCACCCTCTTCCTTCCTCTCTGAATCAATAAAATATTTAAAACAAAATCTGTGTACTAATTAAAGGACCAAATCACACTACTACCGAGAAA
>NW_005871235.1:491017-507264 GCF_000147115.1 Myotis lucifugus | reverse complement strand
ACTTTGCTCGGAAGGAAGCAGCACGTGCTTAAATCCTTATTAAATAACACTGCCTGATGTCATATATTACCAATGTCATTCACAATAAGAAAACAACTATTATATACGCATGCTAGCACAAAGTTTCCTTTACACTTAAATACACGAGTCAACATTTAACAAATATGCCAAGATACTGTAAGAATTCCATGACTTTTTGATGTATTTAACCTCTAAAATCCATGCTACAAAAGGGCTATAATTTTTTAATTTAGTGAATGATAACTTTGCAAGCCCGATGTAGCTTGGAAAGGACATCTTGGTTTTCATTAAAGGATGCAGTACCTACAAGTGCTTTTAAATGAAAGGCTGCTCTAAATATCCTTATATCTACAGTGTGTCTTCCTGGTCTTAATGTAACAAATCAAATTATAGTTACAGGAAATTTATTTTCAATATATCATATAAAGAAATAGATCATAAATGCAAGACTTATTTCACATTTATGAATCATAGCTATTTATGTAAAAAGGAAACACATTTGTTTGTAAAATGATAAACATTTCTTCATGACACTATAATGCCAGGTTTTCAAACACCATTATAATGACTTTGAATACATTCCTTAAGTAGTGTTTATACACAACATATTTGGTATCTTGAACATAATACCTGGGAAAATCTAATTTTCATTTTAAGGATACCAGGATTTTTTAAAAACACTAATAATTGATTTTATCATCAAGATCAAATATTTCTCCCACACGTAATGATTTTCCTCACTTGGAGTTTTTTAAAAATGTATTACTGGGCAAATCCAAAAAAAAACACACCATATTTAACAGTGTGGTGATAGGAGGGATAGGGGGGATAAGTGGTGATGGAAGAAGACCTGACTTGGGGTGATGAGCACACAATACAGCGTACAGATGCTGTGTTATGGAATTGGGCACCTGAAACCTGTATAATTTGGTTAACCAGCGTCACCCCAATAAAATAAAAACCATATGCAAACACTGTAGTTAAACACTTTACAGCAGCAGTCGCCAACCTTTAGGATGTGGTCCACGGACCACCGGTTGGCGACTGCTGCTTTGGAGAGTTTAACAATTAGTATCCTAACTTTTGTGCATATGACAGAACACTAGACATAATCTTCCCTTTTTCTTTCCTATTTTTAAACTTTAAAGCGTCTTCTATGATTTTTGGAGACAGCTTAAATATAATGCAAACCACTCAACTATGCCAACCAAAATACTGATCTTTAACAATTACAGCAAACCAACCTGGTTCAGCAAACTACAAGATATAATAGTTTAGCACTACCAAAACCAATATTACCAAATAACCATAATCTGTAGCTTTTGTTGGCCTGAGGAATACTGATAGGGTCATTTCCCTGATAAGCTTCAGTTAAGACAATTAGTAAAAACCTATAGATCCAGATACAAACATATAGGTAAGAACTGTGTCATACAGCAAAAATTGAAGTAGTTTCTGACTATCTGAAAATTGTACAAGTTGCCCACATTGGGTTTTCAGTAAATAATTTACAATAAAATTTCTTCTTTGCAATGCTCTTAAATCTATTATTTCAAAACAGATTTTAAAAGAAAAACTTTTTCATGTATTCCACTTTGCTATCATTAGAAAATATGTAAGCCTTTTACTGAACCAAATATCCCAATGGGCAACACAAATTTTGAAGCAATCAAGATAAATCCCCTGCCTGATGGCACAATAGTGAAATCTAAATAATTCTAGACAGAAAAGCTTTATCTTAAGTTCCACCCCACATATTCCCTTATATATCTTAAAAACATGTACTACACATATATTAATAGAAACAGTCTGCTTCGGAACCAAAATAAATAATTGTAGCAAACAAATTTAAAATAAAATATTTAAATAATTTTACTTAAAACTCTTAAATAAAAAGTTAAAGTTTACAAAATAATAAAATCACAAATAACCATACCTCAAAAAAAGTTTAAGTATGTGAATAAAGATGTTCAAAGTATTCTATAAGCAAAAGAAAATGTTCACCAAAACTGAAGAGAAAGGAAAAAAAAAAAAGGATTGCATGCAGGAATACCAATATTTCTAAAGGGCTGGAATTCTTAAGTAAATAAGTCTAGGAGATGTTATACTTGCCAATTCAAGGCCTGGTATAGCATCCTTGTGGGTTATTGCATTCCCAGTAACAAGCACTGAAGTATTCAATAAATGTTTTTACTTAATTTGGACTAAACTGAAATTTTGTACATACAATCAAACATTGTCAAAAGTGCTTGACAATAAAGATAATTCAATATACTGTACTGACACAGGAACCAAAGTAAAAAACTTGAACAATGCATATACATAAAACAAAATTTTTACAGCTTTAAAACATTTAGAATACAACAAAAACAATGTAAGCCTATGCAATAACACAAACAATGTATATAATTCAGAGATACATCATTAGCAAGCAATTCAAAAGATACAGTAGTTAGAATGAAAAGATTCCTAGTTAGCCAAAATGTCAAGGTCTTTAGACAGAGTTATCTAATAAATTTATGGATGAACAGCAGGCCACCTAATCCAAAACTTTAAGTATTATTAATATTAAGTAGAAAAAGTTAAAAGAAAATGAAAAAATATACTGAAAAACTGTAATGCAGAGGAAGTCTAGAGTCACTGAAAAATAGACCAACACAACCTAAACCTCTAAACTACTCTAGGGAACAGTGAAGGGAAAGCCTAACTTCTCCATCTGAAGCTGATTTTCCTTATCTAATTCTAGCTTATAGGATAGGTTAATTGCACCAAAGTTTGTTGTAATATTCTCTTTGCATTATGTAAGAAAATCTACATATTTTTCCACATATTAATATTAGCTCCAAAATAGTTTCTTATTGAGAATTAATTTAGCCCTACAGAAAGTTACTTTCCTCAATCTTTCTTTTTTTTTTTTCCTCAATCTTTCATTGACTTCAACTACACAGAGATCCTAGAGCAGTGCTGGCCAACAGAAATGTAATATAAGCCACATATTTAATTTTAAATTTTCAAGTAACCACTTTAAAAACAAAAATAAAATTTTAAAATAAGGTGAGCCCATTGGCATGGCTCAGTAGTTGAGCGTTGACCTATGAACCAGGTCATGGTTTGTCCCACATGCCCCCAGTTGTGGGCTTTATCTCCAGTGGGGGATGTGTAGGAGGCAGCCAATCAAAGATTCTCTCTCAATCTCCTTCTCCCTTTCTCTCTGAAATCAAAAAATATATATTTAAAAAGTTATTATTAAAAATATATATATTTTAAAGGTGAAATGAATTTTAAAATCTTATTTAACAAAAATTATTCAAAATATCACCTCAACATTAAAAAAAATTTTTGATGAAATATTTTACATTCTTTTTTTTCATAGAGTTTTTAAAATATGGTATGCATTTAATAGCACATCTCAATTAGGACCAGATTCATTTCAAGTGATTAATAGTTAAATGTGGCTAGTAGTTACTATGTTAGATAGCACAGGTCTAGAGTTCTTTTTCTGGTTCTGAGGTACTTGTAAAAATATCAAAAGATCTGATAGGAGCACACAATATTAAACTTGAAAGGCTGGAAAGGGCAACAGAAAGGTCAATTCAGCTGTTCCCCTTGACTCCAGCAAGCCTAGGGTCATGTCCCAATTTGCTAGGCAAAGTCCTAATTACACCTATTGTTATGAAGTAATTATTAACAGCATCCCCTATAATTCTCAGTGTCCCACTTAGGATGATAAATTATATGGTTGCCCTATCTATATCCATAATATCCTCGAAAATAACTCCACACTCCTTAGAAGGAAATTTAGTTTAAATTCTAATTCTGATGCCTAGAATATCTAAATTCAAAGGAAAGAACCCTAAATTCACTGCCCTCATCAAAAAAAGAAAAAGGAAAAAAAATGCTGCTAAAAATTTTTTATTTTAAATTGCAGACTAAAAAAAAAAAAAAAAAAAAAGTTAAGAATTACCTGTTGAACAAGGCATCTGGAAATTGGGATCATTGCTATCCAAAACAGGCAAACAGAACTGGTTACTTGCAGATCCTAGCATAGGATCCTTATCGCTGAGCATGTTCTTCAGCGAGTCCTCTAAGACATTTTGACTTGTACTAAAATCCTCACAGACTTCATTCTCCAGGTTGGATCCTAGAAATAGGGCATCATCTAAGTGTTCAGTAGGAATTAAATGATTAAATGTATCAACTATATCCATGAAGACTTCTGTGTGTCTTTCAACCCTATAGAAAGACAAAAAAAATACCATAAGAAATAAAGCTACCAATTGATAATCACCTAAAACCAAATTATTTTAATAGTTCTGAGTCTAAGAACACACTTAGTATTGAATTGTTAAAAAAAAAATCCTCACTGTTTCCAATATACATTTGGATATGTAGAACGAATCGTTACTAAATGTTTCTTCATCATGCATGTAGAGTATCATTTGTACCAGAAACCCTATTAAATGTTTACTCACTTTTAGAAAAGAAAAAAAAACACTATGTACATACTCCATTAATTTCACACATTTGAAAGAACTACAAAGTTAAACCATAAAAATCATGTTTTCAACCATAATCTTTCCATAAATTAAGAATCAGACATTGGTTTTACAGTAAGTCCATATAAAAGAGCTGAAGTCAAATAATTTATTGTCCCATACATATTAAAACTGTAAAATAGCCTTGTTTTATTTACAAAGCATTTAAAGAACGATAATATAGAGAGAAAAAGATTTCTGGTGGGGGGAGTGGGGAAGGTAGAAAGAAACTATTAAACTAAAACCAAGTCAAAACTCAAAAAACTACACACATTCAGGAACAGATGTGCACATACACCACTGAGGGGGGAACCCTTTTAGGATACAATGAGATAAATGACAAGACAACAACATATCAGAGACTTAAATTTATTTTAGTGAGTTATGTGCAGCTCATACACATATCAAGCTAGTCTCCTATTTGAAATGTACCCTAGTAGATATCACTCAGTAAAAGTCCTCTTATACTCTAGAGGAGCCTCAATTATAAAAAGCTGAATTATTTTCAATATTGGTTTCAGAGAAAACTGAAGTGATGTATTTTAGGGGGCAGGGGAGTCAACAGAAATCTAGTAATATTCAGTTAGCTAGAAAATTCCACTAATTAAGCAAAATTCCAAGGTTTTTTAGATTAGCCAAATCTACCAAAACTTCTTCAAACTGTCCTTGAATTATTTTCCCTATAAAAATGAGGGGACCCTGGCTGGTTTGGCTCAGTGGATAGTGTTAGCCTGCGGACTGAAGGGTCCCAGGTTTGATTCTGTTCAAGGTCAAGGGCACATACCTCAGTTAGGTCCTGGGGGGGGGAGGCAACCAAGACGGGAGGCAACCAATTGATGTGTCTCTCTCACATAGGTCGGTCTCTCTCTCTCTCTCTCTTTCTCTCTCTCTCTCTCTCTGTGAGATAGGTCTCTCACTCTCTCTCCCTCCCCCACTCCCCCTTCCCCTTCCACTCTCTAAAAATCAATGGGAAAATAAAAATAGATAATAAAATAAAATAAAAATCAATGGGAAAATATCCTCCAGTGAGGATTAAAATAAAAAAGAAAGAAAATGAGGAAGTTCAAAGATATTTTACAATTTACTAGATATATATATCATATGCTGCTAACAGTTTACCTACATTTAATTAATGTATTTCCAAATAGACTATTGTTTTAAGAACAAGAATGCATTCAAATAATTTAAATGTCTTCCCAAGTCACAAAACAGAGCCAAGATTCAAGTAGGTTTACAAGTTCCACAGCCCAAGGCCATAATCCTTACACACTGAGCTACCTAGCTAAAACTGACTAGATTTGATTCATTAAAGGCGCTTGTGTTTTGTTTTAAGAATAGCCTATTGATTTTTAGAGCACGCGAAAGGGAGAAGCAGCATTGTTGTGACAGCATAACATTGTTCAGCTGCCTCCTGCACGCGCCCCCACCGGGAATGGAGCCCTCAACCCAGGCATGTCCCCTGACAGGGAATTGAACCAGCAACCTTTTAGTGCACAGGATGACTCCCAACCAACTGAGCAACACAGGCCTAGGCTAAAGGCTGTCCTTTAAAAACTATTTTCCCTAATTTTCTAACAAATCAGTGGTTGCCTTGGGCCTTGAATAAGAGAGGGATGGACTGCAAAGGAACAGGAAGATACTTTGAAATTTATAATGAAACTATCCTAAATTTTGATTGTGGTAGTAATTTCATGAGTGTATATATATATATCCACCAAAATTCATCAACCTGTTCATTTTAAATGGATGCACTTATTGTAACTGAATTTTAAGTTTTTTAAAAAGGAAAGAAAATTTTCTCTCACAAAAAGTAATCCTCTTCTAAATAGACAGATGTCAATATCTCTTCTACAATGTATTTATATTAAAACTAGAGGCCTGATGCACAAAATTCGTGCATGGCAGGGGGGGGGGGGTGTCCCCTTCAGCCCAGCCTGTACCCTCTCCAATCTGGAATCCCTCTCACAATCCTGGACCGCTGGCTCCTAATCGCTCACCTACCTGCCTTCCTGGTCGCCCCTAACTGCCCCCTCCTCCCCCCGCTGGCCTGATCGCCCCTTACTGCCTCTGCGTGCCAGCCTGATCATCCATAACTGCCCCCCCTGCCGGCTTGGTTGCCCCCAACTGCACCCTCCCCCTCCCCTGCCGGCCTGGTCACCCCACACAGCCTGCTTGTTCAGTTTAGTTGTCCCTCACTAACCCTCCTGCTGGCCTGGTCATAGGCAGCCATCTTATGAGGGTGTGAGCATTAATTTGCATATTACCTCTTTATTATATAGGATAAGGCACTGAAATAAAATGTTAACTAATTGATGACTCTCTAATTATTTTACATGCATTCTCTAATTATAAGATTAAGAGGAAATTATAGCTTACAATGCTGGTGAAAAAGTCAGGAAAAGTTTTACTTTCCTAAAACTATCTAATCCCAGTGCCTGAGAGAGGCTCAATTATCATACATCACCAACATTCCCACTGTTTTCAGGTTCCATTTATTATTTAGTATAATAAATTTCTAGTAATTAAAAATAATTTACAAAGGTTTATTAAATCTTTACAAATTATGTAGCCAGAATGATCAATGAATTTATATAGCTAAATGTGCTGGAATTCAAAGTTTACAACAGGCCAAAACTACCTCCTCTTCAGAGCTGCATCCAAATTAGTAATCCTCTTTTTCTCAGATGAATCAAAAAGACAATTCCAGCTCTAGGAAAAAAATTATTAACACTCCTTCTAAAAATGGTATGCTCAATTCCTAAAAATGCACTCATTGCCATCTTGCCATAGTATACAGACATCCTACAATGTCATGTGTCTGGTAAACTCTACAAACTTCACCTGAGGTCAGCCTTTCGTTTACCGCAAATACTGTCTGTGTGTGCTTCAAACGGTGAGGACATTCAGAACGTTCAGAAATTAAGATCACACAGCTTGAAATCACACAGCTATAAGAAATACCAGCTCATTCAAAATATTGACCTAGGTGAGCAATATTTTTTCCTCAATAATACTGCTATTAGTGAGCAATCCCAAAACTCCTTTACTAGAAGTATCTTCAGAGCCTATGGCATATTTTTAAATCTCAACAGTAGACAATATTTACTCTTTAAAGATCAATTAAGAGTCCAGCTGGTATGGCTCAATGATTGAGCATTGAGCCATGAACCAAGAGGTCATGGTTCGATTCCAGATCAGGACACACATGCCTGGGTTGGCGGCTCAATCCCCAGTAGGGGTTGTGCAGGAGGTAGCCCATCAATGATTCTCTCTCATCATTGATGTCTCCAGCCCTCTCTCCCTCTCCCTTCCCTCTCTCTAAAATCATTAAAACACATTTTTAAAAAGAAGATCAATTAAGAAAAGTAGTAAAGCATATTGTAAATAAGATGGGTGAAACAAAACTTTCCGGTTACTTTCTTTCTTTTTTTTTTTTTTTTTTTGCCAAAACTAGTATTACTTATAAAGTGTGCTTTCCTGGATTTAAATAAGCATATCAGGGGGAAAAAAGCTTCCATAGTCATGCACAAAAAGCTTCCATGGTCAAACACTGAGAAAGAATGATATCACAGAAAGTTACATTTCTTTTTTAACAATACCTTTATTCAACAAATGTTAAGCATTGTGTGAAACACCTTTAATAGGCCAATAAGACTGGGAATGTTCCTAAGACAAAACAGAGCAAAGCAACTCAAACCTATGGGTCCAAAGACAACAATATCTACAGGAAACATAACAAGACTAGTATTTTGTGAAATTGTTATAAATTAGTAAGACTGATTTTTCATAAGTGGCTCTGGGGCAATTCCAAAAGTAGAATGCAAAAATAATAGTATACAGACATCCCACAAGACTATCTTGAAAGTAACATTTAATGGAGGTTTAAAATAATTTATTTTAAAAAATCAGTTTCAGATATCAAGTGCTCAGTATCAAAAATAAAAACTCACATGCTAAATTGAAAAACAAATGTCAGCCAATTATAGAAATATTAACGCACATTTAAAATGAAATAGAAAAAGGACAGTAGTTGGAAAACTGGTAAAATCATAATGTCTGGAATTCAGTTAATAGATGTACAAATGTTAATCTCTAGTTCTGATAAAGGCACTGGCATGTCAGATAAGACAATAAAGGAAACTAAATAAAGGGTATATAGAAATTCTATACTATGTTTGCAACTTTTCTATAACTCTGAAATTATTCCAAAATTAGTCCTTTTTTTAAAAAAATAAACACAATCTAAAATATAATGCCCTGAGATACCTAGTAATGTAAATAGACAAAGATAATCAAATCTAATTAAGAAAACTTGAGTTGATTAATTAAACAGACTATTAACCAACTTGATTTAAATAAATTCCTATTTCTTACATTGAAATTTTACTTAAATGCTTCCTTATATTTGGGATTATAAATTTAATAATTAAAACATAAGTCTATCTAGGGTATATTTTAGGTGGCTAATAAAATGTACATATGCAATTAGACCAGTACATATATGCTAAAATCAGAAAATATTTGAGTTCACAGTCACACCTCATGGTTACAGATAATAAATGTATCAATCTAAATCAGGAAATTGGATAATCTGCTTAATTCAAAATTACTCATTTATTCATAGTGTACTTATTAAGCATCATAGGTGTCAGTGAAACAAACCCGTCTCTAACTCAAGGAATGCACACTCCAAAAGAGGACAGACATAACAACTAATACATGTAAATATCACAACAAAATATAAAAGTGTTATAGTGAAGTGCTGCAGACAGTATCACAGAGAAAGGTGAAAATCGTTGAGACAAGAAAAGCTAAAGCAGGTTATGTGAGTGCAGGCTCCTAAAAGTCCAGAAGATACTCAGGCAAAGAGAATAGCATTTGCTAATTATATACAGCCAACTTTGATCCTAATGGACCATTTAGAAAGATTCAAATAAGTATTAGTACTAAGATTCTGAATAAAATTTAAGTCTGGAGATAGATCCCACTTTAAAATGCTTGTTTCATCTGAACTCTCAAAGAATTATACTTTCATTTACACTCATGAAACCAGCATACATTGTTTTCCAAGTGTTTCATGTATGAACAGAATGTAAAAAGATAAGATTTAGAAAGTACCAACAACAAAAATGCACTTCTACAAAGATCCCCTTTAACTTAAGAGTAAATTAAGAGTAGCTCAACTTTTCAGAAACATCTTCAAGTGAAACTAGATATCTTATCTTCTTTAAAAAAAATAGTACATATAAACCTAAAAATTAAATCGCTAAAGCAATCAAAAGCCCCTAACAGGTTATCATATTAGGAAGCTGTCTCGTGTAGACTATAGTCTTATGTGTATTTGGGTGGCAGAGGACGACAAATATATTATCGAGATTATAAAATCTAAGAAGAAAAACAAAGCAGGGTAATAGTGATTTGGGAATGGGGGGTTAAGGTTAAGGAGGCCATTCTGTATATGATGGTAAATGAAGGACCTACTAACAGGGAAACATGTGAGCCAAAACTTGAAATGAAGAAATGATCCATGCATAAGAGAAACAGCAACCCAGGCAAACACTTAAATGCAAAGGCCCTAGGAATGAAACAACTACTTAGTGCCTTCCAGCCCTTACACCACAGTTTAAATTAAGCCATCAATTAATTAAGCATGCTTACAATGAACAAATTTCTAATAAGCAGAAGTAGTAGTAGTAGTAGTAGTAGTAGTAGTAGCAGCAGCAGCACTAGTAGCAGAAAGAGACGAAAAATAAAAATACCACTACTACTAATGATGACAAAATGTAAAACTTAATGTGCTCTAACTTCATGCCAGGAACTGTCCTATATGCTTTACATCAGTTTTTAATCAGAGGTGATTACATCCCTCCAGAGAACATTTGGCCAATCTGTACAATCTACTATGCCATGCAAAATTGTCTAATAAAGATAGACTGGCCCTAGCTGGTTTGGTTCAGTGGATAGAGGATAGGCTTGCAGACTGAAGGGTCCCAGGTTTGATTCTGGTCAAGGGCACATACCTGGGTTGCGGGCTTGATTCCCAGTAGGGGGCATACAGGAAGCAGCTGATGGATGATTCTCTCATCACTGATGTTTCTATCTCTCTCTCCCTCTCTGAAATCAATGTTTTTTTAAAAAGATAGACTGCTAAGAAATTAAAACTCCTGTGTAATATTTTGAAGTTTTTAGTTAGCTATTTCTCTTCATCCCCTCTTCATTATACAAATGATTATAAAAACTTAAATCCCTTGACCATTAAAAGATAATCGAAATTACACATGGAATTGTATGGAGACATTTGTGGTCATAGCAACTGGAGAGGGTAGGCTGACATCTAATAAATATACTACAAAGCACTAAGAAAGCCCCACAACAAAGAATTAACCTGCCCCCCAAAAATAAATGCTGAGATTAAGAAACTCTGCTCGACATTTATTAATATAATCCTCACACCAATGCTGTATTATAATCCCAATTATACAAAAAATAAAAAAGTGGAATCAAAAAAATTATTTGAGCCCTACCTGGTTTGGTTAATTGGATAGAGCATCAGCCTGTGGACTGAAGGGTCCCAGGTTTGATTCTGGTCAAGGGCACATGCCTAGATTGTGGGCTGGATCCCCAGCAGGGGGCATGCAGGAGGCAGCCGATCAATGACTCTCATCACTGATGTTTCTATCTCTCTCCCTCTGCCTTCCTCTCTTAAATCAATAAAAATAAAAATAAAATGATTTGACATAGTAAGTGGTAGAGATGAAATCTGAACCCAGAATTTCATTCAAGAGTCAATGCATTTAACAGTACCCTATATTATCTCTTTGTAAAATTAAATTGAATGATTATTATGTGTAAGGCACTGTGCTACATTCAGTTAAGTGCATAACGTCATTTAGTCTTCACCACCACACAATTAGGCAGGTACTATTACATTCTCAATTTATGAGAGAGGGTAAAGCTTAGCAAAGTTACACACAATATTACAAAGTAAGTGACAGAGCTGAGACTCAAATCCACTCTAACTCAAAAGTCAGTTCTTAACCACCATGATATGGTAACATTAAAAGGAAATAATAGGTTACCCTTCCAATGTAAAGTCAAGGAAAATCACTAAGTGGTTACGCCATGTGGTATGACACAATTCCACAAAGTGATACAACCTAATCACCTGCTCTGCACACCCATGTTAAATTATGGACCAGTTTCATTGGTTAGAATCTATTAACAAGATTTCATAAGAAAAAGCCAGAATCACAACTTCTTTTCTGAATTTATCAGAAAAAAATAATATATAAAAATCCAAGGTATATGACTTACTAAGACCAAAGCAGAACCAAGAACCCAGAAAAAGAACTATCAAGTGTAAGGTGAACAGTACTAAGACGTAACTTCAAAGTTCACAACCATCCCAGCTGGTGTGGCTCAATGGTTGAGCTTCAACATAGACCCATGAACCAAGAGATCATGGTTGATTCCCAGTGAGAGCATATGCCGGCTCAATCCACAGTAGGTGGGTGTGCAAAATGAGATTCGACTATTACATAATTTGCTTAAGGTCACATACCCGGTATACCTAAATCAGAACCCAGGCAGTATGATTCCCAAGTCTGCACTTTATGCACTCTGCTTGCATAACATGTTTTTATGTTGTTAATAAACCATTAATGAAACCTTAAAAAAATACTGGAAACAGCCCTAGCTGGTTTGGCTCAGTGGATAGAGCATCGGCCTGTGGACTGAAGGGTCCCGGGTTCGATTCTAGTCAAGGGCACATGCTGGGTTGTGGGCTCAATCCCCAGTAGGGGGCACACAGGAGATAGCCAATCAATGATTCCCTCTCATTATTGATGTTTCTATCTCTTTCTCCCTCTCCCTTTCCCTTCCTCTCTGAAATCAATAAATAAATAAAAATACTGGAAACAAAGTGATGTACACTTCTTCCAAAACAAATTAGGAAATATGCATTTAGCCCCTCCCTACACATAAAAAAATAAAATGGCTATCCTCTATGTGTATAAACATTTTACAAATTATCAACTACAAACTTTGCCATTTATTTTCAGCCTACAATATTAGAATGTTTTCATGTGGCCAGCTCACACAAATTATGAATGAATTAAAACTCTAGCCAGCTGGCATGGCTCAATGGTTGAGTGTCGACCTATGAACCAGAAGATCACAGTTCAATTCCCGGTCAGGGCACATGCCCAGTTTGCAGGATTGACCCCCCCCAATGGGGGTTGTGCAGGAGGCAGCTGATCAATGATTCTCATCATTGATGTTTCTATCTCTCTCTCTTCCTTCCTCCCTGAAATCAATAAAAATATTTAAAAATAAGTATTTTTAAAAAGACTCTAAAGTTTTGCTTTCCTGTACAATCTACTATGTCATGCAAAACTGTCTAATAGTTGTATTTGTGCTAAGATATTAAAACTTTTATGTAATAGTTTGAAGTTTTTACTTAACTATTTCTCTTTATCCCCTCTGCATTATACAAATGATCATAAAAATTTAAATTCCCTTATTACAAGATAATCTAAATTAAATGCACAATGCATAGACTTTCCAGTCCATACTCTGGGCAAATTTCTCATACAATAGCTTTTAACTCTAATAACTCTAATATGATTTAACATCTCATTTCTCTAAATCTTTTTCTCGATCTAGAATATGTTCCTTGAGAGTACAAACAGCACATGGAGCTCAAATATTTTGAATCAATTCAATACTCTCAATATCTTTCCCTGTTTAATCACAGGGCAACAATTAAAAAAAGAATATTTTTCTGCTCTCAAAAATGCACCAGTATCATAAATGTATAACAATTTGCCAAGTCAATTTTGTAGTCAAAATGTAAAATGTCTATGCTTTTGAAAAGATACTCCAGGATCCTCAGAGGGTGCTCCAAGAAATAAAAGATAAATAGAGCCCAAGAAAAGAAATCCAGCAACCAAATGTGAGAATTCTTGAAATGTAGATGCATGAAAATATTTAGAAAACAGCACTCAGCTATGGTGGCTCAGTGGTTGAGTATCAACCTATGAACCAGGTCACGCACAGTTCAAATCTGGTCAGGGCATATGCCCAGGTTTCGGGCTCGATCCCTAGTGGGGGCATGCAGAAGATAGCCAATCATTGATGTTTCTACCTTTTTCTCCTTTTCCCTTCCTCTCTGAAATCAATAAAAGAATATTTTTTTAAAAAGAAAAGAAAACAGGACTCCAAGAACCCTGAACTCCCTGACAGTGTGTGGTGAAGTAGTTATGGGTAATCCACAAACCTGAGATGCTAATCAATAAAACTCATTATCCCCAAAATATAGAAAAGATATCTCCAAACCTTAAGTAAAAAGAACTTCATGAGAAATCTTTCTGAAGACAAAACAGTACACTTAAAAAAGCAAAATGTACCACTTGGCTGGTATGGCTCAGTGGTTGAGAGTCAATCTTATGAACCAGGAGGTCATGGTTCAATTCCGGGTTGGGGCACATGCCCAATTTGCAGGCTCCATCCCCAGTGTGGGGTGTGCAGGAGGCAGCCAATCAATGATTCTCTCATCACTGATGATTCTATCTCTCCCTCTCCCTTCCTCTCTGAAATCAATAAAATTTTTAAAAAATTAATAAAAGCAAAATGTACCAAAAAGGCAAACGCCATATTACCATGTCAAGGAAGATAACCATTATCTATATTTTAGTACCCCCCCCCAAACAGAACTGCATACATAATTTACATTTACCAGTTTTCCCAAGTATAATCCATACAATGTAAAAATCTAAACTCTAAAAATCTAAACTCTTAAATTTTGCACTAATCCAAATCATCACTTGCTTCCTTCCAACTTTAATCAATTGAGCAAAGATTAACCTTTCCTAGCTGATTCCAACATTAAATACAATTTAAATTTTAATAGTATGGTTATAAGTAATTAACAAATTCCTTTCAATTTTTCTATCCTGAAATTTGAATTTGACTAAAACTATTTTTCACCTACATTTACAGGAACCACTTCTCTTAGATTTGAGGTATCTGAATCTGCAACCCGATGAGTATATTACAGGATCAGCTAAAGTTAGCTGAGGTCTATCCAAACAGCATGGAATGCATAATTAATTCAGTGTGATAAAGAAGTTCACTATCCTCCATAAGGATGCGAAAGCAGTATAATAAATCACATGTTCGTGCTCTTCAATAAACGGACCTATAAAGCATGCAAGGAATGGGAAAACTGGCCCTTTCACTAACTCATTTTTTTTTATCCTTTTGACAATTCACCAGTACAGCTATCAAATAAAGCTCAATATCTAAGGTTGTAAGTCTGCATCCTTAAAAAGTGGCCAACTTCCTGCTGCTAAGGAATCCACTGAACTGTGCGTGGTTTAAACAGAGCAATAATAACTCCTAAAGTCCCCCTTTAAATTCTGTTACTATCTTGGGGAAATGGAGTATGCAGTTCAAAGCAGTAATAGTGGTGATGGTGGAGGGAAATTAACATATGGCCAGTAAACAAAAGAACTGAGAAAAACAGTAAATTCAGAAAAGGTCTAAGTGGCAGTGAATGTTAAAAATTACTATTCTAACTAACAACCTTCATACAACACCTTATGGGCTCTGGAATGAAGCTACAAGTTCAAAAATAAAAGAATACTACAAAGGTCTCCTGGCTCTTTGACTCATGTCTCTTTTCTACTACTACACACACACCCAAACATTTTCACAATCCCAAACACCTGTCAACTATCAAAAAAAAAAAAATGGTAGGAAATGAATGAGCAATGGAGGCGTCCCACAACCAGTTTGGGAAAAAGGCAAGTTCGACCTCCCCCCCCCCCCCCCAAATAGTAACCAAACAGAACGTAGTACTTAAGTATTCCCCAGTAGTTTGCTGTATCATTTTATTTATTTTTATTTTTTTTAGCTTAAAAACAAGGTGGTAAATTTCTCCGGTGAAAGTCCAATGACCTATGCCTCATTGCAAATTAAGCCTCTCTACACGTGATGACGATTCATGAGGGCTAAGCGGAGAGGAGCGCTTTGTTGCTACTTACAAGAACGACTCTCCCTAGCCATCCATGGTCGTGTTCTGCGAATGATTCCTGAACAGCACCCACACACCACGCTCAAATGACCTCGAATCCTAAGTCCCTAGGAAACGGCATTTCCCACCCGAAGGCAGGAAGGGGGCTCCTCGGGCCGGGCCGAGGGCGGGCAGGCAGAGGCCGAGGCCGGGGCCGGGGCTGCGCGCCGCTCCCACCTTCTCCCCCTGCCTCCCCGCCCCCGCCCCGGTGCGTGTCAGGTGATTAGCGACTGGGCACCATTAGCAACACGCACACAGCGACAAGTGGCTCGGTCAATGACACGGGTCCTCGGGAGGCCGGGTCCCAGGCTTCTCCTTTTCAACCTCAGCAAAGAGGCGTCGACAGTTTGGCTCCCGAGCACAAAAGCGCGCGGCAGGAAGAGGATGGATGGAGCGCCAACTCCCCCGTCTCCAAACGCGGGAACCGGACTCGGCCTCGCAGCCACGGCCGGTCCCGGCTCCCCGGACTCGGGGCCCCAAGCTCGATGGCCGGGCTCCCCGGGAGGAAAGAGGCCCGAGTGGGCAGGGTCGGGGCCTGCAGGCCGGGCCTTCCCAGCCAGGCCCGCCGCGCCTCCAGGCCTGCGCGCCCGCGCGGAACGGGCGGGGCACATTCACCC
>NW_005871235.1:444905-490480 GCF_000147115.1 Myotis lucifugus | reverse complement strand
GGTTGCCCGTCTCTGTGTGGCCGCGGCCAGAGCCGCAACTCACCCAGCTCCGCCGACGAGCGCTACCACTGGCAGCAAGAGGAAGATGGTGGCCGCCGCCGCCGCCGAGGAGGAGGAGGAGGAGGAGGAGGAGGAGGAGGGGGCCCGGTGGGTGCCGCGGAGAGGGGGTATGCGCAGGACGTCGGCGTCGCTGCCACAGCCTCTTCTCCTCACGGGGTCGGGCGGCTGCTGCTGACGACACCTTCCTGGCTTCTGCGCCGCCCTCCCAGTCCTCGTTGCAGCCGCCGCCGCCCGGAACCCGAGGGTCGCTCGCCTCGTGGGGACTGTACGGCGGTGCGAGACCCCACAGCCATCGGCGTGCGGCGGCGGCGCGGGGGTAAAAGCGAGCCCGCGTCACGTGACCCCTCTGTTTACCGTTCCGGGGCCGCGGCCGGAGCCGCCGCCGCGCCTGCGCACCGTGGGCCCTCCCGCGCCGCGCCGCGCTGCGCCTCTGCGGGGCCCCCGGCGGCCGCGCGCCGACGCGCCTCCGCCCGGTTCCTAGGCTTTTACACGACCGCGTACCGCCCGCGGGCTTCTAGCTTTCCCCTCGCCGGCAGCCGGAAGGGGAGAGGCGAAGGGATGGTCTTTTTTTTCTCTCGGTTGTAGTAAGCACCGAGGCTTCATAGTTAATGTGATATCGATGGGCAGATCTGCTCCCCCGGCTACTTTGCAGAGAAGAAAAAAGGAAAGCCTCTTGCCCACGAGCCCCTGCTGGCGCGGCACAGAAGTCCCAGCAGGGCCACCTCCACCCTCAATGGCTGGTGTCCTTCAGGACTCAAGTTGCCGCCTCCAAGAAACATTTCTGGCCCAAGTCAGCAGTTCTCAAAGTGTGGCCGGGGGACCCCCTGAGAGGTCCCCGAGACTTCTCAGAGACTCTTCGGTCCTTTTGCCATTCCATATGTATACGGTCAAACTTTCTTGATCTCTTTAAACCAAAACAAAAAGGAAGCAAGTATGAGAATTCAGCCATCTCATAAGCCACACGTTGAAGAAATTTGCAAAAATGTAAAACAGTGCCACTCTATTAAGTTTTGGGGAAAATGTTTTTCATCATAGCTATATGTGATCACAGCGAATTGTTTTTAAATGTCATTTTGCTTAGGCTTAATTTCTAAGAGGGTAAACGTCAATAAATGTAACTAACCCATATAAACAAAAGCTCTTGGAAGTCCCTCAGTCATTTTTAAGAGTGTGTGTAAAGGTCCTGAGACCAAAAAGTTGAAAAACCACCAGTCTAGCTTATGTGTTTCCAACAGCAGTTTGGACTGACCCCTATCTCAGCCTTTACTAAGCACTCTGAGTAACTTGCTAGTCATCACTCAGACCAAAACGAACTTTTTTTTTTTTTTTTTTTTCAAAATGAACCCGTTAAGGACAGGAATTACGTCTGCTATCTGCAGGGACCATTACAGTGCCCTCTGACAGCCATACTGTCAGCAATAAAAAAGAAATTTTAAATGGCAGCCAGCACCTGCTGTGCTCTTCTAAAACGTTTGTTGATTTAAGCCTCACGCCAACCACAGGCCACATCTTAAGATTTGTACAGAGTAGAATAATAGTTTACAGGCATGTGGTGAAGATCTCTTCTGTAACTCTCCAGTCTTCTGATATTTCAAGCACTCCAAATTCTAAATGCTTGCCCACAAAGGAAATTTAGGTTGTCCTAATTCTACTGGAATCCTAGAATTCCAGCCCCTGCCTTAACTCATCAACCCTTCAAAACTTTGTTTTACAATCTTTTTTTTTTTTAATTGTTTTTTAGCCCTGGCCAGTTTGGCTTAGTGCTTATGATATGGAATTTTTGGACTGGAACACACACGGTATTCTCCTGGGCAGACTAGTTCCTGGGCTCTTGTCCGACGGAGTCAAAGAATGAATCCACAGACAGAAAGAAGGTGGTATAGCAAAGGTGGAAATTTATTGAAGAACAACTCCCACGTGGGGAAAAGGAAAGAGTCCCACTGAGCTCCTTTTTCCTACAGCTTATAAAGGCTGCAGATCTTTGTGCCTTGATATCCCCTCTGATTGGTCACTATTCCCTTAGACTGGTTACTATAGTAACTCCTGGGCTCTAAGGTGGAACCTCACATTTCCTCCCCTCCTTCCTTATTGTTTTCCTATTCCTTTCAGGATTTCTTCTCCTTTTGGATGAATGGCTTCCTTCCCCTTTATTTTGTAAATATAGATCTTTTGCTGTTTCCAGCTCCCTCATTCTATGGAAATGTACCTGTTGCAGCTTTTCAGCTCCCCTATTCTACGGAAATATACCTTCTGCTGCTCTGCAGCCCTGTGCTTCTTCCATGATCCTCTTAATTTCTAAAATTTCCTAAACCTGTCTTTTTCACCCCCTAAAAATTCCTGTTTCAATTAAAGTGTTGAACTGAAGGGTCATGGGTTCAATCTGATCAAAGGTATGTACCTCAATCCCCAGCCCTGGTTAGGCCCATGCAAGTGGCAACCAATCAATGTGTCTCTCTCATATGGATGTTTCTCTGTTTCTACCCCTCCCTTCCACTCCCTAAAAGAGAAAAAAAAATGTTTTTTAAAAAAGGAAAATAGAAATGAGTAATTTTTTAAAAATATATATTTTATTGATTTTTCACAGAGAAGAAGGGAGAGGGATAGAGAGCTAGAAACATAGATCAGCTGCCTCCTGCACACCTCCTACTGGAGATGTGCCTGCAACCAAGGCACATGCCCTTGACCAGAATGGAACCTGGGATCCTTCAGTCCGCAGGCCAACACTCTATCCACTGAGCCAAACCGGTTAGGGCTAGAAATGAGTAATTTAAAAATGTTTTTTACTTGGAACGTCTGGGATGAATTGCAAAAATAAATCTAGTTTTATCTTTTTCTGGACTTCAATGTGAAATTTGAAAAAAGTGATACGGGATTTTTGGATTGGAACACACGGTGGTCTCCTGGGCAGGATGGCTTCCCCAGGCTCTTTGTCCATCCAAGTTGAAGAATGAAACCACAGATGAAAGTGTTAGGTCGGAGAGAGCCCAGGATCGAGCCCAGGATCGAATACATGCAGGCATGTGATGAGACAATGCACAGCACAGACTCCTACGTGGGGAGGGGGAAAGAGTCCCACCGAGTTCCTTTTTCCACAGTTTATAAAAGCTGAGTTTTTTGTGCCTCGATATCCCCTCTGATTGGTCGCTATTCCCCTTTGATTTGGTCACTATAGCAACTCCTGAGCTCAAAGGTCAAACCTCACGTGGGACATGTGAGGCCCTCCTCCCTCATTGTTCTCCTATTCCCTTTGGGCTTTCTTTCTCCTTTATTTTGTAAATATAGACATTTTGCTACTCCCAGTTCCCTTATCTTTTGGAAATGTAACTTGTCTCTCCCAACTCCCTTGTCTTATGGAAATGTAACTTTTGTAGCTCTGTAGCCCTGTGCTTTTTCCATGGACCCCCTTAATTTTAAAAATTCCCTAAACCTGCCTATTTCACCCCTCAAAATTCCTATTTCAAAAGCATTAAGAAAAAATAAGATTATTGCTATAAACAAAATCCAATCCTAAAGGAATTCAATAGAATAAAGCTCAAATGAAAAGTCATTAGATGGAAAATCCCTTTAGTCGAGCTGGGAAAAATTTACCAAGTTAGAGAAATTTTAGTAAATTTATGAAAGAAAAAAAAAAATGCTGGCCTGGCTGGCATGACTCAGTGGTTGAACGTCGACCTAGAAGCCAGGAGGATAAGGGTTTGATTCCTGGTAAGGCAATATGCCCCGGTTTCAGGCTCAATTCCCAGTGTGGGGCGTGCAGGAGGCAGCCAACCAATGATTTTTTTCATCATTGATATTTCTATCTCTCTCCTTCTCCCTTCCTCTCTGAAACCAATAAAAATATATTTTTTAAAAATGTTCAAGTGCTTACAGCTCTTTTTGAATTTGTCCAGCAGGTCTTCCGGCTTTTACCGGAAGGCCCTAATGTGGAGATCGGCTACAGTGTTTGGACAGGTTCAAGTCTCGGACTACTGAGAGGGCACAGTCCTCTCATGGCCACGTGCAAGTCTCAGCTTGGAGGGCAGAGCCCTTCCAGCACAATTATAGCCAACAGCTATAGTTGTAAGCTTGAAACTATGGTCCGAACATGTGGCCCCACGTGTCTGAGTAATGTGGACTTGATAGAATTCAGGTGCATGTAATTGAGTAGATTAGAACAGTGTAAACATATTGACCACACCCTTACTCTGCCTCCTGGAATCTGGCTATAAAATAAAGACACAGCTTGTAGTCCATGGCACTGTTGCTAGCTGTCCATCAGAGAAGACAGTGTCCCACCCAGACCCAGCTTTCATACTCTTGTCTGTCTTTTCTCAATCCTTCACCGCCCCCTCTCAGGCTCACTGAACCTGGCTGAGCTGGCTCGGCACATAAGGCACCCAATGTGGGGCTGAGTATGCCATGGCTGTGCCGGCTTGCCACACCCGAAAAAAAAAAATGCTCAGAGGGAAGATGGGAGAGGGTGGGTGGGAAGAGAGCAACCAGCCCTAGCTGGTTTGGCTCAGTGAATAGAGCATCGGCCTGCAGACTGAAGGGTCCCGGGTTCGATTCTGGCCAAGGGCACATGCCTGGGTTGTGGTCTCCATACCCAGGGAGCTAGCAGGAGGCAGCCAATCAATGATACCCTCTAGTCATTGATGTTTCTATCTCTCCCTCTCGCTTCCTCTCTGAAATCAATAAAAATGTATTTTAAAAAAAGATCAACCAAAAAACTTATATGCATACTAGAGGCCCTGTGCACAAAAATTTGTGCACTCGGGGGGGCGGGGGTCCCCTCAGCCCGGCCTGTGCCCTCTCACAGTCTGGGACCCCTCGGGGGATGACCACCTGCTGGCTTAGGCCTGCTCCCCGGGGGATTGGGCCTAAGATGGCAATCAGACATCCCTCTGGCAGCCCGGCAGCCCTCGGGGGATGTCCACTTACCAGTAGGGAGCAGGCCTAAGCTGCAGTCGGACATCTTTAGCGCTGCTGAGGAGGCAGGAGAGGCTCCCACCATCACCGCTGTACTGGCAGCCATCAGCCTGTCTTGTGGCTGAGCAGAGCTCCCCCATGTGGGAGCTCAATGACCACTAGAGGGCAGCTCCTGCATTGAGCATCTGCCCCCTGGTGGTCAGTGTGTGTCATAGTGACCAGTCATTCCCAGTCTTTCTGCTGTTAGGGTCAGTTTGCATATTACCCTTTTACTATATAGGATAGAGGCCTGGTGCATGGGTGGGGGCCGGCTGGTTTGCCCTGAAGGGTGTCCTGGATCAGGGTGGGGGTCCCGCTTGGGTGCCTGGCCAGCCTGGATGAGGGGCTGATGGCTGTTTTCAGCTGGTCACACCCCCTTTAGGGTGGGGGTCCCCACTGGGGTGCCTGGCCAGCCTGGATGAGGGGCTGATGGCTGTTTTCAGGCTGGCCACACCCCCTTCAGGGTGGGGGTCCCCACTGGGGAGCCTGGCCAGTCTGGGTGAGGGGCTGAGGGCTGTTTTCAGGCTGGCCTGCGATGAAGCTCCCAGCCTCTCCTTTTTTTCTTTTTTTCTGGGATTTATTTACCTTCTATAATTGAAACTCTGTTGCCATCACTGGTGCTCCCAGCTCTGAGGCCGCGGCTGGCTGAAAGCAGGTATTTGGGGTTTGTTTAGCTTCTATAATTGAAACTTTGTTGCTTTTGGATCTGTTGCTTTCGGAGCTTAGAGCCGGGCCGCGGCAGGCAGGGAACCTTGGCTTCCTCCATCACTGGAGCAAGCAAACCTCCTGCTCACTTCAGCTGCGTGGCTGCTGGCCACCATCTTTGTTGACAGTTAATTTGCATATCTCCCTGATTAGCCAATGGGAAGCGTAGCGGAGGTATGGTTAATTACCTTTTTTGTCTTTTATTAGATATTAGATAGGATATGCATACCCCATGGACACATACAATAGGATAGTGAGGCCTGGGGTAGGGGCAGACTATGAGGGGTCAATAAGGGGGAAAAGGGACATATATAATACTTTCAATAATAAAGATTTAATTTTTTTTAAATGGAGGTAAAAAGAAAATGTAGGAACCATAAGGCTGTCATATTTATAAAACAAAGATTTTTAATCCTAAAAAATCCAACAAACTTGTCACAAATCATAATGTTTTGATTCTATTATTTTTGAACAAGCCAAGCGCTTAAATTTCACATTTGTCCATTAATGATCTTTGCTTTTTGCTTCCAGATATAAACACAATCCATGCAAAGTTTGCTAAAAGAAAGAACCACCTTTGAGTTGTGAGCTAAAATTCGGGTTACGAGCCAGCTTCAGATACACTGGGAATGGATCTAACCTCATGCAGGACACTGTTTTAGTTAAAAGACCTAACAGAAAATCAGATTATATTGAAAACTCCAAATTAACTCAGGAAAATTAAATTTGGCAGAAAACAAGGCAACCAACAATGGCTAAAACTGACAATATATTTGTAAGTGACTTGAAAATTATGAAAACTGACAAAATTTGGATCTTGTAAACTTTACCCAGGAAAATTGAGCCTGGAGGAGAGTGAGGCATTGGAAGACTTCTCACAATACAGATACAAAAGTTAATTTTGATATGAAAAAATGTATGCCATCACTGAAACTTTGGTTCCTACAGTATCAGTTCATTAAAAATCAAAGAGGGCCGAAACCGGTTTGGCTCAGTGGATGGAGCGTCGGCCTGCGAACTGAAAGGTCCCAGGTTCGATTCCGGTCAAGGGCATGTACCTGGGTTGCAGGCACATCCCCAGTGGGAGATGTGCAGGAGGCAGCTGATCGATGTTTCTCTCTCATCGATGTTTCTAACTCTCTATCTCTCTCCCTTCCTCTCTGTAAAAAATCAATAAAATATATTTTTAAAATAAATAAATAAATAAATAAAATAAAAAAAAATAAAATAAATAAAATAAAATAAATAAAATTAAATTAAATTAAAAAAAAATTTAAAAAAAATCAAAGAGGGTTGCCTGGCTGATGTGGCTCAGTAGTTGAGTATTGACCTATGAACCAGGAGGTCAAGGTTTGATTCCCAGTCAGGGCACATGCCCGGGTTGCAGGTTTGTGGGCTTGATCCCCAGTGGAAGTTGTACAGGAGGCAGCCAGTCAATGATTCTTTCTCATCATTGATGTTTTTCTCTCCTCTCTCTCTCTCTCTCTCTCTCTCTCTACCTCTCCCTTCCTCTCTGAAATCAATACAAATCCTATATGATAAAAGGCTAATATGCAAATAGACCGAACAGCAGAATAACCGGTCACTATGATGCATACTGACCACCAGGGGGCAGACACTCAATGCAGGAACTGCCCCCTGATGGTCAGTGCACTCCCACAGGGGGAGTGCCACTCAGTCACAAGCCGGGCTCATGACTGGCAAGCACAGTGGCGGTGGCGGGAGCCTCTCCTACCTCCACAGCAGCCCTAAGGATGCCCAATGGTGGGCCTAAGCCGTCAGTCAGACATCCCCTGAGGGCTCCTGGACTGCGAGAGGACCCAGGCGAGCTTAGCAACGCCCCCCCTCCCCAGTGCACAAATTTTGTGCACTGGGCCTCTAGTCCTAATATATAAAAACCCAGGGACCATAAGGACCAACCGAAGGCTCGACCGAACACTGGAAGTCAGTCCTACAGTCAGTGCTGGGTTGCCGTGGCGGCCCAGCACTGACTGCTGAGGGGGCTGTGGATCAGGCTTGAAGAGAGGCCCAGAGAGAGAGGCAGGATATGATCCGCAGCCTCTGTGGCAGCTGTTGATCAGCTGTTGCCTCTCTCTTTCTCTCTGGGCTTCGCCAGCAGCCATGCCTTTGTTTCTCTTCAGGCCTCCATGGGGGCTGCTGATCAGCCCCACCTCTCTGATCAGGCACAGAGATAAGCCCAGAGACCCTGACTGGCATAGAAACTGACCAATCAAAACCAAATCTGGGTGAACTGTGAGTAGCCAATGGCTGTCTAGGAGGTGGAGCTTTTGATGCTGACTAGCATAGAAACTGACCAATCAGAACCAAATTGGTTGGAAGGGGAGGTGGGTTGGGGGTGAGATCAGGCCGGCAGGGGAGGGCAGTTAGGGGCGATCAGGCAGGGAGGCAGTGAGTAGTTAGGAGCCAGCAGTCCCAGATTTTGAGAGGGATGTCCAATTGGAGAGGGTGCAGGCTGGGCTGAGGGAACCCCCGCCTCTGTGCACAAGTTTCGTGCACCGGGCCACTAATACAGTGGGGCCTTGACTTAAGAGTGTCTCGACTAACGAGTTTTTCGAGATACGAGCCATCTCTGGGCCGATGTTTTGCTTTGAGTTGTGAGCTAAAATTCGGGTTACGAGCCAGCTTCAGATACCCCACCTCTAGTTGGCGCAGCGAACGTCACAGTGAATGCCACAACATCAGCCCAGCATCACGTGTCTCACTCATTCACTTTAATTATTTGACATATGAGTAATTTGAGTTACGAGCTCCATCACGGAACGAATTAAACTCGTAAGTCAAGGCCCCACTGTATATTTATAAAAGAAGAAGAAGAAGCTGCAATGCAGAAATGGAAAGCCTAACCTAAGGTAAGAGGGATGTAAGAAATATGTAGCCTCCACTTGAGAGAATTGGAGAGCAAATAAGGTCCTCAGGAAATAGCCAGAATTCGTTTAAATCAAGGAGGTAAAGGTCAAATGCTGAGAGGCAGTTAAATATAACTTTCGACTGGTTAAAGACTCATCTTCCAGTTGAGAAAGCAGTGATTTCCACTCCTAGCACATACAGAACCAGATTCATCAGACAGGATTAAGATAAAAGTAAGTCTTGCACTGCCTGTATTTGGCCCCTAGCACAGTAGGAACGCTAAAGGGCAGGTCCTTAGCCCAAAGGCACAGAAAGGGTAACAGCCCCCCTCCCCCCACTCCCCCAGGGGACAAAGAAGGTGGTGGCTATCCTCCCAACAACTTGCAGTTTCCCAAGATGCACTGAGTCATGTCACCAACAGGAATCTCAGCAAGTTTCAGCAAAGCAGAATGCAGGTCCACTAGGTCAGACTGCCTCAGAATAAGGGCTAAGGAACTTCTTTTTTATGGCTTTTCTCAAAAGGGAGCAGTCCCAGTATTCCTGGGCTAAACCAAACATTCATGACTCTTTCCAGTTATATCACTCAAAGCTAATCACTTGTTTGTCATTTGTGTTTGAATTCAAACTATTGAAGGAAAAGTTATAAATTCTTGTGTTTAATTTATCTGCAGATCTGAGAGCCTCAAGACAATGCAGCATTTGCTAGGAGGGTCCGGGCCCTAGGAGAAAAGTTCTCCCAGGTAGTCCGGTCAATAAAAATATGTAAGAAGCTTTGCTTATCACAAGCTGGAAATCAGAGCACAAACTGGAAAGGTGGGAAGAGAGGACCAAGGAAGAGGATCTCATCAGACTAGAGGAGGGACTGGGAACTGAGGGGATGAGACTGTTGTTCACTAATAACCAAGGAGGTCGTAGAAGAAGAGTGCTTAATCAGAAGAGAAAGCTAATCCCCAAACACCTTGGTGGTAATGAATTTGGGATGTTCTAGAAAAAGAAAAAGCTAGTATGACTGAATCATAAAGTATGAGACAGAGAGCTGAGAGATTGGCAAGACCCTAGTAAGCTAGAATCTGTTGCAAACAAAATTGGAAGCCATTGAGGGATTTTTAAGCAAGGAGCAACATGACCTGTTTTTTGTTGTTGTTGTTTTATAACAACTTTGTTGATAAATTTTATGATAAATTTTACATATCATAAAATTTATCCATTTGAATTGTACAATTTAATTTTTTAAGTCTATTCATAAAAGTGCACAGCAATATCACAATTAATTTTAGATTTTTGTGGATGGCGCCCTAGCCAGTTTGGCTCAGTGGATAGAGCGTCAGCCTGCAGACTGAAGGGTCCCAGGTTCGATTCCGGGCAAGGGCACATGTCTGGATTGTGGGCTCAATCCCCAGTAGAGGGCATGTAGGAGGCGGCTGATCAATGATTCTCTCTCATCATTGATGTTTCTATCTCTCTCTCCCTCTCCCTTCCTCTCTGAAATCAATAAAAATATAGTATTTTTAAAAAAAAGATTTTTGTGGATGGAAAATGGGCCGCATACTAAACCTGACAAGCTCAGGGAAGGCCTACATTGTGAGTCTTACCAACCTAGAGACCTAAAGTAACCACATATGAGGGACTGAAATGAACATTTCTTTTTTTATTTTTCACTTTTATTGATTTCAGAGAGTGAGGAAGAGAGAGATAGAAACATCAATGATGAGAGAGAATCATTGAGGGGCTGCTTCCTGCATGCCCCCCACTGGGGATCAAGCCTGCAACCTGGGCATGTGCCCTGACTGGGAATCGAACCAGTGACCTCATGGTTCATGGGTCGATGTTCAACTATTGAGTCACACAGGTCAGCCAAAGGTCAATCTTTACAATTGTTATTGTTATTGTGTTAATTGTTATCTATTAACTATGCAATACCCACCAATGTAAAAGAAGTATGTTTCTCTGTTTTACTTTTTGTCCAATCCCAGAGAATTCCCCACTTTGCTTTCTTCTGCCTTCCTAATCCATCACTAATGAATTTCATATAACCCCTTTATGTCTCCTTCTTTTATTCTAATGCATAAAATAAGGTGCAAAACTGCTATTCTCTGGAGCACTTTCTCTATCCATTGAAATTTTGCTTCCCAGCAATTGTTGTCAATTTGGCTCAAATATACTCATAAAAATTCTTACAGGTTTGGACATTTCTTACTTTGACATTTTCATTCCCAAAAGAAATCTCTAACCTTTTAGCCATCACCACCCAACCCTCATTCTCCCGCCAGCCCTAAGCAACCAGTAATTACTTTTCACTAATCTACTTCTTTTCTCTACAGATTTGCCTATTCTGGAGATTTCATATGAACAGAATCATAAAACCACCTAATCCTTTGGTTTCAGTTCAAACATCACTTCTTTCAGGACACCTTCCCTAATTCCCTACATCACAGATCCTGTTATGGTCTCTTTTTTCCTAACTCTTACCACTTGTAATTATTTAATTAAGCATGTGTAAATTAATTGTTTAATGTTCCTCCTCTCTCCTATATTGTACTATTCAAAAGAGCAAAGATTACATATAACTGCTCAAACCTTTCCTCATTCCCAGCACAAATTTGGCTCATAATAGATAACTAATAAACATTCCTTGGCATAATTACTCAAATCTACCAAAAGTGGATTTGCATGAGGACTTTAACCTCTAAGAAAGGATTTTTGTTGTGTCTCATTACCATCTTTTACTGTCTCTATCCAATCACCCCACTCCAGCATCCCCTAGGCCTGGGGTCAAAGAGAGTGGAGACTGAACAACAATGGATATTGGTTCATGAGCCAGGTAGGTCCAGTATAATTCTGTCCCAGTGCTTCTCCAGGAAGAAGCCAAAGGAGTTGTTTTCAATTCAAGGAGTTCATGAAATGTGAAGATGCAAAGCATTGTTCCTTGGTATTCAGAAGGCCAAGTGTCCAATCCGGTGTGCTCCCACAGGGGGAGTGCCACTCAGCCACAAGCCAGGCTCATGTAGAAGAGGGAGGAGGCATTTCCTCTATTTCTGAGTAGAACACAGACAGCTTTGACATCCGCCAGACTTCGGGGTATGTGTTGCTTTGTTAGCACCTTGGGGGTTCACACTTTTGACAGCTTTGAGAGATGTGAACTTCAGTTTGGCCATCACCATTGTCATGGTGCCTCCCCCTCCCCAAACACAATACTAGTGATTTAGTAGGCAATGAACATGAGGAAAGCTGGGGCAGGATAATAGGAGAACACTGTGAGCTCATGTGAAACCTATTAATAAGATTAAGTTAAATATCTATAAACCAAAACTTAGCCATTAATATTTCTTATGAGATCACTGGACTCTTGTTCCCCCACCTCCACCCCCAATAAAGGTGGAAAGAGGGATGCACTACAGGATAAAGAGATCAAATTTCTACACACTAAATAAGAACTGGAGCACACCAGTTCCAGCAGCGGTAGGAGGAACTGGGTATCCCTTTCATATTACAATGAAATGAAGTACATATTTAGTCATGCAGAGATTAACATTTTAGGCAAATGATAAATGCTTGCATGGTAGTTAATATTTAGCAAAAACTAGTGCCAAAACAAATGGTACCTTAAAAGAATGAGCTTCTAGAAAACAATAATAAATCTGAAACTTAAAAAAATTATTGTTATTATACATTTATTATAAAAAGTATTAGCAGCCCTGACTGGTTTGGCTCAGTCTGTAGAGCGACCGCCTGCGGACTCAAGGGTCCCAGGTTCAATTTCGGTCAAGGGCATGTACCTTGGTTGCGGGCACATCCCCAGTTGGGGGGGCGGGGTGCAGGAGGCAGCTGGTCGATGTTTCTCTCTCATCAATGTTTCTAACTCTCTATCCCTCTCCCTTCCTCTCTGTAAAAAATCAATAAAATATTTTTTAAAAAGTATTAGCTGTTTAATTTTAAAAGTTTGATATTACAGGTCAGGAAAAATTATTGTTAAACACACAGCAATGAAGTTGCCCTTGTAGTCAATGAAGTTGCCTTGTAGTTTTGGTTTCTCCCCTAAAAAATGGAGATAATAAGAGCACCTATTTCTAGAACAGTTCTGAAGATTAAATAATGTAAGGCTTTTAGAACATTGCTTAGTGTTATCATGGACTACAGAGAAAAAGACCAACACAGAAAGAAGGTAGACACACCTGTAAGCCAAGGATAGAGAGTTCAGGAGAAACCAGCCGAGCTGGCATCTTGATCTTGGCTGTCCAGGTTCCAGAACTGTGAGAAGAAAAAAAAAATACTGTTGTTTAAGTCATCCAGCCAGTGGTATTTTGTGATGGCAGCCTTACCAGACTAAACAAAAAAAAGAAAAGAAAAGAAAAGATTTGGTATATGGTAAATGTCCAGATTCTGTCAGCTCTTATTATTATCTACTAGAGGCCCGGTACACAAAAATTTGTGCAATCGGGGGGGTGGGTCCCTTAGCCCGGCCTGTGCCCTCTCGCAGTCTGGGACCCCTCAGGGGATGTCCACCTGCTGGCTTAGGCCCACTCCCTGGGGGATTGGGCCTAAGCTGGCAGTCAGACATCCCTCTGGCAGCCTGGGAGCCCTTGGGGGATATCCACTTGCCAGCGGGGAGCAGGCCTAAGCTGAGTCAGACATCCTTAGCGCTGCTGAGGAGGCGGGAGAGGCTCCCGCCACCACCACTGTACTGGCAGCCATCAGCCTGGCTTGTGGCTGAGCAGAGCTCCCCCTCTGGGAGCGCACTGACAACAAGGGGGCAGCTCCTGCATTGAGCATCTGCCCCCAGGTGGTCAGTGTGTGTCATAGTGACCAGTCATTCCCAGTTGTTTTGCTGTTATGGGTCAATTTGTATATTACCCTTTTATTATATAGGATAGAGGCCTGGCGCATGGGAGGGGGCCAGCTGGTTTTTCCTGAAGGGTGTCCTGGATCACAGTGAGGGTCAGCCTGGGTGAGGGGCTGAGGGCTGTTTTCAGACTGGCCACACCCCCTTCAGGGTGGGGGTCCCTGCTGGAGTGCCTGGTCAGTCTGCGTGAGGGGCTGACGGCTGTTTGCAGGCTGGCCACAGCCCCTTCAGAGTGGGGGTCCCCGCTGGGGTGCCTGGCCAGCCTAGGTGAAGGGCTGAGGGCCGTTTTCAGGCTGGCAACACCCCCTTCTGGGTGGCAGGTCCTGCTGGGGTCCCTGGCCAGTCTGGGTGAGTGGCTGATGGCTGTTTGCAGGCTGGCCATAGCCCCTTCAGGGTGGGGGTCCCCACTGGAGTGCCTGGCCAGGCTGGGTGAGGGACTGATGGCCATTTTCAGGCTGGCCATAGCCCCTTCAGGGTGGTGGTCGGGGGGGGGGGGGTCCTGCCTGGGTTCCTGAACAGTCTGGGTGAGGGGCTGATGGCTGTTTGCAGGCTGGCCACAGCCCCTTCAGGGTGGGAGTCCCCGCTGGGGTGCCTGGCCAGCCTGGGTGAGAGGCTGATACTGTTTGCAGGCTGGCCACACCCCCTTCAGGGTAGGGGGTCCTGCTGGGGTGCCTGGCCAGTCTGGGTGAGGGGCTGAGAGCTGTTTGCAGGCTGGCCAAGCCCCCCAGTGGGGACCCTCACCCCATGAGGGTGTGGCCATCCTGGGTGAGGGGCTGATGGCTGTTTGCAGACTGGCCACAGCCCCCAGCCACCCAAGCTCCCAGTGGAGGCTGCCTGGAAGCAGGTATCTGGGATTTATTTGTCTTCTATAATTAAAATTTTGTTGCCTTGAGCGGAGCCCACAGCCGGCCAGGACAGGCGGGAAACTTTGCTTCCTCCATCGTCGGGGCCTCCTGCTTGCTCCAGCTCCATGGCTGCCGGCGGCCATCTTGGTTGGGTTAATATGTATATAGTCGCTCTTATTGGCTTGTGGGAGTGGCTTGTGGGCATGGCTTGTGAGTGTAGCAGAGGTACGGTCAATTTGCATGTTTCTCTTTTATTAGATAAAAAAATTATTTCCCAAGCCCATGAGGGGCCTAGAACCTCTCCTGTTAGGTTTTCAAGATTAAAAGACTATTCTGTTTTTCACACTTACCCACTCCCCAGGTATTAGTTTTTATAGTTTCCTATTCTTCTGTCTTTTCTTTTATTTATTTAAATGGTCAGCATAGTATTTTTAGAGCCTGCATTTGGTAATTCCAATATCTTAATTCTCTGAAGATCTGCTTCTTGCTTGTGGAAGCAGATTGTCTATGGTTGCCATGCATTGTGTTTGCAAATAAAATTCTTTGAAGTTACTTTCCTCCAGAAAAATTAGCATTTGTGTCAGGGCATGTATAAGTCCTGGACCATAGAAAACCAAGTTCATGTCTTGAATTTTTTGGATGTCCCAGAAGTTTCTACTGGGCTGTAATTCTACATGGGCTCTTTCTCAGTTTGAAAGTACAGCCCCTACCCCAGCCAGTTTGGCTCAATGGATAGAGCATCATCCTGCAGACTGAAAGGTCCTGGGTTCCATTCCAGTCAAGGGCACATGCCTGGTTTGTGGGCTCCATCCTCAGTAGGGGGCATGCAGGAGGCAGCTGATCAATGATTCTCATCATTGATGTTTCTATTCTCTCTCCCTCTCCCTTCCTCTCTGAAATCAATAAAGAACATAGTAAAACAAAACAAAAAAGAAAGTACAGCCCTGTTTATTGCAGGGATAATCCTTTAGAGCCCCCCTCCTCCCTTCCCACACTCACACACACACCTTTGCTCAAGACCTGGGTGGACTTATCTTCCTTGCACTCCATGAAGATGTCAAATTCTACTCCCGCCCTGGACCTTGGGAAAATGTTGGCCAAAAGCAGTTTCCTTGTTAGAGTAACTCTCTAGGTTCTTGTTTCCTTTTTCAGATTTGGCCTAATAGTTCCTTAATTATTCCTTAATTGTTCCTTGCTGTTTATTCTATACTCTTAAAAATTTTCGGAAGTCAGACTGAAAGGAGTAAAAGAAAGGTGAAAACACCTAAGATAAAAGGAGCAGGAAAAGCGAGTTCAACTGCTGGTTTAGACAGTGTGCTTGTAGAGAGAGAGGAAGGGAGAGGGAGAGAGAGAAACATTGATATGAGAGTGAAACATCAACTGGCTCCTGCACAACCTCCCCAAAAGCCCCCCTGGGATCGAGTCCACAGCCTGTGCATGTGCCCTAATCAGGAATTGAACCGGCAACTTTTCCGTATGTGGGACGACCCCCAACCAACTGAGCTGCACCGGCCAGAGACATTTAGTTTTTCTTAAGAGCTGTAGTTATGAGTGTTAGAGCCCTTTGTGTCTTACATATGAAATAAGAGGAAAAATGGCCTCCCAAGAATGGGAAATTTTACAGACCAAGAAACCAATCTCATGTTAATTTTAACACTGGTATGCTCTCAGTAAATATTTTGAAGACAAATAAATAAAATTAATAGATTGAGTGCACTTACTGTTCCTCCCTCCCTAAATATCATTGAAATGATAGTAAAGCAATACAAATGGGAATAAAACCATAGCAGTAAATAAAATGGGAAAACAGTTGATTAAGCAGAGTTATCAATGAATTTCTGGAAGAAGGAAAATGGATAGTAGTTTGTTGGCAAATAACACAAAGCAGAAGCTTCAGTTTAAAATACAAGCATGGGAAAGCTACCGATAGGATCTGAACTTGCCAGCGGAAGATTCTACGGAGGCTCCAGTTGTGAAATTGTCATGTTCCAACATGGTAGTTAGTAAGTCTATTTCTGGAACAACGATTGTATTTGTCTTCCTGGTATCCCTCTTTCTGAAAGAGCAGAGCAACTAGAAGCCCTGAATTTACCAGTAGGCTAAGAGTGGGGGCAGTTTTCCAAAGACGTTTTAAAAAATTTCCTAAGGAGGCCTAAGGATTCTGCTATGAGAGTTATATCCCAGAGCAGTCTCCCCACCCCCATTCTGACTTTTGGTAGTTCTCCAAACTGTCCTCTTTATCTCTACCTGGAAAGCCTGCATAAAGTTGGCCAACCAGTACTCTCACTCATTTACTTATATATTGCTACTAGCCCGGGGTGAGGCCTATTGGAGGAACAATACACAGCAGTAGAAACCTACATCAGCATCTATACTAGTTAACCTGGCCTTTTATTTTGTAAATATAAATGGAAAAGTACATATCCCCAGAACTATGAAGAAAATTAAAAATCAGAATGTAAAAGGCCATGATGAACAACCAAACAATCAAAAATATTGGTGGAAACAGCCAATTTGGGATGAGAAGAGAACTCACAATACTAGTAAGACTGAATTAGTACCCTCTGAAAAGCTCAAAGTGATATTTTACCCATAAAACTATGCTAGATACAATGCTAGGAATTATTAAAAACAATCAGAAAACACAAATAGCTTTGGAAGCAAAAAAATGATTGTTAAAAAAGAAAAGAACTACAAGGAAGTCTCCCGGAATGAAGAGGAAAAAGATGGAGATGGAAAGATGGATATAGAAGATCAATCCAGAAACTCCAACAGTTGACTGATATGTACTTCACAAACAGAGAATTAAAGAACTAGAGGACAGAAGATTATAAAAGAAATTCGGGGGGACGGGACTGAAAATAAAGTTTTGTGTTTTCTAAAAATATATTTTTATTAATTTCATAGAGGAAGGGAGAGGGAGAGAGAGAGAGAGAGAGAAATATCAATGATGAGAGAGAGCCCTAGCCGGTTTGGCTCAGTAGATAGAGCATCAGCCTGCTGGCTCAGTAGATAGAGCATCAGATTTTGGTGAAGGGTACATACCTTGGTTGCAGGCTTCTCCCAGTCTGGGCCCTGGTTGGGGCTCATGCAGGAGGCAACCAACTGATGTGCTTCTCTCACATTGATGTTTCTCTCTGTCTTTCCCTCTCTCTTCCACTCTTCTAAAAATCAATGGAAAAATATTCTCAGAAACATCCATCAGCTGCCCTCTGCACACCCCACATTGGGGATCGAGCCCGAAAACCTGGCATGTGCCCGACTGGGACTCAAACCATGACTTCCAGGTTCATAGGTCGATGCTCAATCACTGAGCCAGGCTGAAAGCAAAATACCTATGAAGAATCAGGTAGCTGTATAAAACATAAAATAAAATATACATATTTTTCCTCATTATATTTCACCTTACAAAGGATAAAGATAAAATTATAAAAGCTTCCATAAAAAAAATAAATAAAATAAATAAAAGCTTCCATAAAGAGAATCCAGGTTCATTCACTGGTATAGTAATGAAAATCCAACTGACATTTGTCTTTTTTCCCCAGTGCATTGGTTTACTAATAATTCCAGGTTGTACAGAATTCAGGAAAGAACAAAGGCTGAAGAATAGAACATACTTTGGAGAATTCTGTGTGGGTTTACTCTGTCCTCACAGTCAAGGTAGACATTATGAATGGGAAGAACTAGAGAGAAGATGAGCCACTGCATGATGACGGTTGTTATTGTTATCACAAAAGTTTATACTTAAATGTACAACAGGCTCCAAGAAAACACTTCATTTTAGCTTTGGGTGACAACAGATGTGATGGCAGGGAATCCGTGTATTAAAACAGGAATGGGATTATGGATCATCACTGCCCTGCCTAGGCGCAAGGAACAGCTTACTTTGTGCCAGATTTCTTCATTCCACCTGTGGCCAGTGGGCCCTTCCCCAAGGCCTTCACTTTTAGCTCCCAGGAGCTTCTTCTCTTTTTGCTCCTGCTCAAATGCCTGCCTTATTTTCCTCGTTCATCTCCTTGGCCTGCTCCTTGGGCTGATTCAGGGGTTTCCTGTTTTGTTTTTTTGTTGTTGTTGTTTTATCAGCAAGGCAAAAGAAAAGCAATTAGGAATACCAGCAAAAAAATAAAAGCTTTATGAGAAACAGTGGTTTATAGTAAACCGAAATATAGAATGACTTGCATAGTTGATTGAATGTAAGAAGAGAAAATATTTTATTTTAAAAATATATTCTTATTGATTTCAGAGAGGAAGGAAGAGAGAGAGATAGAAACATCAATAATGAGAGAGAATCATCGATCAGCTGCCTCCTGCACGTTCCATGCTGGGGATCAAGCCTGCAACCCAAGCATATGCCCTGACCAGGAATCAAACTGTGACCTCCTGGTTCATAGGTCGATGCTCAACCACTGAGTCACACTGGCAGAGCAGGATTAGAAATTCTTGTACACTCCTAGAAGAAATATAATTATTTCCATTACTTGGGAAAATAAAGAAAGCACGGATTACTAAGTTTTTATCAAATCCATTCTCCTGTTCTTCCTGGACATATAGCTAGACTATATTTCCCAGCTTCTCTTGCATTTAGATGTGGTCATGTAACTGAGTGAAATGGGATGAAAAGTGATGTGCTTCACAAAGTATGGTGATTACAAGAGGGAAAGGCAGGTGGAGCGAGGTAGAAGATGGTATAGGGGGGATAAATGGTGGTGGACGGGGACTTAACTGTGTAGTGAACACACACACGGCAGTATATAGATGATGTATTATAGAATTGTACACCTGAAACCTATAAATTTTATTAACAAATGTCACCCGAATAAATTCAATAATTTTTTTTTAAGTGATGTGCTTGTCCATGTACTTTTCCCTTTATGGCTGACTGGGATGGCAGTGCACAGGGAAACTTGGAAAGCACATGTTAAAAATGGCAGAATCCCTGACAGCATGGTTACCTGAGTAGCTGTATGGAGCAGGGTCCCCTTCACCCAATCCACTCTGCAAGTTATAAGTAACTATGAAGGTCTGAGCACATGCTGTTGTAAGCTTTTAGGTGAATGAGAAGCAAACTGCTATTGAATTGAAGCAAGGCATTTTGGGGTCTATTTCAGTGGTTCTCAACCTTCTGGCCCTTTAAATGCAGTTCCTCATGTTGTGACCCAACCATAAAATTATTTTTGTTGCTGCTTCATAACTGTAATGTTGCTACTGCTATGAATCGTAATGTAAATATCTGATATGCAGGATGGTCTTAGGCGACCCCTGTGAAAGGGTCATCCAACCGCCAAAGGGGTCGCAACCCACAGGTTGAGAACCGCTGGTCTATTTATTACTGTAGCCTAACCTTCCCAGGAGCTCACAGTTTGATTCCTAGAGATGCATTTGGCTATATTTAATATCTATATATGGTCATTGTGAGCAGTTCTGTTTCTGGGTATATTTATTCCCTAAAGAAACACAGTCATGTCAACAGGGATGCCTGATGAAGGAAACCAAAATTTTCCACCCTGGAGCTGCATTTTTGGATATTAATTTTAAGCTGTTTATTAAGAAACAGAATACTCAGAAAGAACCACAATTTATTCATTCCTGTATGAGAGTAGTTCATTTTTCCCCCTTTTCTTTCTATTGCCATCAGTGTTGCAATGAGGATCCGGGAACAGTGTGGGGACAAAAATAATTAATACTATTACCAGACTGAAGGGCTCTGTTTGCCTGAACACTTCAAAGCCCAATAAAACACAAACAGGAGCTTGCAGCCAAGAAAGTAAGGATTTATTAAGCACATGGCGCCATGCCCAGAGTCACAGGTAGCTCATGCTCAAAGACCTGGCCCCTCAATGGCTTTTAGGAGATGGATTACATAAAGAAAAAATCATTAATCATGGTGACCAATAGAGTTAGGGTTGTGGTCTCTACTGATTGCTTGGTGCTAGGGTAGGGGGTAATTGATCATTGCATTTGGTCCTGATGTCAGCCATGGAGTTGTTTTGTCCAATTTTGCAAGGATTTGCTTTGTGGTATCGTTTTGCTTTCCTGGGTCCAGAACTAAAACATCACTGAGGCCAAAATTATGTTTAGTTTGCTTGAAAACTCTGTCTCAATAGTCAATAGACCCAGGACTTTGTTTCTAAGACTACTGGATGCTGACCAGAACCTCATTGTCCTGCGGGCTCAATGATTAGGCAAGGAAGAGGGAGGTGAATGAATCAGGGTGCCAGGGAGGCCCGTTTGAGTCCAAGAAAAACAAAATCAAAATAAAAAGCCAGGTTAAAGAAATAAGATTTCTAAGTAGTTACAAAACTTTTTTCTCCCACCTTCTCTAAGTTTTTCTAACTGGGCTAATAATCAAATTAACAGAGATAGATCAACAGGAGAAAAGAAAGTTTTTAATATAAGCACATGGAGAATTCACATAGAATTCACATAGGCATGAAATGCCAAAGATGGTGAGGCCTGGTGCACAAAAATTTGTGCACTGGGGGGAGGGGGGCCTCAGCCCTGCCTATGCCCTCTTGCAGCCTGGGACCCCTCAGAGGATGTCCACCTGCTGGCTTAGGCCCGGTCCCTGGGGGATCGGGCCCAAGCTGGCAGTCAGACATTCCTCTGGCAGCCCGACAGCCCTTGGGGGATGTCCACTTGACGGTAGGGAGCAGACCTAAGCTGCAGTTTGACATCTTTAGTGCTGCTGAGGAGGCAGGAGAGGCTCCCGCCACCACCGCTGTGCTGGCAGCCATCAGTCTGGCTTGTGGCTGAGCAGAACTCCCCCTGTGGGAGCGCGCTGACCACCAGGGGGCAGCTCCTGCATTGAGCATCTGCCCCTTGGTGGTCAGTGTGTGTCATAGTGACCAGTCATTCCTGTTAGGGTCAGTTTGCAAATTACCATTTTATTATATAGAATAGAGGCCTGGTGCACGGGTGGGGCCGACTGGTTTGCCCTGAAGGGTGTCCTAGATCAGGGTGGGGGTCCTGCTGGGGTGCCTGGCCAGCCTGGGTGAGGGGCTGATGGCTGTTTTCAGACTGACCAAGCCCCCTGGCGACCGAAGCTCCCAGCCTTTCCTTTTTTTGTTTTGTTTTTTATTCACTCCAGCTCCGTGGCCATGGCGACTGGAAGCAGATATCTGGGGTTTATTTACCTTCTATAATTGAAACTTTGTTGCCTTGAAAGGAGGCAGCAGCGGGCTGGGAAGCTTGGCTTCTTCCATCGCCGGGGCAACCAAGCCTCCTGCTTGCTCCAGCTCCGTGGCTGCCGGCCACCATCTTGGTTGGGTTAATTTGCATATCGTTGCTCTGATTGGCTGGTGGGTGTGGCTTGGGGCATAGCAAAGGTATGGTCAATTTGCATGTTTGTCTATTATTAGGTAAGATATATATATATATATATATATATATATATATATATATGTAACATATTTGGACAAAGAAGAAAAGGGTGTGTGTGTGATGGGTTATTAAATTTCAGAAGTGATTTATAGGTAGTTGAGGAAGAGAGGAACATACATGGCAGGAAAATCCTTGATAGGCAACTCAGAAGCAATGGGACCCAGGGGGACTCATAAAATGGAATACTATAGAGCAGTAATAATTATAGACACACATGTATTGACATGGATAAGGAAAGTAAAAAAACAAATTGCAAAATAATTATCTATGTAAAAATTTCAAGGTCAGCATATAAAGAACATTTATATATAATCCTCATTTGTAGTGAAAGTATAAAAATGAGAATAATAATGAAAATTACTAATTTCAGTACATTAATACTGGGACTGCCATGCTTAATTGTGTTCTGCTTTGCATGACTTTCTGGGGCGCCATTCATGCAAACTACAATGATTACAATCTGCAGTCCTATATGGCAGAGCTAGAAAAGGAAGGTAGAAATATGGGGATGATTTTTTAATTGTATCTAATTTAGAGAAAGAGAGAGAGGGAGAGAGAGAATGGGGGGAGGAAGGGAGCTGATGTGGTCAGATGTTTACTTTTGTTCAATCTTGTGGTTCATTAGTAAACATATCTTTATTTTCATACTTTTTTATATGCCTGAAGTGTTTTATAATTTAATATAAAAATATAAGAAGGTAACTAAAGAAGATCCCAAGAGCTATTTTCTTTATGATTTTGCTATGAAGTTTTTCTGAAAATATATAACTATTCGTAAGCCAATGAAATTTCTAATAAAAATCTAGTATATTCAGTGATAATTTTATACTTGTTTGTTGACTGTGAAATTCTATGCATATATTGTTGTTTACCTACGTGCCATCAAATAGGAATATCAGATACACTGGCTACAAAATGATTGCTATGGTTTGTAGGGATCTCTACTCTATCAAAATAGAACTTATTACTTCCAGCTGTTTTCTTTTTTAATCCTCACCCAAGGACATGCTTTTTTTTTTTTTAATTGATTTGAGAGAGAGAGAGAGAGAGAGAGAGAGAGAGGAAGGGAGAGGGAGAGGGAGAAATATCAATGTGAGAGTGAAGCATCGATGGTTGCTTCCTGGACATGCCCAGACCAGTATCAAACCCACAACCTGGGAATGTACCCTGATTGGGAATTGGACCAGTGCCCTTTCAGTGTATGAGATGATGCTCTAACCCCGTGGTCGGCAAACTGTGGCTCGAGAGCCACATGCGGCTCTTTGGCCCCTTGAGTGTGGCTCTTCCTAAGCCTTAGGAGTACTCTAATTAAGTTAATAACAATGTACCTACCTATATAGTTTAAGTTTAAAAAATTTGGCTCTCAAAAGAAATTTCAATCATTGTACTGTTGATATTTGGCTCTGTTGACTAATGAGTTTGCCGACCACTGCTCTAACCAAATGAGCCACACCAGCCAGGGCACTTCCAGTTGTTTTCTTACTTTTTTCTTTACTGTTAAAAGGATTACAGATGTCCCCTCCCCCCCCCCCCCATGACCCCCTTCACCCTGCATCCTCATTCCTGGACTTCATCACAATATTGTCTGTGTTCATGGGTTATTAATATATGCATATAAGTTCTTTGGTTAATTTCTTTCACCCTTCCTTCACCCCCACCTTCCCTCTGAGATTCTACAGTGTGTTCTATGCTTCTATGTTTCTGGATCTGTTTTGCTCATCTGTTTATTTTGTTCATTAGATCATGTGATACTTGCCTTTCTCTGACTAGTTTATTTTGCTTAACATAATACTTTCCAGTTCCCTCCATGCTGTCTCAAAGGCTAAGAGATCCTTCTTTTTTATTACTACACCAGAGGCCTGGTGCACGAAATTCGTGCACTGGGGATGGGCCCCTCAGCCCAGCTTGCCCCCTCTCACAGTCCGGGAGCCCTCAGGGGATGTCCTACTAACGGCTTAGGCCCGCTCCCTGTGGGGATCGGGCATAAGCCACAGACTGGCCACGGAGGCTTAGAGCAGGTGCCCTGTGTGTGTGTGTGTGTGTGTGTGTATGTGTATGTGTATGTGTCCGCAGGGGGCCTGCCCCCAGCCACGCCTCGGAGGCTCGGAGCAGGCACCCCTCTGTGTTGATCTCTCAGGCTCGGGCGGAGCTCGGCCCCTCCTCCTGAGTGATGGAGGCTTGGCCTCATTTGCATATTACTTCTTTTTTTATGTGTATATAGATAATATTCCATGGTGTAAATGTACCACAGCTTTTTAATCCATTCATCAACTGATGGGCACTTGGGCTATTTCCAGATCTTAACTATTGTAAATAGCACTGCCACGAACATAGGGTGGATGTTTTCTTTCTGATTGGCGATTCATGATTCTTAGGACATATTCCTAGAAGTGGGATCACTGGGTCTAATGTCAGTTCCATCTTTAATTTGGGGGGAAACTCCAGTTCACTTATGTGAATTCCCCATGTACATGTATTAAAACTTGATTTTCTCCTGTTAACCTGTCTCTGTTGATTTGATTATTAGCCCAGGCAGAAGAACTTAGATGGTGGGAGGAAAAGTATTATCTTTTTAGCCCCCATAGGGCATTAGTGGGAGTTTACAGATGCTTTATGATGGGCATAGATATCACTGGTGGGATGTGGCACCCAAGACAAAACACATGTGTCCTAGGAAAAAGAATATTTTAGAATATAATAGAAGTAATCCTGTTATTTGAAGATTTTTAATATTTCCTACAACTTTTATAATATCATACTATGTTAGTACAGTTTTGGTAATATTATTATACTTAAAATCCTTTTTATTTCTTGAAAAAAGGTATTTCCAGAAGTCTGTGCAGAACTCACCATGTTATAACCCAGTGATATTTGAATTTGCAAATATAAATGACCATGTATTTGTATGTGTGTATGTGCATGTGTGTATATATATTCACAATATATGGTATTCTTGAAATAACTCCAAAACCAAAAGGTAAACATCCATGTACCTAGATATTCAATATATTATAGATGAGATTGTTCTATGATATGTACAAGAATAATCCAGGTTCCTAAGGAAAAAAGGATGGTTTTGAAACCCTATTGAATCACTGAAGAAAAACTAAACTGTATTCCATAAGATTTAAAGGTTAAATATATTTTGAACAATTGTAAAACCAACCAAACAAAAAAACACATTGTGTCTTTCATTTGCCTTATTACTTGCCCATTAATACTTATAAGAGTGAAAATGAAATCTGGTCTAAACAGTATGAAGGTCAACCAAAAAGCAAAGTGCACATTAAAGGGCAGGCTCGGTGTGGCAGGTTCTATTTTCTTTTTAAAAATTTTTTAATTTTATTGATTTCAGAGAGGAAGGGAAGGAGAGAGAGAAACATCAGTGAGAGAGAATCATTGATCGGCTGTCTCCTGCAAGCCCCCAACCAGGGATGGAGCTCACAACCCGGGCATGTGCCCTTGACCGGAACCGAACCTGGGACCCTTCAGTCCTCAGGCCAAAGCTCTATCCACTGAACCAAACCAGCGAGGGCCAGTTTATAAGTTGACCTACAAGTTTAAGGAAATTGGTTTTCATTTATAATAAAGAGGGAAAGGCAAGGTTGTAAGGGATAGTTAACTGATATCATTTCCACACTTGTCTTTATTACTGATTTTAACCACCAAATTTAGACTTTCCAGAGGATTACACCTTGTTTGTTTCTCCCCTTTCTTGGCTAAGGTTGAGAACGTTTCCCAGAACCCCCTTTCCTATGTGGTCCCAGATTAGAACTGGATAAAAGAAGAATTTGTATGAGATTTGGAAAGTATGTGAAATTGAATTCGTTTTGCTCAGGTCATTGCTGCCAGACTGGGTGACAGCAGAGGCAGAGATGCCTGGGGACCGTGTTTCCTGGTCTCCATTCTGTCTTGCCTCTCTTGCCACCTGCTGGTCCTGCCAAATAATAGCAGCTCCTGACCTAAAAGCCTGGACACTCCGCTCCAGACCCAGAAATGAGAGCTACACAAAGGCAACTATTTCCCCAGAGGTGACACTTTGAAGAGCCCTCTCCTTGAACACTCCCTACGCAGTCCCACTTCGGGAAGCAGTTTGGCCTGGTTTCTTGGTTTCTCTGCCAGCTCCAAGTTGTCCACTCACACCAGTGCTTCAGGTGGAATGTTGAGTTCTTATTTCTCTGATCCTCTGTCTCCCTTACCAGACCTTCACTGTCTCCACAATTCTTATATTTACATAAGGTGTAATATTCTTATAACAAATCCCTTATTCTCATTATGTTTACAGTGGCCTGTTTTCCCACTGAAACACTTGGAATCTTTTGATCTTTCTGCTCTGCCGTCTTTATTGTTTCAGCAATGGCTTTCCTCATGGCTGCAAAATATGTCTCAGGGTAGGGTAGAATAACCATTTGACTACCCTCGTCTCAATATGTCTTAAAATTTTTCATATTGTTGTTTACTTTCAAAATTTAAAACAAGCGATAACTCAGAAAGGAATCATACTTATTTAGAGCATAACATAAAAGCATAAGAAAAATGTGGAAAGAAGTAAAAGAAATAAGATGTTGGAAGGGTTAAGAAAAATACATTATGTTCCTTTCTATTGGGTTTCGGATAGTTCAAATAGGATAATAAGACCACAGGTCTGATTTAAAAAGAACAGGGTACTTTTTAGTTTTGTATTAGTTGTGGTAGAGTTAAGTGTTCCTGTGCCTTCCACATCATGGAGGAAATTAGTTCTCTCAGGCCCGTGCAAAGCAGTAAGTGAAGCAAATGGCTTCTCTTTAGAATTCCAAAAGCTGAAAATGCTAAGCGAAGTAAGCCAGAGAAAGATAAGTATCACATGATCTCACTCAGATGTGGAATCTAATGAACAAAATAAAATAGATCCAGAGACATAGAAGCATGCAACAGACTGATGGATCTCAGAGGGAGGATGGGGATAGGGGGCAGGGTGGGGAGAGATTAACCAGGGAATTTATATGGATAGGGGGAGGGGTGGGTGCAGGGTGGAGGGCGTCAATGGAAAAAAAAAGGGAGGTCATCTGTAATACTTTCAAGAATAAAGATAAATTTTTTAAAAAGTGAGAGTAACCCTAGTTAGTTTGGCTCAGTGGATAAAGTGCCGGCCTGTGGACTGAAGGGTCCCAGGTTTGATTCCGGTCAAGGGCACATGCTTGGATTGCAGGCTCGATTCCCAATTGGGGATGTGCAGGAGGCAGCTAATCAATGTTTCTCTCTCATCAATGTTTCTAACTCTCTATCCCTCTCCCTTCCTCTCTGTAAAAATCAATTTTTAAAAAGTGAGAGTAGTGAGAACTTCAGCAAAGTAAGTCACCAAGTAAAGAATTATTTTCTCTTCTGATAAATTTATAAGCAATATTTGTAGCCAATGCATCACAAATGCTTGAAATGGATGACACAACATTTTGTCAACAAAAGAAAAGTTACTCGTACTAGTTTTACTTATAGCTAGTCATAAAAGATGAAATTTTCAAAGAAAAAAAAAACCAGTCAGAGAAAGAAGCAGCTTTTATTGATTGTACTCTCAGGGTTGTTAGAAATGTCATAATTGCCTTTTTTTTTAATCCATCAGGTAGTAGAATTAGTGGGCATAACCATTTTCCATGTAAAAATTGTTGGTAATTTTAGATCCTCCACAGGAACAACTTGATTTGCTCGCAACCAGTCAAGCAACTCAATGCAAGTGTTGTACTTGGAAGATCATCCTGTCAAGTTTTTGCTCTTTGAGCTGCACTTCTGTGATGGGTTTGAGTCTTTAGATGCACCTATGAGCCTATCAAACCTGGCAGCATTCATTTGCATGCACAGCATCTGTATCAGGCATAACTACAACTATCATTTAATGAATGTCTAAATATTTGCTTTCCTTGGATCTGTTTTTTAATGACATTCATCTGATAGCTACCCATGAAAACTATCTGAATATATTTTTGCAGCAGAGGCATTTAAATATACTTTTTTTTCCAATCAAAATCTTTAGGGAGAGATTGTATATGTTTAGATACATTTGTTTTGGTTATGCTATACCCAGCAGTTCAAGTTTAAATTTTGATTGGCTAGTTTCAATTTCATGAAAGCAGGGACCATGTGTGTCCTCATCAGTTTGTCTTCAGTGCCAAATACATGGTACATAGTGTTCACTCCATGAACAGCTATGGAATTAATACACATTTGCTGATTCTAGTTGATTGTAATTTTCTTTTTTTTTTTTTTTTGCAATTTTCTTTTTTTAAAAGGAATTTTAAAAATATATATTTGTATTGATTTCAGAAAGGAAGGGAGAGGGGGAGAGAGAGAGAGAAACATCAATGATGAGAGAGAATCATTGATAGGGTGCCTTCTGCACACCCCCCTACTGGGGATCAAGCCGGCAACCCAGGCATGTGCCCTTGACTAGAATCAAACCTGGGACCCTTCAGCCCAGTGCTCTATCCACTGAGCCAAACCAGCTAGGGCTGGTTGCAATTTTCAATAGCTCACTCAGGGCTAGAATTTTGCCTCTCTTCTTGCTCCTAGCCTCACTAATAAGCCAGATTCTCTCTACTACTTTCTACAAAGAAAAAGTCCTTTCCTAGAAGAATATGTATGTATTAAATTGATGAAAAGAATCTAATAATCAAATTTGGCATTTAATACTTGAATAAATTCTAGTGAACATATCCATTAAGCCATATATATAAAATACGAACTAATAAAAATAGAACAGACTGTCTTACAGGCCTATTTTGTTAGTATGCTGATTTCCTAATGATTGAATTCAAATTACAGAAATACCCTAATAGAGATTTCCCTGGACTACGCGGTTCCTTGCGAAGGAAATAGGTATTTATATATGTTTAAACTGGAAGTGAGACTAGTTACAGGTTTTATCATGTTACATAGTTTGCATTATGATGAGTTGTTTCCCTCAGGCTGAATTCTTGGTTGACAAGAAATGGAAGTTGTTGGTGAGGTTCTGTGGGATCATCTTATTAACAGTATTGGTGGGCTTGTAGCGTGAGCAAATTTCTAATGAACACAGACAACTGAATGGAATAATTAGTGAGTCACACCTATCCAGGTCCCATGAGATCAGATGGGAGATGAATGCTGTTGCTTATTTCTTCAGACTAGGACTCTTTTGAGTCCTTATATAAATTAAGCTCTAGGGAAACAAAAGTATAGTATTCTCATTAATGAGCACTCATTTATAAAGTTAGTCTATAAGAATTTCTCAATTAACACTAACATGTGTATTACATTCAAACCCAGTTGTAATTTTCTTGCTAATCAACGTAGCCAATAAAACAATGCAAACAGCCCTGGCTGATGTGGCTAGTTGGTTGGAGCATTGTCCTGTACACCAAAAGGGGGCAGGTTCAATTCCTGGTCAGGGCATACACAGATTTTGCAGGTTTTGGGTTGGGGCAAGTGCTTGATGTTTCTCTCTCTCCCCCCGCCCCCGTCTCATTAATTTAAAAACAACAACACTGCAAACATATGCAACTGAAGTTTAAGTTTCAGGGTTGTATGAAGTCAGTAAAAGAGAACTCCTTAAATCCCAACAAAACTATTGTAAGTAATTGGTAGAGTTAAAACAATTTAAAAAGGAAAATTTATAAGGATGCCATAGTATAAGCTTTAAGACAAAATTGTCTTTGGGATATTTACACAAAAATGGCCAACACTGTGATCATAGTGCATAAGTCAAAAGTGAAATGGACATTATGTTGTTTATCTTACCATTTTGTTGGTAAAACTATACTCCATTACCCCTTCCCTCCATCAACACTTAATTCATTAAATTGAGATGGAATGAATGAACAGTTTCATATTAGTGTAGATTCTTCCATTGTCACCTTTTAGAAAAATGTGTTTGGCTATCTTTATAAATGGATAATGTCAAATTTTCCCAAAGTGAGTTCTGCAGAACGCTGTAGTCCAGGTCATCTGTGAAAAACAAACAAACACAGGGATTCACAGTTGTGTAGGATATTTTCTGTTTCTCTCTCTCTAGTCTCCCTTCTGCTCTGTGCCTAAAGGGCTGATCTATATATACTACAGCTTCCTTTGCCCTGTGCCTTCCTCTGGGATTGAGGGGGAAAGAAGAGACTAGCAGAACATTAAAGGGGATCGGAAATGAGGGTGGGTATTTATTTCTTGCCTCCCTCCTGCTGGATTAGCACTAGTTCATTGGCTGTCTTATTGCTAAGGTCACAGCTTCGGTGAGATTGCCCTCTCCATGTCGCTGTTCCTCCAGTTCTGTTAACTGCTCCCCCTCTCTTGCACTTTTAAAACAATATGTATCTTTTTCGTCGGAGAGGAAGGGAGAGGGAGAGAGAGAAACATCAATGATGAGAATCAGTGATGGCTGCCTCCTGCACGCCCCCTACTGGGAATCAAGCCCACAACTTAGGCATGTGCCCAAATTGGGAACTGAACCATGACCTTTGCCTCATGGGTCCACACTCAACCACTAAGTCACACCAGCCAGGCCTCCCTTGCCTCTTTAGGTCTAGAGATGGTAATAATACTGCATTCTCCCTTGTTGGTTTCCCTCTATTAAACGTTTCTCAGTTCCCACTGTGAGTGTGCCATGTTCCCTTCCAGAATGCTGATTTATACAATGGTTAAATATTATATTACCTTCTTGGAAAGATTAAAAATTCACATTAGCGGTATAAAAGTATAAAGACTCTAAATAATTTAGCAGTAAATAATGTCTAAGTTTAGCCTAAGTCTAGTGTTTGTCAACCTTAATTATTCATGGCACCATTTTACTAACAATATACCTAAAAACATCCCTGAACACATTAGACTATAATAGTCCTTGCCTTAAAATAAACAAAGCCAAATATAATGGTTTATAGTCTTGGTGACTAAGAATAGCCATTAGCAATATCTGTAATTGTTCTGTGCTGTGTGCAACATTGATGGCCTGAAGGTCTACTGAGGTATCCAAGCCTACGGCTGTAAGTCATAGCATTGAGTGTCCCAAATGGCTGTGCCTTTTGAATTCGGTTTAGTTATGTAATCCAAGTCTCTCAATATCCAGTTGACAAGTATATCTTACCCATATGCTTCTCTCCCCTGTGCTCTGCTTCTTATTTACCACCTCTAGTCTGGCAGGACATCAAATTACCAAAACTAGATAAAGTTATATTGAAAATATTAAATACGCTTAAATAAGCACCTATGATTCCCTAATAAGCACACATTAGTGCCTAAACTTCATGTCTGTTGTGGTTGCTTAAAAACTTTGTCCCCTTATGCTTGATATTTCAGTTACACGGGATGATGCTGTGGATATACTCTTTTTTTTTTTTTTTTTTTTTTTTTTTTTTTTTTTTTTAAATATATTTTATTGATTTTTTACAGAGCGGAAGGGAGAGAGATAGAGAGTTAGAAACATCGATGAGAGAGAAACATCGATCAGCTGCCTCCTGCACATCTCCTACTAGGGATGTGCCTGCAACCCAGGTACATGCCCTTGACCGGAATCGAACCTGGGACCTTTCAGTCCGCAGGCCGACGCTCTATCCACTGAGCCAAACCGGTTTTGGCTGTGGATATACTCTTTAAGTCCACTTTTAAAATTCAGATGTGGTAGCTATGTGTATTTCTGGCTTATCAGCACATGATAGGATTGCATTTTCTGTGCTGAATGGTTATGTGACTAGTTCTGCCCAATGAGTTGAATAGAAGTGTTATGATTTTTAGTCAAGAACTTAATTGTGAGAAACTCCAAAGCTGCCCCTCCCCCATTTTTTTTTTGGTTCAACTAGCTCTGTTCCACAGAGTAGATGTTCCATCAGTATGGGTCCCTATAATGTATGTGAAGCTTAAGTGAGAAATAAATCTAAGTTACTTTCAGATTGGGTGTTTCTTAGCCTATTCTGATTTACTTCAAAAAGGTTTTTCTGCAAAAACAGAGAAGGGTTCGATCGAAATGAAAGTGATAACATCACATGGTTTTTCTTAACAGTTAAGGAAAATGAGCATGAGTTACAAAAGCAGTTGAACTCATACAAAAGCTTTAACTGGTTTCATAAAAAATGGTCAGGCACATGTAATCATAGCTGTGTGTAGTGAATAGTCACACAGTTTTAAACCCCTGAGTTCTACCACTTATTAGCTAGTAATCTACCTGGAGGCTCAAATATTTTATGTATAAAATTAGGGTAATATAGGATTACTAGGTAATCCTATATAATAAAAGCTAATATGCTAAGTGTCCGATCGACTGGTCAGCTGTTCAACCAAACCGTAATATGCTAATGTTATGCTAAGGCCGTTCAACCGCTCGCTATGAAGTGCACTGACCACCAGGGGGCAGATGCTCCAACTGGTAGGTTAGCTTGTTGCTGGGGTCCGGCTGAATGGGACTGAACAAGACGGGCCAGACATGCCCTGGAGCCCTCCTGCGGTTCCTCCCCGGCTGGCCAACCTCTCTCGTCTCTCCCCAGCCCAATTATGCACTGGTGAGATCCCTCAGTTGGCCTGCACCCTCTCGCAATCCGGGACCCCTCGGTGGATGTTGGAAAGCTGGTTTCAGCCTGATCCCACAGGCCAGGCTGAGGGGCCCCACTGGTTCATGAATTCATGCACTGGGCCTCTAGTCAAATTATAAAAGTCACCTGACAATACTACCCTTAATAAATGGCATCCCTTACTATATTTTTTTTAAATTTTTTTTTTTATTCCCTTACTATATTAACTGACTAGTCTGGCAAATATATACCAAATTATAGAATTACTATTAATTCTTCCATTCAAAACTTAATGCATACAATTGGCTTACTTCATTGAGGTCAAATATATATTTTCCTGGCTGGCTGGTGTGGCTCAGTGGTTGAGCATCAACCTTAAACCAGGTGGTCACATTTCAATTCCTGGTCAAGGCACATGCCTGCCTGGGTTTTGGGCTCAATCCCCAGTAGGAAGTGTGTAGGAGGCAGCCAATCAATGATCTTCATCACTGATGTTTCTCTTTCCCCTTCTCCCTTTCTCTCTGAAATTAATTAATTAAAAATAAATAAATAAATAAATAAATAAATAAATAAATCCTATCTAATAATAGACATCATGGTAATTAACCATACCTCCGACATGCTTCCCATTGGCTAATCAGGGCAATATGCAAATTAACTGCCAACCAAGATGGCGGCCGGCAGCCAGGCAGCTGAAGAGAACAGGAGCCTTGCTTACTCCAGTGATGGAGGAAGCCAAGGTTCCCCGCCTGCTGCTGCCGGCCTCTGAGCTGCACTCTAAGAAACAATGTTGCAATTATAGAAGCTAAACAAACCCCAGAAACCTGCTTTCAGCCAGCTGGGCTCAGAGCTGGAGCTGCAACAGTGTTTCAATTATAGAAGCCAAACAAACCCAGATACCTGCTTTCAGCAGCCGAGGTCTCAGAGCTGGAGCCGAGCCTCAGAGCTAAAGCCCGGTGCACAAATTCATGCACAAATAGGGTCCCTCGGCCTGGCCTGCAGGATCGGGCCAAAACTGGCTCTCTCACATACCCCAGGGGTCCTGGATTGCGAGAGGGTGCAGGCCAGGCCGAGGGACCCCACCGATGCATGATCTGGGCCAGGGAGGGACGCAGGAGGTTGGCCAGCCAAGGAAGGACTGAGGGAGGACTCCAGGGCGTGTTTGGCCCATCTCGCTCAGTCCTGATGGGCCCAAGCCCAGCAGCAAGATCACCTACAGGTTGGAGCATCTGCCCCCTGGTGGTCAGTGCACATCATAGCAAGTGGTTGAGCGGCCTTAACATATCATTAGCATATTATGCTTTGATTGGTTGAATGGCCTACGGGACAACCAGACACTTAGCATATTAGGCTTTTATTATATAGGATACATACACACACACACACATATATTTTAAAAATGTATTTTCCTTAGCTTTTCTTCCAATATTCTGCTTAGGTTAGTTACCCCATCATAATGCAGAAACATTGTTAGATCCTTTTAAATCAGTCTTTAATTTTCATTCAGGTATAAGGAAGCATACACACACACACACACACACACACATTTATTCAAGGAATCAGGGAATGTATAGTATAAACATGTACAGCAAACATGACTTTATGTATTTTTTTCAAAACTAAAAACTTCATTGTCTATATGTAAAGAAATTTTGCTACTTATGCTCCCACTTCACTTTGAAATTACACTGCCGGAAACTTGAATAGAAAACATTCTCTTAATTATGAAAAGGGCTGAGGTACTACTCGCTGGTGACCAAATCTGGAGACCATCTTTTATATTCTAACCAAACCCAGAAAATGAGATTCTGTAGCCAACTTTCGGGACCAAAATACCCTTTTGAAGTGGTCTGGCTGGAAGGGGATGTGATCAGATGTGATTGCATGCCCAGGCTGTGTGAAGTTGTGGGAATAAAAAAGCACTCTTAGGAAAAGCGACTATTGGGGGAGGGGGGGTCACAGAGAGGAAGGGAGAGAGATAGAGAGAGTTAGAAACATCGATGAGAGAGAAACATCGATCAGCTGCCTCCTGCACATCCCCCACTGGGGATGTGCCCCGCAACCCAGGTACATGCCCTTGACCGGAATCGAACCCGGGACCTCTCAGTCCGCAGGCTGAACGCTCTATCCACTGAGCCAAACCGGTTTCGGCATTTTATTGATTTTTTACAGAGAGGAAGGGAGAGAGATAGAGAGTTAGAAACATCAATGAGAGAGAAACATCGATCAGCTGCCTCCTGCACATCCACTGGGAATGTGCCCGCAACCCAGGTACATGCCCTTGACCGGAATCGAACCTGGGACCTTTCAGTCCGCAGGCTGACGCTCTATCCACTGAGCCAAACTGGTTTCGGCTAAAAAAGCACTCTTAGGAAAAGCGACTATTGGGCGGGGGGGGGGGGATAAATGAAGGTTGCAGTGTGCTGCAAAATGGCCAATGGCATTTGTAAGTTTTTCTTTGAACTAAGATTGCATTTTTCTTGTTTTGCTTTAGTAATCACATTACTTACATGTCAGCAACATGTCAACTACTCACTATTTATATCATCCTAATGAGGAAAATTGTTGTCCAAAACCAAGTAACCAAATTTTAAAACACCATCTGATAACTTCCTATATACAAGGTCTCAACTCATAGTTCTTTCTTATTAGGTACTAGTGACTGGTGCAAGGATTTGTGCACATTGAAAGGAAATTAATTAGAAGGTGGCCGGCAGGACAGGACTGGGTGAGAGGGGCCAAACTCACCCTGGAGCCAACCTCCCGCAGTCCCTCCCCGGCGAGCCGCACCTGGGGTGGTGTTGTGGCTCGAAGGGCATCTGTGGAGTGAGCAGGGTCCCTCCGGTGGGTGGGGTCCTTCGGCCTGGCCTATGGAAATTGGGCCAAAATCGATTCTCTATGACATCCCCGAGGAGTCCAGGAGTGCGAGAGGGCACTCTGCAAAATTGCTGTCCCACAGGGTGTGGAACGCAAATGCAAGTGTGCAGTAAACCAGATTTGGGGCCAACAGTGCCCCAGCAACAACATAACCCACAGCTGAAGGTGGAATCATGTGACCCTGCGAGGAATCGGGGCTCCCTCTTCTCTGGTTTCGGGGTATGTCACCTGAGAACCTCTGCTGCCAAGTCATTGCAGCTCGGCAGCTCCTGTGTTGTCTGCCCCCTGGTGGTCATTGCGCATCATAGCAACCAATTGGACACTTAGCATATTAGCCTTTTATATATATACTAGAGACCCGGTGCACGAAATCGTGCGCGGGTATGGTTCCTAGGCCTAGCCTGTGATCAGGGCCATCTTCCACAGCTGCTGGCTGCCGGCAGCCAGCCCCGCCCCCCGCCACCACCCACCCCAGTTCCCAGTTCCCCATCCGGCCATGAGAGCCTGTTCCCGCCTGCTCGCCAGCCCCACCCCCACCACCAGTCACCCTTTGGGTGACCAGCAGGGCAGGGGCCTTGGCCTGACGCCACCCACATCCCCCTCCACCCACCCCAGTTCCCCATTCGCCATCAGCGGTGATGGGAGCCTGCGGGCTGGGGTGAGGGACCAAGAGGTCGGCCCGTTCCACCCACTCGCCAGTCCTGCCCCCGGCTGCCACCCACCCTGGTTTGCTGTTCCCCATACAGCGATGGGAGCCTGATGGCCAGGGGAGGGACCGAGAGGTCAGATGTTCCTGCCCGGTTGTCAGCCCCATACCCACCACAGGTCACCCTCTGTGTGTGGGGTGACTAGTGGGTCAGGGGCCTTGGCCTGGTGCCACCCACATCCCGTGCCACCCACCCTGGTTCCCCTTTTGCCATTGGCAATCGGAGCCTGCCAGCCAGGGAAAAAGACCAAGAGGTGGTCAGTGCACCTCATAGTGACTGGTCAAGCAGTCATTCTGGTCGTTCTGCCGTTATGGTTGCTGGGCTTTCACTATATAGGATATATATATATACATATCTATATATCTATATATATATATATACACACACACACACATACATACACTAGAGGCCTAATGCACGCAGATTCGTGTAAGAATGGGCCTCCCTTCCCCTGGCTGCTGGCACTTTCTTCACTCTGGCCTGGAGCAGCTGGGGTGCTATTAAACGCCCGATTTGTCGCCATGGTGACGACGCAAGCGTCTCGCCCTGCCCCATGCTGCTCGGAGCCTTGCATGCAAATTAACCTGCCATCTTTGTTGGGTTAATTTGCATACTCACTCCTGATTGGCCGATGGGCATCACAAAGGTATGGTCAATTTGCATCTTTCTCTTTTATTAGTGCAGATAGACGATAAGAAATCTCCCAGGATATGAGTATTCCTATAATAAATCATATTTATAAGATGGAAAATGTTTGGATAGAAAACAAATCCCAGTGTATACTATACAGATGAGGTTTAACATTTTTAGCACCATATATACAATCTAACACTGCAAACTGTTTCAAACTCAGTATGTTTCATTAATAATGATGGCATCTCCTCTCAATAAACACAAATGCTGCTTTATGGGGTATGTAATAGAGAATTATGATTTCATAATCTACATAAAATTATCTTAAGAATAGGCTGCATTAAAAAATAGATAGCCAAGTTAAATAACTTAGCCCCAATCACAAAACAGCAAATATTTAAAAAACCAAGGATTCCAAGGTCCCCTCTTATCCTTTTACCCTGCTATAAGTTTCAAGAATGGAGTATGTTAAGTGCTGAACTGTCCTAAACAGATGGAAGCAAATCTTTAAAACACAAATACTGTTTTTCACTCAAATTTCAGTCTTTTATTTGGCTGTAACTGTTGTTTTAAAAAAGAAAGACAAGGACCTTTTAAGATGACCTATGTACGCTTGTTTCAGATTACTGAAAGAAACATTTATCAAGCCCTCTTGTGCCAAACACTTGTTTAAATTAATTAAAAACCTATAGTTATATAATTAATTTATGAGAAAATTGAAGCTCAGAAGTTGACCCTAACCAGTTATTTGGTGGAATTGAACTTCAAATCAAGGACTTCCCCTTCTATATATACTGCTTCTCCTCAGTACAGAATAGTACATAACGGTTCAAAACTATCTATATCTCTAAAAAGCAGTTTAAAATGAAAAGCACCTTTAATAAATAATTGTCATGACCCTAAGAAATTGTCTATAAGGAGCTTACTAAAATGACAACTTCATTTAGTCATTCATTAAAAAAAAACTTTACTTCAAATGGTGCTAGTTACTAAGTGAAACCAATTCAGTCTTAACATGTTCTAAAGTTAATTTTAAGCAAAAACAATGTCAGTGATGATAAATGCATCTCATTTATTTAGATGTTTAAGCTCTCGCACTAAATTTTTACAAGCTGGTGAACACTGACAAATTATTTCTCCCACAGAACTATAACCACACATTCCCAAACAGTATAAATATATGGTTGAACTAACATCAATACATATCACCATTTTATCAATTACATAATAAAACAAATTATCAAGTATCCAAATATTAAGTTACACAGCTCAAAAGGCATATAAAATATTAGATGTCTGCTCAATTCATTAGCAGAAACCCACTTCTTTTTTTTTTGCAAGAGGGTGGGAAGGAAAAAAAAAATCACACTTCAAACAAAAAAGTTGGTAAACTTCAGAATGTATGAAAAAAATACAAGAATTCAGAATTTTTATGATTAAGAATCGTTTTAGCTACAATAAAGCATGTCTACCTTTAAAAAAATATTTACCAAAGAGCATATTCTACATGTTCCACACAAGACAAAGGCAACATTTTACTAAAAATACTTAATAGCCCCCTCTCATTCTTTTCTCAGGCCCTCCCTATAGGTTGCACATTAAGTGCAAACGTTAAAATTAACTGTAAGGCTTTTTGTCTGGAGACATTAAAGACATGTGCTTCTATACAATGCAGGTTTTCAAAATGGAGGCTTTCCATAACAGCACAAAATGAGATTTATAGAAAGACATTAAATAATAACAAAGACTTTGTATAAAAATCAAAAAGTTGAGCAAACCTGATGTATACTTGTATGAATGTGGGAGATGTAAACACAAAGTGAGCAGGCAAATAACCTTATAGGTCCTACTTCCCATGTTTGAAATGACTGAAGGGATAAACCACATAAGGTCCAGAGTGTTCATAGTTCCTGGGATTTTAGTTCTGTATGAAACGAAAATGTACAAGTATTGTGCTGGGTATTTTGGCACCTAATCTTTCTAAATCTTTTATATATCGGTGAGATTCTGACATGGGAATAGATTTAAAGACATAACTCAATACTGCATGATTTCAGGAAAAGTAAATTGGTACAAATGATAAGCAGATTTTAAATGCTGAACAGGAAGAATCTTTTGCCAAGTGTCAAAATAGGTTGATCATAAACCAAACATAGAGGTTGCAATTCCGTCAAGCTTGTGGCCTGGTAAAACTGATTTTCAACCCTCTTTTGGAAGCTTCATTAGACTTATTCACCAAGCCAACATGTTGGCTAATACATATGACAAATTAGGTCCTATCTCAAGTTCCACTTTCAAGGCAATGGCATCAGGCACCCGTTTTATTGAATGCAACAGTTGTTTCTATGACCACTGGACTCTTTGAAGCGCAGCCGCATTTTAGGACGATACTTCTCCAAATACAGAAGTTGCTTGCTGTTAAAAGCTCCACGCCGCTTTCTGAAAGGAAAAAACAAAACATGTAAGTAATTAAAGCAAAAGCCCTCCATTAATAAGATTCACTATGCTATAGGCAGTTATAACCACTCTTTTGGCACTTTATCTTTTGACTAGAGGCCTGGTGGCACGAAATTTGTGCACTGGGGTGTGTATGTGTGTGCGTGTGTCCCGCTCAGCCCAGCCTGCACCCTCTCCAATCTGGGACTCGTTGGGGGATGTCCAACTGCCCGTTTAGGCCCAATCCCACAGGGATAGGCAATCGGACATCCCTCTCACAATCCGGGACTGCTGGCTCCCAACTGTTCACCTGCCTGATTGCCCTTAACCCCTTCTGCCTGCCAGCCTGATCACCTCCTAACCACTCCCCTGCCAGCCTGATCAAAATTAAACTCACTCCCATACAATGAAAAAATAAAAAAAAATTTATTACTTACTGTCTTATGAACTGTACTGCATCTTCATATTTCATTCCACCTTCGATTAATGCTAGGGCAACAAGCACTGGAGCTCTGGTAAGGCAAGAATTTTGATAAATCATTTTCACAAAACCAAGCCCTGAATAATTCAATATTCTAAACATTCCCTAATACAATACTATTATTTATTACACTTCCTATATAAGCAATACATGTAGTAAATGTTGACTTATGTTAAAAAATTAATTAAGTACCAATATTTTCATACCAAACCTAGATTTTATCTAGAACCAAAAATAAACTATGCCCTTAACTATTAAAAAGTCTAGAAGTTAAAGCCTGTATTATTGGAAAAGAATCTTGAAAATATTTAGGGGAGTGCACAGGTGTTAACTGCAGACAATTTTTTTCCTAAATTCCAAGCACTAAAAAATATTTACCACTTAAAAAAAAATTTTGTTTTTAAATGTCATTAACTCCTTTCTAAAGATTTTGTGCTTTCTAGGGTAACAAGTTCCTACCAAATCAGATTGCTAGGATCAAGGACCCTATCAAAAGTACACCACATGCAAACTACCTTAGAGAGAATTCACAATCTTTCTTCCCAATAGGCTTAACAATGACTCCAATACCATGGATATAACCTAGCACACATGATTAATTGTATAAGTGATTATGCACATAGAGCCAAGTGTAAATTGTAGCTATAGCATTTGTTAGTTCCAGCTGTACTGAAGTACTACTTTTTAATTTAGTTCAGTAAGTAATTTAACAAAGCAAATTGATTCACAAAGTGATTACTGAGTTTTAATTGGAGTCAGCATCAAGTTTTACTAAAAATAAGACCAATACCATTAACTGGATTTAAGAAATTCTCTTACCTTCCAAGGCCTGCAACACAATGTACAGCAATACAACAACCAGGTTCTTCACGAAACTTAATTTTTACAAGACTTAACCAATCATCAACAATCTGGTTGGACGGTGGTGCACCATCATCAAAAGGCCAATCCTAAGTCAAAAGAAGAAACATTTTAGATTTTTAATATAATACCACTAATAATTCTAAATTTAACACTCATTTTCAAATGCATCGTAACATATTTAAACTTGTTTTATGATATTCCACAGAGAGGAAGGGTGAGGGATAGAGAGTTAGAAACATCGATGAGAGAGAAACATCGATCAGCTGCTTCCTGCACATCTCCCACCAGGGATGTGCCCGCAACCCAGGTACATGCCCTTGACCGGAATCGAACCTGGGACCTTTCAGTCTGCAGGCCGACGCTCTATCCACTGAGCCAAACCGGTTTCGGCTTAAAACACTCATTTTCAAATGAATCGTAACATATTTAAACTTGTTTTATGATATTCCAATGTCAATGAAATGTAAATGCCAAATCTTTATAAAAATCTTTTAATGCTTCAAACCCTTGCTTAGCTTCACCTTTATTTTGAAATTAAGATACTGCACAATTTTGTGACAATTTAAAAAATTAAGCTTAAGTCAATGATTTATTTCAATAAACTTTTATAGCACAGTATCATAAAGACAGGAATTATCAAATACTTACAAGAACTTGGATGCCTTCTTTCTCCACCAGAGTAGTGTCATAAGTTGCTTCACATACTCTTACTATTGTGGTAACGCCATACTTCTTAAGTTCCTGGATAAAACACATAAAAAAATACTCAGTAGTCTTTATACCATGTCACTATTGTCACCATTTGCCATTTTGAGTATCTCTCCAATAGGTATTGAAGGTTACCAAAAAATCATGAAATGAATGGCATAACCTATGTATATTTAATAGGTAAGTGAGATCTTGTTTTAAAAATGACAATACTAAAATAGCATAAAAGGATAAGGGAATGTTAAACATTACACTTTTTAATAAATTAAAAGTAAAAAAAAAAAAAAAATACTCCCAGCCCTAGCCAGGTTGGCTCAGTTGATAGTGTCAGCTCAAGGACCGAAGTGTTCCAGGTTCAATGTACCTGGGTTGCAGAGGCTTGATCCCCTGCCCTGGCTGGATGTGTGGGAGGCAACCAATTGATGTGTCATCTCTCTCACATTGATGTTTCTCTCTGTCTCTCCCACTCCCTTCCACTCTTTAAAAAAATAAAATAAAATAATCAATGGAAAAATATCCTGTGGTGAAGATTAACTAACAACAAAAAAATCCCAGGCCCTTCATATAGTGAAGTTTTGTTTATAGTTATGGTGACCTATTGGTTAGGTGGAGATGAAGCACTAATGAAAGAGAATTAGAAGTGATTCAGAAATAAAAGTAAACAGAACCAAAGGAATCACTTGACTTAACTCCTTAAATTACACGTGCAGTACAGTATGTAATTTAGAGCCTTAAAAGTACGTATATTCAGAGACTCAAACCCCATATCACTTAAAACTACAGGCTTCAAGAATCATACTGCATTTACTAAAATCTTAACTCTTCCGTCTTTTAAAAAAAATTATATATATATTGCTTGACATCAAAACTATTCTATGATCTGCAAGGCCTATTGTTTCTGAGCATCTGCACGTATTTGTAAAATACATATGCATCCAAATACATCATTCAGCATTACATTCATCCCTTATAGTCAAAAGAGGCAGACAGCGAGGCAGTTTTGGTGACAGCAACCACTAGGAAGCAGAATTAGTTAACTGAAAATTGGATTGTACATATCAAATGGGGTCCAAGATATACATTAATTTTGGCTTATGGTATTAGGCATTACACAAAGCAGATATATAAACAACCCATGTAAATGGCAACCCACCTCCTACAAATTTCATATAAGCAAGAGCCCCATACTATTAACACTGTCCACATAAATCTAAAGTAAGCAAACTTCGAGGCATGAAGAACTAGATGTTAACTTATAAATCTAAAGCAACTCAAGTACATGTTCGTGAAATGTGTAACAATTTAACTTAAAGACAACACTGATACTTCATTTCTGGGACTTGGAACTGTAGGCATTTATCTCAGAATTTTCCAAAATATTCTGTTATACAAAAAGCTCCACTATCAAACTGTAAACAGTTCAAGAAAATTTATAAAAAGTATCAAACCTTACCTCTATGAATTTGTTTAAGGTCGCATTGGTTGGATTGTGTGTAATAAGAAATCTCATGTTCTTGTATGTGACTTCCACAGGAGCTGGGCGGTTCATTCGAGCCATGATAATTTAGTTAAAAAACACTCAATAAAGTTATGAAAGAATTTAAAAATTGAATACAGAAATGATGCAAAGAAACTGAGTCTACTTCAATGTACTCCACTTGAAATTCTCAGTGCATTGAGTGAAGTTGGGAGTAATGGGAAATGAAATGAACCTCCTAACAAGAAGCAGCAATTCTTCAATCCAGTAATACTGAGGCAATAGAAAGGAAGTGCACTGAGGTTTACCCCATCCAGGTCAGAACTCTTGTAAAATGCTCTGCAGTTTTCAATTCAACACGTCTGTGTCCAGGTTAACCACTCATATGGGGGCTTCTTGGTGGAGTAGTAATGAATTTCTACAGTTCACTTGTCTGCATAGAGGTCGTGCTGTGCCTGGCAATAATCTCCACTGCCCTTCAGAAACTCCATAAATGTGTGACCAAGAACACCACAGAACTGCTGTTTAAAAAAGAAAGGGAGAGAGAAAGAGAAAGTTATTTTCCAATTCAAAAGGAACATGTTATTCTATTAAAGTACTAAGTACACAATGATCTTTTCAAATTTGGGTTCAAGCTACCTTTTTAACTTCTCCTTGAACCACAAAAATAATACAAGAACTACAGGTTTAATCAATATGCATAAAACAAGCATTCACAAATAAGATTATTTAAGTTGAAATTAATGATCTAAAACACTCCTCCCTCAAAGAATACCACTACCATATCTGGACAATGTCCCTTTTAATAGTTAGTTGGTTGTTTTACATTGTTACAAAATATATGTACAACTTTCTATATTGATTTTTTCAACTAATAAAGTATTTTTTACATATAAAGTTTATGAAAACTTTGAAGCTGTTAGTTTTCCCATAATTTACTTACTTTTCTAAAGACAACCAATGTATTGTTGAAAAACAAACAAAAAACTGGTTCTCGAAAATGATTACATATAAATTATGTCATTTGATCCTTAATGACCAATTAATTTATCACTTTCTTTTAAAGATTTTCCTCATTTAAGTCTCTGGAAGTTAACAAAGTTGTTATGTGAAGTATTATAAAAATGTATGTTTATAAATGAAAACAAAAAAACAATTCCTATTTATAACTATAAAAGATAATTTCAATAATATTCTTTTATTTTAAGACCAAAATTTCATTCATCCAGCTTAAAACCAAATCTAATTCAAAAGAGTAGAGAAGTGGTAGGTAGTGAAAATTACTCTGCAGTTCTTTCAGAGGTCTCAAAACCAAGGTAACTACTACCCCCAATACAAACATTTATATTTTTCCCAAGTTCCCCATCAAGAACTAAATCAGTTTTCTGTCACTATAAAACATTAAACGAATATACACAAGTTATTCTCAGAATATGTATACAAAAAGCATCAATGTCAAATGTTATCTCCTCCCAAGTAGTCTTGTTCATAAGCAATTTGCTTACTTAGAATAAGAAAAGGAATATTATTAGCAGGTTAACAAGAGCACAAAGTGCCAGCCAGCCACTGCTCCAAAAAGGTTATATTTATTCCCATGGGTCTATTGCCAAATAAAATAAAACTTTGTAACAAAAGTTTCCATTAATTTTCTACATTTAAATTTAAATATAAGCATTTAAAATTCTTAAAATTAAATTTAAACTATGTGCTCCTATTTTCACTTACATCTTTAAATAGACTCCATGTTAGTCACAGTTTCTAGAAAAACTTAGCTGAAATTTGAATAACCCACACAGAAATCTAGCAGATCACAGAAAACATCCAGTCAGAAACCAAGGTCATTTTTCTGCCAAAACAAAGGTCTTCCTGTAAGATAATTTTTATTATTCCAAATTTGCTCAAATGAGCCCTTGGAGGTTGTTACTTCACTTCCTAGCTGGGTTAAAAAATTAGTGACTCTACTAATTTTTTATCATTAAGGACTCTACTCTTACAGTAACCTGGAAATAATTCCAAGTCCAACCTCACCTCAAATCCTAAATATAACTTTCCTTGAATTAAAAAAACACACACATGTATTCTTGCAACTTTCTGATGACATACCCTAAATTAAAGAAGCCACTTGTAAAGCTGTTAAAGGCAACGAGTCTTCTCAGTATTCTCATTTCCAGGTAATATTTTTTTGCAATTGTAAGCCAATTTATAAGCAGTTTTATCAGCAAGAGGAGAAAACAATATAGAAGTAATTCACTTAGTGAATTTGCTATTTTTTTAGAGTGGAGCCAGCCAGCGGCTGGAGGGGGGAAGCACCTACCGGAGCAGCAGGCCCCACTGACACCTATCACCTTTCCTTTCTCCCCTAGACACCCGCACCCCTCCCCAGCTTCCTCCCCACAGGAAACGCGTTCCCTAACAGGCAGCTCAGAAACACCAGCGAAATTTCTCCTCTCATTCACGAGTTGCATATAAAACGGGGGGAAAGGGCAATTTCAGAAGCTTACGTCAGATCAGATCGCAGAGTCCGGGCAGTTAATCTGTGCAACAGCTTTACTTCGCTGGGGCCTGTCCCCCATCTACTTGTACGTTAGGTAATGCATCTAGAATAAAGCACGTCTGACATGCCGCCGAGTCTCGGGAATGATCTAGCTTTCTGGTTTTTCAACTAACTTACTACCATCAAGCAGAAAACTCATACAAAAAAGTTACAGGAAGCACTGCCGCAGGATCTGGGTCCCACGCAGGCCCACTGGTGGCACATAACTGAGTGCGCACCCTCGGCATGAGAGGATTCCGCGGACACAAGGCGAACCTGACACCCCGGCTCGGGCTGGCGTCGGCGGCCCCGAGGCCACGGGGAGCACCTCACGCCGAGGGATTCCAGGAGCAGCCCCCGGGGAGAGGGCGCCCGCCAGCGCCCCCCCCGGGAACGGCCAGGAAGCGCGCGCCCCGGGCCCCGCCGGGGGAACGCCCCCGGAAAATTTTCCCCGGGCCACTGCCCGATTTGCCCCCAAAAGAAAAAAGACCGCAGCTGTTCTCCCTCCTTTCCGGAGCCGGGGAGCGGGCCGAATCCGGGAAACTCCCCCTTTTGCCAGGGGGAACCCGGAGAAAAAAAAGAAAAAGGTGTGCGGGAAGTGGCCCCCTCCCCTTCGTTTGTCCCTTTCCAGGTCCCCAGAGGCCCCCGGGACCAAAGCGGGGCCCCGCCCGGTGGGCCTCCTTCTCGGGCCGGATTCCAGGTTTTCCGGCGTCCCCCCGAT